>NW_005435087.1:277131-303138 GCF_000147415.1 Chlorella variabilis | reverse complement strand
TTAAACAAGCGCCAGCTTGCTGGGGGCTTCGCCCCCAGTCCCCCAAAAGGGAGGCAAGTGCCGACAAAGCAACAGCGGCGCCGCATGTGGCCGCTGCGCTGTGCCAGGCGCAAGGGTGGCTCCCCCGCATTTCGCCAATCCTCAATGTGCCATCGCCAGCTGATTGGCGAAATTTGGACGCGACAGCAGTCCTCATCGCCCGCCCATCGCCAAAGCTGCCACGAGGGCCAGAAACACTGCTCCCAGCCCCACCACTCTGGCATGGGCCCTGCGCCACCTGGCCATCCAGCTAAGGGATGCTGGTGATGCCCAGCTTGCCGACAAGCTGCTGCGGAAGGCAGAGGCGGAGGGACTTCAGCTGGTTCTGCAGCCGGCATGCAGCGCGCCAAGCGGCCCAACCATGGACGGCACGGGCAAAGGCATGCGTGTCGCGCGCGAGCTTGGCCCCGCGCTGCCGCCGACCATGCCGCCGCTGACAGCGGGCGTGGCAGCAGCGCTGCTGGGTGTGTACGCTTCGGCATCTAAGGCAGCGCCTGGGCTGCGCAGTATAGCAGCAGAGGCATCGGCTGTGGCGGTGGCAGCGGCAGAGCAGCAGCTGCCCCTGGATGGCGCCGCCTGCGAGGCGCTGGTGCTTTGCTGGGAGGCCGGCGGCGCTGGTGCTGGTCTGCACATGGCGAGCAGCACGGCTGGCAGCCAGCAGGCGCCAGCAGCCCCACTGTGCCCACTGCTGGAACAGCTGTTTGGCGTGAAAGCATTAGAGGCAGTGGAGGAGGCAGCCTTTGCGGAGGCAGCCATGGCGCAGCCAGTCTTGCTGCCGTCGCCATCTTGCAGCATCGAGCAGGCGACCGCCGCAATGGCAGCGGAGATGGCTCGGGCGGCGGGCTGGGAGCCAGTAGGCGCAGGTGCGGAGGAGGCACTGGATCAGCAGCAGGAGCCGGAGGATCAGCCAGCTGAGGAGGGCGCACGGCAGGAGATGCAAGGGCCTCAGCTGCGGGCGGCGCTGAGGAAAGGAGACCTATCTCCTGCCGTGCTGGTGGCCTGCCATGCCATCGGCGAGGTGCAGCTGCTGGTGCTCCTGGAGGAGCTTGCCATCAGGCAGCAGGTGGGTTTGACCTCAGGTGCTGTGCGCTAGCATGCTGTGCAGCATGCATCCAGCCCCGCTGTTAACTGCTGTGACCTGGCATGTACTGCTGTTCTGTCGTCTGCGCTGGCGGTGCCCGTTGAGCTCCTGACACCCTTTGCACTTGCGCACCCACCTTTGCAGCTGTTCCCGCTGACTCGGGCTCTGAAACTCAAGAAGAGCAGTGGCAAGGCTGACAACGACGCCAGCCTTAAGCGCATAGCCGCCGCCATACTGCAGCTGGCTGATGGTGTGGCGGCATAGGACCCTGTACAGCGGTGCACTGGCCGACATGTGGGATGCACCTGCGGCCAAACTGCAAACACTCGGCTAGAAGGGTGTGCGCATGTCAAATGGGAAACATATCAAGGCATGTTGCATTTCTGTATGTAAATACTACAATAAAGGCCAGAAGCGCCGTAGCAGCAACATCACAACTGCTGGGCATGAGATGGAAACTGAGGGGCCACCAGCCTAGCGCAGCTAGAGCTTGTGCGACGACGGCTGCTGGGCCGGGGCGCCGGCTCCCGCCTGCCCCGCTGCCGCCTCACTGGGCACCGGCTGCTGCACACTCAGCTGCTGCTCCTGTGATGCATACTGCGCCAGGGCTTGCACCGCCACATCGAGGGCACTAGGATCCAGCTGCAGGGGCAGGGCGGGGCATACAGGGTGACCACGTCAGGGCCAACTCAGCTGGTAGTGGTCGGCAGGCGACTGCCGTGGTCGCTATAGGCGGCGGGCCGGACAGGCAGCCCATGCACGGTCAGCTTGGGGCAACTTCCGTACAGCATGCCACGCACACACAGCCCCCACCTCGTTTAGGAAAGCGCTCCAGTTCATGGTGCCCAGGGTGCCCTGCCCCAGCAGCACCGATTGCAGCGAGGGGTTGGAGGGGTTGGACTGTGACTCTAGAAGCTTGGCGGCCCAGTCCACAGACAGCTGGGCGGGTGCTGCGGCGCCGTCGCCGCCGCTGCCGCTGCCCAGGCTGTTGCGCACCTGCTGCAGCGCGGCCAGCGAGGCGAGCGGCCCCGCCGCCGCGGACCCGCCGCCGGACCCAGAGGCGGCGCCGGAGCCCGCGGCCAAGCTTGTGCTCTTGAGCAGGGCGGCGAGGTTGGAGTTGGTCGGGCTCAGCAGCCGGCTGAGGCCCGCCAGGCTCAGCATGGGCGCCCTGCGGCAGGCCAGGGCAGAGGTCGGGGCCAGCAGCAGCGAGGTGTGTCACGTGAGTGTACCTCGTCGCCAGAAAAGTGCGGGGAAGGAAGAGGTTTGGCAGAGGCACAGGGGTGGCAGGCAGGCGCACATGAATGTGTGACGCACCTGTTAGGGCTTGCGCTGCGCGGCGGCTGGCTGGCGGAGGGGCCGCCGCCGCCCGCGTTGCCGCTGCCCGCCCCGCTGCTGCCGGCGTTCTGGCTGGCTGAGCCCCCGCTGCCCGTGAGGACGAGGCTGCCGGCTGGCCCGCTGCCGGACTCGGGCAGCGCAGCTTTGGCCGCCTGCGCGGTGAGCTGGTCAATGAATGCAGAGAGGGAGCTCTGCAAGCAGGCAAAGGCAGGATGGGCATCTGAACATCCATAAACACAACAGCATGGGAGGGCGGAAGGAACACATGGTTCCAGGCAGGCCCCTGGCAGGCAGGCCCCTGGCAGGTGCACCATCAGCGGAGCAGCAGGCGGCCATGCATCCACCCACCAGTGAGTGGAGGTCAAAGCTGAATGCCTTGGCCATGTCCTGGCCGCCCGCGCCTGCCCGCTGCTCGGCACTGCCTGGCGGTGGCTGCTGCTGCTGCTGCTGCTGCTGCTGCTGCTGCTGCTCCTGCCCTGGAGGAGCCAGGGTCAGCTCCAAGCGCGCCTGCACCCCTGGGGGCGGCGGCGCGCCCTGCGGCGCGCCCTGCTGCTGCTGCTGGTGCGGCGGGACCGGCATGGCCCAGGCGCCCCCCAGCGGGCCGCGCAGGAACTCTCGCAGCAGCGGAGCCTCCGCCATCTGCGCGGCCGCTGGCTGTGCCGCCAGCGCCGCCGGCCAGGCGGCCTGCTGCGCCTGCGGCTGAAGCTGCAGCCTGGCAGGCACCATTGGCGGCTGGCTGGGTGCAGTCCCCGCAGGCTGCAGGCCCAGCGCCATGCCTCGCTTCAGGGCGGCCACCTCCTGCAGATCACCGCAAGGGTGGGTGGGCAAACAACGGCGGCCGGCCAGTCATTCAACAGTTGACAAGCTTGGGAGAGGCACCTGGCCATAAAACCTGGCAATCGCCGCCGCCGTGAATGGAGAGAGACAGGGGAGCAGGACAGCACCAGCAGTACCAGCAGTACATAACATAGCAGATATACAGTACCGCACCTGGCAGAGCACCTCCACATGCTGCCGCAGCGGGGCTAGCTCCTGCTGGAGTGCCTGGCGCACAGCCAGCATCAGCTGCTGCTCCAGGCCCCCGCCCAGCTGCGCCGCGCCTGGCGGCGCCAACGGCGGCAGGCCGATGCCGGGTGTGCCGCTACGCGAGTCGTCCGGCTGCTGCTGCGGCGGCTGCTGCTGCGGCGGCGGCTGCTGCTGGTGAAGCAGCCAGAATGGCGGCACGCCTGCTGGCGGCGGCGGCGAGCGCGAGGGCGGCGGAGCGCTGGCGCTGGGCCGAGAGGCGGCCTCCTGGATGGTACTGGCGGCGCCCGCCACCGCCGAAGCGCTGATCTGGCCCCCCGTCAGCAATGGGCGCCCGCCGCGCCGCACGGTCTCCTCCACAATCGCCGCCCCCTCTTGCTGCAGCGCATGCCAGCCAGCGCAGAGGGCCCACACGCCTGCTCAGCCGCCTGCCACACGCACCGCCAAGCTGGGCAGGCAGGACCTGCCAGCCCACAGGGGCATGGATGCGATGCTATAGGCACAGTAACAAAGACAGCAGCCTAGGCTGTAATCTGCATGGATGGGAGCTTTGCATTAAACCACTTGCCCCCACCTGGATCGCTGTGTTTGTGGTGCGAGACCGCTTGGACTGCTCCACCTCCTCGATGTCCTTGAACAAGAACATGTACTTCATGGCTGCAGCGGTACATTGGTGCGATACGTGTGCGGTGCACAGGCCGGCACAGGCACCTGCCGGTATTCGACACTCAGCACCAGCCATGGGTGCAAGAAGCGGAGAAGCGTGGTGACACAAGATGTGTGTCGTCTTGCCAGCTCCCCGAGACGGCCCCCACACCCGCACCTGTCTCCTCCAGAGAGGCGGGCCCCGCAAAGAGCGGCGAGCCGCCGGCGCCGGCGCAGTTTGCTGCCTCTGCGTCCAACTCCTCCACAACCGCAGCCCCAGGCAGGCTGCCAGCCAGGGCAGGGAGCAGAGCAGTAAGGTATGAGCACAAAGCTGGGAGGGGCTCAGCTGCAGGTGGATGCTTCATCGGATGCATGGAGGCAGCCCAGCACGAGCGGAAGCAATGCGGCCTGGCCCACGCCCGACACCCAGCAACTCACATGAGCAGCGGCCAGTAGGTGCTGGCACGCAGCTCGCGGTGCAACGCTCGGAACAGCGGGTTGGTGTGCATGTCCTCACGCTGCGCCAAGGCGTTGTACACGATAGGCGCCAGCACCAGGCGCAGGTGGCCCTGCGCGCGCGGCGGCAGATCGGCAGGCGGCGACGTCAGGCGCGGCATTCCTCTGTGCTGCTGCGCTCCCCCGGTGCCAACTGAGCCAGCTCTTGAGCACAGGTGCCCTTGCCTCCCCCATGCCCTACACTCGTCGGCCCCTGTGGCGGCCTGTGTGCACCTTAGCCCCCCGCAGGGCCACACAGCCCCCACCTGCGGCGTGTTATCTTCACCCAGCTCCTGCCGCACGAGCGCCTTGATGCCCGAGGGCGCTTCAAAGGCCCATTGCCAGTGCAGGAGGCCGCCCTTGTCGGCCAGCGCGGGCGGGCTGTTGGCGGGCACTGCGGCGGGCCGGGCAGAGAGGGAGAGAGCACACGATTGAGCGTGCCTGTGTGGCGGCGGGTGCGGGGCACCATGCCAGCATGTGCAGCAGAGCCCGGGGCAGCACACATACATCATGCTGGGGCTGCTGCCGCCTTCTCACCGGTGACCTGGCGGTGCTTGAGCGCCGCCAGCTTCCGAGAGTAGTTGGCTCCCAGGATTGGCTTGAGGTAGATGAGCGGCAGCAGCACGTCGCCTGTGTCTGGGTCCTCCAGGAGCAGGAACCTGCAAGGCGGGCAGGGCGAAGGCAGGAGTGCTGCGGTCGGGTTGGGACAGGGACGGCGGCGGCGAAGAAAAGGCCAAGGCATGCTCCGGAGGCTGCGACTGCCTGACGAAGCAGCCGCGGCTCGCACTTTTCGTCGCCGCCGGCGTGCAGCCAGAGGGGCCTGGCAGCGGGCAGCTTGATGTGGGGGCTGGTGGCGGCGCCGCCGCCTCCGCTGGGCGGCGCTGACGACTCGCGCCCGCGCTTGGACATGCTGCCGCCCAAGGCCCTCCTGGTCTGTGTGTTCGGATGCTTAGAGTGTGGTATAGCTGGCTGCTCTACCTGCAGTTGGCCGCAGCAGAAGAAATCTTTGAATCTCGCCGCAGAGAAACCAGCTGCGAGCGGAGGTACCACGCGCACCCGGCGCCGCCACCCAGCTTCCTCCTGCTGGCACAACCGCTGCGGCGGTCAGCTGCTGGACACCGCGTGCCGCGCTGCGACAGTCCAAAGCCCACTGGAGGGAGGGCTGGCCTATGGGAAGACTCCCCCTGAACGGCGGTTGTTCAGCGGGCCTCTAAAACGCGATCACACGCCCCGAGAGTCTGTTGCACAAAGTGCCGGCCCAAGCGGAGCAGCTAACAAGCAAGTTGGAGGAGTGTTCCGCATGGGGTGCCTTTCCACAGCAGCTGGCCCTCGCCAAAAGGGGCTCTTAAGCATTGGATCACCCTGCAGCTGCTCTGCCACTGCTTGTGGGAGAACCCTGGGCCGACCATGTCTGCGCCATCGGTTGCGGGCACTGCCGTCTCGAAACAGCGGGGCAACGCTGCATTTGCAGCAGGAGACTACGCATCCGCGCTTGAACGCTATAGCGAAGCGATCAGGCTATGCGATGGGCTGCCAGACCCGGCGGGAGTGCACCTCCTGTATGGCAACCGGTGCGGTTGCCGCTCCGCCGCCCGCCGGATTGCTCTGTGCCCCATGCTCTTGCCTGATCCTTATCCATGGGATCCCTGCCGACGCAGGGCGGCAGCGCATCTCAAGCTGGGCCAGTGGGCAGCGGCGCTGGCAGATGCAGAGACGGCGCTTGCGATAGAACCCAAGTGAGGCAGCAACAGGAGGTGTGACGGCTTGCCTGACCGAACATAGGAACTTTACAACAACCACAATGCCGTGTAGCAAGTCTTTGCTCTACTCTAATGACTGAGGGCTCCCATGCCGCATGCAGGTGGGTCAAGGCGCTTTATCGCAAGGCCGCCGCACTGCAGCAGCTGGGGCAGCCCGCAGGGGCAGCAGCGGTGGCGCAGCAGGCTGCCCTGCTGGAGCCCGGCAACCGAGAAGTGCAGGCACTGCTGCAGCAGCTGGGACCTGCCGCATCGGTAGCAGCGCAGCAAACGTGGCAGCAGGCAGCCGGGCCGACCAAGCCTGCCCCCAGCGCGGCATTGCTGCCGCCGCTGCTGGCCGCAGCCCCGTGGGAGTATGCGCCGGCACCAGATGGGGTGGACGAGAACCTGTTGCTGTTGCTGCACGGCCTGGGAGACCGCCCAGCAGCCTTTGCAAAGCTGGCGCAACAGATGGCGCTGCCACAGGTGCACCAGTGGCCCGCCGACACCAGATGTGCTATCCAGCCAACAGTCTGTGTCTCAGCTGTGTCTTCAAATCATCACATCCCTGGTGACTGTGCCCACCCACCCCCGCTGCTTCCTGCTTGCAGAGTGCCGCGTTGGCGCTGGGCGGCCCTCAGGAGGTGCCGTTTAGCGATGGCGGCAGGTCGTGGTACACTGTGTTCACAGAAGAGTTTGAGCTCATAGAGGTGGGGGCACGGGCTTGGGTTCTGGAGACCATGATCAATGTACCTTAGTGTGTGCTTGAGCTGCCACTTTCCTTTGGCCTGCCTGCAGGCCCGGCCGGGCGAGCAGCGCCGCATCCACAGCCTGCAGGCGGTGGTGGCGGCGCTGCAGCGGCTGGTGGCGGAGCTGCAGCGGGCCTGCGGCTGGAAGGCGCACAGCATCCACCTGATGGGATTCTCCCAGGTACAGTGTTGGCAGCAACCATCACGGCAGCCAGAGAGTGTAGGATGCCTGCCTGATCCAGGGTGCGTCTGTTGCTGCGAGGGCTTCCCAGACATTTCGCACTGCCTCCCATCGCTGCAGGGTGGCACAGTAGCTCTGGGGCTGGCCCGGCAGCAGCAGGCCGCCGGGCAACCGCTGGGCAGCTGCGTGGCGGTGTCTGCTGCCCTGCTGCCAGAGCAGGTGGCACAGGGGCTGGGTGCAGGGAGCAAGAGCAGCAGCGGGGGCGCCAACGCGGCAGGAGGTGGCACGCCAATTTTGATAACGCATGGCACCGCGGACAAAGGTACGGGCTGGCTGCCAGCCAGCATGACTGCCTCTCCTGGCTTGGCTTGGGCCCACCATGCCCCCTCCACCCCACCCATCCACTGCTTTGCTGCTCTGCAGTTGTGAGCCGGCGGTCTGTGGAGCAGACAGCAGAGGCGCTGCGCAGCACGCATAGCATGGAGGTCGTCGTGCACAGCGTGCCCGGCAAGGGCCACGCCATGCCCCAGGTGCCTCCCTGCCCCTGCCCAGCCGCCGCGTGAATGCTGGCTGTTTTCCTCCCCTCCACGCAACCTTCTCCCTGCCTTGTGATGTCCCCCTGCTGCAGGGCCCAGCTGAGATGAAGAGGTTGATGGAGTTCTGGGCTCAGCGCCTCAGCCGGCGGCCCACGGCAGCAGACCTGCCGCCCGAGGCGGCTGGCGGCGGTGGCGAGCTGCTGGAGGTCCGGCCGGGGGAGGTGTCCCTAGAGCTTCTAGGGGAGCAGCAGCAGCCATGAATCACATCACAACCGGGCGTGAAAGCGCCGCTCAGCTTTGCAGCATTTGTAGCAAACAGTCTTGCAATTGCAGGCAGACAGTCTTGGCGGCCGGCAGTGCGATGCTTCAATGCAAGCGCTTGCGCTAGGGGGCGGCGTGGTCGGCGGCTCGCTCGTAAAAGGCGGCGTCGTTTAAGAAAGCCAGCAGGGCTCGCTCAAAAGAGTGCGCCTGCAGGTCTGCCTGCCCAAACAGCTCCAGCAGGGCGGCCTGCTCGCTGGGGCCCAGCCCCGCTGGCGCCAGGCGGGCCTCCACAAAGCGCGGCAGCGTGGAGAGGTGGAACTCGGTCCAGTTTGCGGCAGCCAGGCTGAACAGGGTGTCTGCCAGTGCCTCCTGTGCGCCGCCGTACAGCCGGGAGGCCAGCATGGAGAGCAGGGAGGAGGCCAGGGGCGCACGAGCGGGCTGGAAGGCGGGCAGCCCGTACAGCCGGGTAGCCACCTGCAGCTTTCGGGGGGGTGGAGGTGGAGGGCGAGGCCAGGCGAGGGTGGTGGCGAAACGAACAGGCAATAGGCAGGGCAGGGATGCCGTTGGCTGATGCTGGCATCCTGTACCGGTACCTGGCCAGCCCGGCCAGAACTAGAGAGCTTGCAGCTTACGAGGCTGCCCTGTTTCCAGGCATGTACTCACGTGCAGCTCAAACAGCTCCTCAAGGACCAGCCGCACATCCGCCACCGCCAGCACCACGTGCAGCGCAGCAGCCGCGTCAAAGTAGCCCACCAACAGCTCCAGCACGCGCCGGATGACGGCCGTCCCGCCGCCCTCAGCTGCACCGCCCGGCTCGGAAACAGCTGCTGCCTGCTGGGCCGCTGCGGCAGCGGCGGCGGCGGCGGCGGCGTGTGCGTGCAGACCAGCTGCCAGCGGATGCGCTGCTGCCCCAGGCCCGGGTCCCTCGGCCGCGGGCTTGGCGCCGCCGCCCGCCAGCGCGCGCCAGCGGTACCGCAGCAGCGCCAGCAGCGCAGCCAGCGCCTCGGCCCGCACGTGCGGCAGGTCTGCGTCTGCGACGGCAGCCTGGGGTGAGGCGGTACGGTCCCAGACGCCCAGGCAGTACTGCAGCGCTGGCACCACCAGCGTGCCGTGCCTGTGGCTGCCGCCCTGGCTGAGGACGGACGCTACCAGACGCATCATAAGCAGGTCAGTCTCAAAGGAGGGGTCTGTGCCTGCTGGGGGGCAGGAGGGAAGGCACGGGGAAGCGGTCTGCTGTGGCGTGTGTGTGTGTGAGTGCTGGTTGGCGCAGGTGGCCACAAACCTGCCACTCTGCCACCCTCCCCACTGTGCTGTCCCCAGCAGCGGGCCTGCTTGCCTGTGGCTGAGAAGACCTGGACTAGGGCTGCCAGCAGCTGCTCCACTCCTTCTGTGCCCAGTTCGGTGGCCAGAACGTCCAGGCAGGCGGTCACCAGGCGCAGCAGCGCCATGGCCGCCTTGCTGCGCAGCGGCCCGCCGCCGGCACTGCCGCTGCCGGTGGCGTGCAGGATGGCAACCACGCTCGGGAGGGCAGGGGCCGCCAGCGCGGCGCCGACTATGCTGCGAAGCGCCTTGGGGCTGCCGCTGTAGCTCTGCACGATGCAGGCACAGGCGGAGGCTGCGCTGCGGGCCGCCGCCGCCGCCTCGCCTGCCAGCCCACCGCCTCCAGAAGCCGCCGCTGCCGCCTGCTGGAACAGCTGCACCAGCGGGGCTACCAGGTTGGTAAACGCCGCGCTGCGGGCCTCTGCATCGAACTGGGCAGCGGGCTGGGCCGGCCAGCAGCGCAGCGCCAGGTCTGAGAGGCTGAGCCAGAGGGCACGGCAGGCCCGCATGGGCAGCAGCGCCGGCGCCGCCAGGCTGGCATGCGCCACTTGGCGCAGCTGGGCCTAAAGGCACGGCGGGAGGCAGGCGCGAGCTGGCTTCAGCATGCAGCAGCAGTGCGGGGCAGCTGAAGCACCCAACACACACCACATCAGCACGGCCACCTGCTGACAGGCAATGCCCAGCACACCACCAAGTGCCAAGTGCACCTGCTCCGGGCCCCAGAGGGCCTGCAGCAGTGCCGCGGGCGGCTTGAGGCTGCTGGAAAGGGCGATGGAGCTCAGCGACACCAGGCTCTCTGCAGACCAGACGGCGGCGCGGTGCAGCGCGCCCTGCCACCCCGCCAACCCCGGCGAGGTCGCCGCCTGCAGCGTGGCGGCGCCGCTGGACAGCACGCCCCACAGCAGCTCCCGGGCTACGGGGCCGGCGTCCGGGTCGGCGCTGCCCTGCACGAGACCCGTGATGAGCTGGGAGAGCCAGGTGGCGGTGAGCGAGCCGAGCGCCTGGTGCAGCCGGCTGCCGGCCAGGAGCATGGCCGCCAGGCCCACGCCGCCGCCGGCCTCGCCGCCGGCCGCCAGGTGCGCAGGCGTGCTGGGCTGGCCTGCCTGCCGCGTGGCGGCCGCCAGGGCCTGAACGGCCTGCAGCCACACGGCCGCCAGCTGGCACAGCGCGCGCATGCACTGCACGGCGTGCGCCCCGCTGGCGGCCTCCCCGCTGCCTGCAGCCAGAGGGGCTGGCTGCTCGGCTGCGCCCCGGGTGGGGAAGCTGGGACCGCAGCGGGTGAGCAGCCGCAGCATGACATCCATGCCCCGAAACGCCGGCAGCTGCTGGGCCAGCGCCGCCGCCGCTGCAGGGGCGGCGCCGCCGCCGCGCGCCGCCGCCGCCGCCGCCGCCGCGGCTTGCTGGCAGGCGGCTGCAAAGTCGCGGCTGCTGGCTTGGAAGTGGAGCAGCACCCAGGGCAGCCGGTCTGCGCTGAAGCTGCCGACAGCCCGACCCAGAAACAACTCTGCATGCCGCACATACATGTCCACTTCAGAGTCCGGCTGGAAAGGGCTGCCGCCCTGGCTGGCCACGCCTGCGAATGCAGGAGCACAGGGTGTGTGGGAGTGTGGGCAGCTCGACGGGATCGCTCCGTTGAGGAGGGACGCTTCATCGTCCGCCGCCTGCGATGCCCGGACCACAGCGCAGCACACAGGAGGTCCCCAGCAGGCCCAGCAGGCCGGACAGCGCCGGCGCCAGGCACGTCCATGGGAGGCCGACACGCACCCGGCACCAGCAGCTCGCCACCCTCCTCCCCCTCCTCCTCCTCTGCTGCCTGCTGCGCTTCGGCGCCGCGCTCTCCCTCTGCTCCGGCATCCCCGCCCGCAACGACCGACTGCAGCCAGTCGTCAACAGCAGAGCCGCTGCCCGGGGCGGTGCTGAGGGCGGCCAGCGTGAAGGGCGGCGGCCGTGCCACGTCAGCGCCAGCGGGGCACAGCGTGGCAAGCACCAGATCCGAAACAGCCAGAATGGGCTCTGCAGCAGGGCAGAACGGAGGCACTCGCGGCGTCTGAGCAGACGGCGGGGATCTACGGTGCCATGTGTTTGTGCAGCGTTGGGATCCAGCACAACAACAGCACCACCGCCGCCCAACGCGCACCTTTGTAGGCCGCCGCTGCCTGCTTGACCCGCTCCCGCGCCTGCAGGTCGTCTCCAGCCTCCCACAGCTCGGCCTCAAAAGCATCCAGATAGGTGAGCACAGCATGCCACACCTGCACCCAGGCAGCAGCACTATAACGACACGATTTCCCAGGATCAGTGTGCAGGCAGTGGTGAATGAGGGGTAAGCCCAGCAGCAGCAGCAAGCACGTAAGCATCAGCAGGACAGAGAAGCAGCTAGAGCAGCATGCCGGCACCTCCAGGAACAGCAGCAGGTCGACCGGGCTCTGGCGGGCGGTGGACAGCGCCAGCACCCGCCCCAGGATGCTCCTCAGCATGGCCGCCAGGCGAGGACTAGCCTCGACAGCGCTGAAGGATGCGGGGCGGGACGGGGTTGCGTGGGTGCGCGCACGTAGGGGCGGCGGCGCATCATGAAACGACGGCCTATGCACATGTACGCGTTGCAAGAGCCAGGCGTAAGTACCTGAGCTGAGTGGTGAAAAACTGGATGAGCAGGCGCACAAAGGCGGTCAGCAGCGGGTCGTCCCGCTGGAGGCGGCTGCCGCCCTGCTGCTGCTCGTGCGCCCACCGCTGGTGCACCAGGGCACACGTGTCCTGCAGCGAGCGGCGGCGAGAGCCGGGGAGGGGCAGGGGTGATGTGCCACAGCGGCATGCAGCCGTGGCCCCCATGCAACCAGCTCGCAGGGGACGCTTCCTGGTGGCAGAGCAGAAGCGAGTGCCCAGCCCACCCTGACACTGATCGAGCGCAGCACGGGAGGCATAACAAAAGGACATGCTGCAAATTGCTCGCCTGCAGCCGGGGCACCACCACCTCCAGCATCTCCTGTGCCTCATGAGCCGCAAAGAACTTGGCCTGCAGGTCGGCAACACAGTCCAGCGCTGCGGCCGCCACCTCCACCACCGCCTCGTCTGCCTCGTCTCCAAGATCGCCGCCGTCGCCGGGCGCAGCGGCAGCCACAAAGCCGAACAGCAGGCCGGCGACGGTGGCGCCGCTGACGCCCTGGTCTGTCGGCAGCTTGCTGGCATCTGCCAGCGCCTGGCGCAGCGCCCGCAGCGCCTTGGGCGCCAGCGCCAGCGCCGCGCCGCCCTGCTCGCCGGGCCGCGCCAGGCTGCCACGCAGCGTGTGCAGCAGCGAGCACAGCGTGCCCAGCGCCACGGGCTGCAGCTCGCGGTAGTGCTGCTGGATGGCGGGTATGCTGGCTGACAGCACCTGCTGGGTGAAAGAGGGAGGTGGGAAGTGCGGTGAGTAAGTGGGGGAGGGATGGCGGGGAGCAGCGGGCTCCGGTCGAGTGCAAAGGCGGTGAGGTGGCAGCACATCATGACAGAGGCTGCCAGCGGCTTGCTGAGGTGTGGCACAGCCCCCTGGGCGCCTGGCCGGCACTGCCCACCTTGCCCTTGAGGCCAAAGCTGGTGGCCTGAGCCAGGGAGTGGAAGTGGTCGAGAGTAGCTGCCAGCAGACCCACTCCCGCCTCCATCCGCGCCGGGTCTGATAGGCAGGCTTGCAGCGCCGGCCAGGCGCTGGGCCACTCCAGGCAGATGATGTGGGCCAGGCTGCCCGCCAGCTTGCTCCTCCCAAAGTGGGGCCGCCCGGGGTCACACACACAGCGCCAGAGGCAGTCCCGCGCGGCCACCTGCTGCGCCGCATCCAGGCGCCGCCAGCGGTACAGCACTGCTTCGTCGGCACAGGTGACTGCGAAGAAGGCCGCTTGCATGTCCGCAGCAGTGGTGCCTGACAGCACATGAAGCGCCCACTCCAACGCTTGGCAGGTGCGGCTGAAAGCCTGGAGCTCCGCCTCTGCCGCACGCTTGTCTTGAGGGGCTGCCCTGGGGTCATAGACAAGACTCAGCAGCGCCTCCAAGCGACCCTGGTCCATGGCGAGCGGCTTCTTGGTTGCAGCGGCCCCAGGGGCGATGGGCGAGACGCTTCACGCAGCCATGCGTTCAGCGACGAGTAGCAGCGGCGGCAGTGGCGGCGGGGCGGGAGCTGCGAGCAGGGAGTGGTCGGCACTCAGGTCGCGGTGCAGGGGCGCCCGGGGGCTGCCTGCGGGAGCAGGTGCTGCCTGATTCAGACTGGCGCACTCCCAAGATCAGTTCAGCGGGTGATGGAAGCGCGGGAGGGAGGGTGCAATAGCAGGCGATTTGCACAGCATGTACGTTGTCGTCTGCCAGGATGAATAGAGAAGCAGAGCGACCGCTGGGATGGCTGGCCGCTTGCCGTGCTGGGGCGGCCTGCGGCACACTGTGCTGCTGTGCCAAAACCATCAAGCTGGCAGACCTCCACTGCTGCTTTAAAAATGGAAGTGATTTTTCAGTGCATCATTAGTTAATTAAATAAACTAAATCAAGGGAATGCCAATGGGATAGCCAGCTCGCCATCCACAGCAGTGGTGCCGCTGCCGGGCAGGCACTGCGCCAGCACCTGCACCACTTGCGCTGCGCTGGGCCGTGCAGCTGGGTCGCCTTGCAAGCAGCACTGGATCAGGGACACAACCTGCGCGGGGCAGTCCTGCGGCGCCCTGCACGCACACCGCAAAGCAGCAGCAACGACTCTCAGCACAGGGATTGCGAGCGTCACTCAAGACGGCTGCTCGCAAAACACACCTCAAGGGCCGTCCCTCGCCACGCCGCGCCAGCCGCTGGCCGGTGGCAATGCCGTGCAGCACCCAGCCCAGGCTAAACAGGTCGGCCTCCAAGCCGCAGGGCCCATGCACGAGCTGCTCGGGTGCGGCATACAGGGGCGTGCCACAGCCTGCACCAAGCAGAGGACATCAGCAACAGGGGCGAGCTACAGAACTAGCAACGCATTCCTCTCCCTTGTCAAACAGCCTACCTGACACCATGCTGTCTTGGCCCAGCATACGAGCCAGCCCCACATCTGCCAGCTTGGCAACCACGCCGCTGCCAGCGCTGCCGGGGGTGTCTGCCAGAAGCACATTCTGCAGTACCAAGCAGCAGCGATGTGGCATCCAGCAGCACACTGACAAAGTGGTGCTTGAGTGCACAAGCAAGCGAGCGCTGCCACAAGCCAACAGCCTCCGATGCTGCTGCTCCCACCCACCGCAGGCTTGATGTCCAGGTGGGCAATGGACAGCTGGTGAAGGAAGGCCACAGCACGTGCCACATCCAGTGCTGCCTGCCCTCCTTTCTCGTGCCAGCGCAGCGCTGGGGATGCCAGCCGCTCATGCAGGCTGCCCCCTTCCAGCAGCTCCGTCACCAGCATCAGCCGGGGAGGCTCTGAGCTGCTTCTGCTCTTGCTGCTGCGGCCTCTGCTGCTGCTGCTGCTGCTGCTGCTGTACACGCCAAGCAGCTGGACTATGTTGGGGTGGGTGCATCGCCGCAGCAGCTCAACCTCACGCCACAGTTTGGCTTCCTGCTCCTCCTGCTGCTGGCCGCTGGCTGTGTACGAGGCTGTGCCATCCAGCAGTGCCTGCCACACTACCGGCTGGTTCAACACTTTGATGGCAACAGGCCAATGGCCAAACAACAGGCCCTTGTACACCTGCAGACACACAGGCAGGCCGGGTTGGGTTGGTGTCAAAAGCACAAACGAGCAGATGGAGCAAATCAGTGCCCAGCACTGCACCTTGCTCGATGCGCCGCTGCCAAGCAGCTCGGGCCTGCCGGCGCCGTCCACCACTATGCTGAAATCCTCTGGCCGCAGCCGCAGGCTGGTGCTCTGAAGACGCCACGACACGGTGGCATCCGCTGCCGCCGACGTCGACGCTGCTGGCCGAGAGGTGGCGCCCCTGCTGTGAAGCACGCCGCCAGGCAGCAACGGCGCAACATCATTCAGCTCCTGCTGTACGCCATCACCCTCGCCTGCCTCCACCTCTTCAGCTCGGTCCTTGCCACGCAAGCTCTGGTGCCCGGCGCCCTTCTTGCTGCCGCCCCATCGCCGCACACCCAGGGCCACTGCAAGGGCCGCCAGCGCTGTGGCAATAGTGGCGCCAGCCAGTTTGGCGGTGTGGTGCAGCCGCCGTCTCCAGATGGGGCCACAGAGCGGCAGGTCAAAAGGCTGCGTACCACATATGGCATCGTTTTCCTCAGCCCGCTGCTGCCATCCTGTGCCAAGCGCCTGCCGCTGCCGTCCGCCGCCGCTGCAACCATGCCATGGCTGCCTCCAGGCTTGGGAGCCATCACTGTGCAGTTGGTTTCAAAGTATGCATTCAATTCGCCATGTGCTCTATTGCGCCTGGGACCCCTTGTTGGCATGCAAAGGCCATCGTTCCCGGGGTGGATCGTCAGGGTGAACTGGCAAGGGGGCGGGAGGCAGCAGAATAGGACGAGCTGGCTCAAGAAGAAGCTGATGAGTCGCCTCGGCTTCGAAAACCGCAGTCGTGCACCCCATGCCACTATTGCCAGCTTGCTTCCAAGCTGCATTGGATCATCGCTTCTGCAAGCAGGAGCTCCAGAATGGAAGGCGGCGCCGTACTGCACCTCGCCTTACCTTTGTAAAGTTGGGCATGCGCCCCGACAGTGCATTGTCATTCAGAATGACCTCGGCTGTGTACCACCAAGAACTTCCAAAGGCCCACTGGTCCGGGATTGTGCCAGTCAGGTTGTTCCTGCAGCAAGAAAAAGCAGCCAGGAGGGGCAACCATGTGCGGAACGGCAGAGCACCATGCGGGTGGGGCCTGAGGCCAGCCACAGCGCGAGGGCTGCTCACCTCTCCAGGCCCAGTTTGATCAAAAAAGGCATGTGCGCAGCCCAGTCGGCCGGCAGCGTGCCGTGCAGGCTGCAGTTGGCTATCCGCAGCTGTTGCATGGAGGGCAGGTGGGGCGCGTCCTGCTGAGCTGAGGGTGGCCCACGCCCGCTTTCGGCAGCGGTGCGCGTGCTAGCAGCAGGATTGGCACTGGGTTGGGCCAAGGGTGGGGGCGGAAGCGTAAACGGCGGTAGGGTGGCCCCCAGGGGGTTGAAGCTTATGTCCAAGTCCACAAGCCTGCAAATCAGTCACCATGCAGCCAGGGGCCCAAGACATCAAGATCACGCCATGGGCCAGCCTCACCCATCCTGGCAATGACATACCTCCAACAGGATTGGGGACACACCACCAACAGATGAGGTGAGAGCAGTGTCATGGGCAGCGGCAAGTGCGGCGGTGGTCCACTAATGTGCCCCGGCAGCCGCAGCGGCAGACAAGGGCCGACCAGAGGCAGCCAAACAGCGCACCTGGGCCACGCGCCTGGGGCCAGCCACTCCTGGGGGAGCGGGCCGTGCAGCCCGTTGACAAACAGCTGCAACACCTGCACAGGAGCAGATGTGTGCTCAGCAACGTGCAAAATGGCACAACGGTGCTGGCACGGCAAGTCGGCAGGGGACGTTGGAGCAGCAAGCCAGGGCGCATGCCCTTCCTGCAGCAGTGCTGCACCCTGAGGTGCGGGAAGGCGGTGGGCAGCCAGGCTGGAAGCGTGCCGGTCAGCTGGTTCTCTGTCAGCAGCAGGTCCAAGGCTGGCCACTGCTGCTGGGTGGGAGCGGTGGCGCCGAGGGCCGACCACGCATGCGGAAAGCTGCCGGTGATGGAGTTGCTACACAGATCAATGTACCGAAGGCGGCTGCAGTCGACGGGAGGTGGCGGGAGGAGCGTGGATGCAACGGGGACAGCTCCCATTGCTCAACAAGTGCCAGAATCCACTCCAGGCACACGCTCACCTGAGCAGGCCATCAGGGGCCGCCCACTCTTCCGGCAGGCTGCCGGTGAGTCCCAGGTCACGAACCGTAAGGTCTCTCAGGCCTTTTAACCGGCTGAGTGGAACAGTCAGAACCTGCAGCGAGGCTGAAAGCTTCGGTGCGCAGCCCTCTACGTCTGCATGCATGGTGGGACCAGGCAGGTGTGTCAAGTATGAAATAGTTCAGGGCTGGAGGCTGCTCCAAGCTTTGCAGGCTGCCATCAGGAATCGCACTGGTCTGGACCGCAAAACACAGTGCTCACTAGAATTTGTGTACTGCATGCCCAACCGGAAGCAGTTGCTAAGGAGGAAGAAGTTCCGCCGGGCAAGGTCCCTGCACCGCTTGCCGGCGGCGCTTCCGTAAGTTGGACAGCCGAAAAATGGCAAGCCAAGCGTCAGAGTCATTCCTTCCATGCAAGTGTGGATTCATCTCACAGTGACATGATGCGACCCTCCAACTGGCACTCCGTCACAAAGCTCCAGGTGCACGGGTCGGCCTCAATGGTGCTGTTGCTGCCGCTGCCCCAGCCGCGAAGCTGGATGCCATACTCCCCCAGCCTGTCCCATCCAGTGATTGCCGCTTTAAAATCCAGGAGAGCCGCCACTGCAGGACGTGGCACAGCAGTCGGCTGTGCTTAGAATGGCTGCCGCCGTGGCGGCACCAGGGCGGGACCCACCCCTGCAGGGGACGAAGTGAAACCCGTCCCCTGCGGCGCGCACCTTCCTCCGGGTACCGCGCTGCGCTGTCCTGGGCGGCATAGGCCCGTAGGTGGGCCGCCAGGGCCGCCAGCTGCACCAGAGCTCGAAGGGTAGCCCAGCCCCTGGCGAGGGCCAGGCGGCCGGTCATTATCGGCTCGGGGAGAATTTCAGGTCGCGCATGTCGCTAGTGCAACCGGCTCTTTGCCAGCCGATGATGTCGAGTCCCCCGCCGCCAGCAAGGCGGGCCGACAAGCGGGCGCAGGCAGTGAACAGACAGGGATTACAATGCATAGAGGCCAGGTGAAATGTACAAACAACAGAAGATATCTACCAGAGTATACTGAAGTGCAGTACCATGAGCAGAGTACATGCAAACAGGTAGCGGTGCCAAAGGGCTGTAGCTCTGAAACAAAAATGGACAAAAGACTGCGAAAGGTATCATGCTGCATTCAGCAGGGGCTGCTCCAGGTCGGCGGCCTCAGGGCTGCCATCTGCTGCTTCGCCTGCCCCTCCTGCTGTCCGACCAGCAGCATGCCGCTGCTCCGCTTCCTCCCCTTCCTCGCCATCCACCAGCCCGCCTCCCTCCACTTCCAGCACCTCTCGAAACCTGGCTTCCCTGCCAGACTGGCAGAGAGCCAGTGCAAAAAGAACAGTAGACACCACCAGCAGGCAGGTGCAGATGCACATGCTCAACCGCCAGTTGTTGAGCTTGCTCTGCAGAGCGGCAGGAAGCAGCGGCCAAGCAATCTAGACACAGAGGCAAGATGGAACCCACCCACTGCACATCCAAAGTCGAGAGGCAGCGTGCAGCGGCAAGTTGCCTACAGCCAGCACACCTGCAGCCAGCCCAGTGCAGGTGGTGACGGAATGTCGCCTAAGGCATGCTGGACAAACTCCGCGGCCGACAGCGCAAATGGGCGCAGCTCGGGACGCGGCACGCTCCACATCAGCACGGCATTCACCGGCGCTGCCATGAGGAACCTGCCAAGGGCGGCAGGTGGCCAGGCCAGCTAGGGGGTGTGAGCGAGGGGCAGGATGGAACACAGCCGGTGGTGCTCTGCTACTGAGCTGCCGATTGCAGGGAGCCAGTTCCCATTTTGCAGGCAGCCACACTCACATGGCAAGCTCGCCGCCCGCAAAAACTGGGCCAAACCACGGCATGGTCTTGGCTGCACCAAACCCTGCCATGACCAGCACGCAGCCGCAGCCCACGCCGCCTGCAGCCAGGTTGGCGCAGCCGTGCGGTGAAGGCGGCATGGACAGGAGCGCTCGTACGAGCGCTTCCGTCAATCTGAAACCAAATGGGTTGCCAAAACAATCAAGCGCACCTGTGCACAGTAGCAGCGCGTTGCGGACTGAGGCTCCCATGGAGTCCAGGGCCAGGCCGCCACACAGCGTGCCCAGCACGCCTGTCAAAACCGTGATGCCACCAAACAGGAGGTCGGCCGTCTCGGATGGCAGGTCGAAAATTGCGCGGGCGGCCTTTGGGCCAAAAAAGGCGTAGCAGCCCAGGCTGCCATTATAAGCTGCCAGAGCCAGCATCGTGGAAATGCACACGCGGCTTGCAGCCAGCTCGCGGCAGTCGGCCAGAAACGCCGCCAGCGCCTTGCCGGCGCCGGCTGGGCCGCTGCCTGGCGCCACCGCTGGCGCTGCTGCCTTGCTGCTGGCGCGGAGCTCCACCGGCGATGCCAGCAGGAGCGCCCCGGCAAAGGGCAGCATGGCTGCGGCCTCTATGCCAAACGCAGCACGCCAGCCCAGGGCGGTGCCCACCTGCACCCCAGGCGTGTACCAGTGGTTGCCCCCCGCGGCGAGGCAGCTGGCACCTACAGCAAGTACTCTACATTCCCAACACTCACCAGCCCGCCATATAGGTAGCCAACGGCAAATCCTGTAGGAATGCACAGAAAGAAGGAGGACAGCCAGAGGGACTTG
This sequence comes from Chlorella variabilis, assembly GCF_000147415.1. Taxonomy (NCBI): domain Eukaryota; kingdom Viridiplantae; phylum Chlorophyta; class Trebouxiophyceae; order Chlorellales; family Chlorellaceae; genus Chlorella; species Chlorella variabilis. The sequence goes on along the minus strand of NW_005435087.1, from coordinate 283,283 downwards.
CGATCCGGCGGCGCCTGGTCATCTATCAGAGGAGCGGCCAGTGCAATGAAGGGGCCGCATGCAGCGCCCACCAGGAAACGGCAGAACAGCAGGAAAGGGAAGTTGGGGGCGGCAGCGCAGCCGGCAGCGCCAAACACCCACAGGCTGCAGAGCGCGAGGGAGGCGTAGGGTGGAGGTCATGCCGGCAAGCATGATCTGTGAAGCAGCTTGGGCATGCAGCAGAACCTCAACCGAGCTGCAGCGCATTGAGGGGCGCCGGCTCGCCTGAGGCCCGTGCCCATGAGCTTGAGCGCAGGGAAGCGGCGGCTCAGCTGCGAGCAAGCAGGCGCGCTCAGCATGAGCCCGGTCATGAGCATCGCAGCCAGCAGGCCGTCTGCTGTCAGCGACAGGTCGAACTCGCCCTGCAGCAGGGTTGGCAGGGAGGGACCACGGATGAAAAGAAGGTAATCTGTGGTGCCTGGGCAGCAGGTTGCCAGCGCAGCACCTGAATGCCAAAGCCGGGGTGGCCGTCCATGGCTGGCCGCCCATTGACGCTATTACAACTGACGACGCCTCTGTCCGCAAACAGCAACAAAGTGGCGCCGCAGAAGAGCGCCAGCAGGAGCGCAGGCTTCATAGTGGCGGGCCCCGCCAGGCGCCGCCACCAGGCGCCGCCGGTTCAGACGTTCCGTGGCGCTGCTGCCTTTCGCGCTGCTGGCCTGTGATTATGGTGTGCTGCAGGCTCCGACAGCCTCCTCCAGGCTGGTCAGCGTTGCCTGCGCTAATTGATCAGTTCACAGGCAGAGCCTCAGAGGCCAACACGGGGCAGACAGATAGCTGAGTATGTACAAGAGTGCAGCAATGCGAGGAGTCCTTTTGAAGATGAACGAAAGGCTTCTCTTTCGCTGCCGTGAGTTGGACGGCCTCACCGAGCCTCATGTGGCGCGCTCGCTCATCATTTCGCTGGTTGTGATGTGATGTGATCTGCACACAGAGGCCAGAAGCCAACGTTGCTGTTGCCGACAAGCGATCGCCCCGCTCTTGCTGGTGAAACAAAGCAAGTCTTTGGCAGCATAGGGATGCATAAGGATTCAACAGGATAAGGGCGCCTAACGGGCGAGACTCCGCACTACTGTTGGCCGGCGGCAGCAGTGACCGCAGCAGGATGCGTCGCCGGGACTGCGGCGTTGGCTGCCTGACCCACCCAGCCCTGGAGCGCTGGGCATCGCCCCGCCGCCTGTTGGCCTTCCTGTGCGCCCTCAACCTGCTGTTCTTTCTGGACAGAGGGGTCGTGGCGTCGAATGGAGTCAACGGGTCGGCCACAGATGACGGCACGGAGGGCCTGTCCACCACCTTTGATCTGTCGCTGTTTGAGGACGGTCTCGTGGCAGCCCTGTACTTCGTGGGCGTCATGCTGGGCGCACCCATTTTCGCAGTGCTCAGCAAGCGGCACACGGCGCTGCGCCTCCTGGGCTGGGGCACGGCGCTGTTTGGCGGTGCTGCGCTCCTGTGCGGGTTCAGCTACTTCTTTGCCATGGTGCTTGTTTTCAGGTATGCATGTGGCAGGGCGTCACCGTGCTGGTTTGGTTGGGTATGCCCGACTGCATCTAGGCTTCACAACCACACACTGCCTCATGTTGCCCTCCAGGTGCTTGGTTGGAGCAGGTTCTGCCTCGCTCATTGCCCTGGGCCCGCCCCTCGTCGGTGAGATTTTGCTGTCGACACCGCCAAGCCCTTACCTGGCTCTTGCTGCTCCCTTTGATGAAGTGCGCCCCTACTGACTTGCCGCGCAGACGACCACGCGCCAGATGCATCACGCTCACTCTGGCTGGGCCTGTTTTATCTGACTATGCCCACGGGCGTAGCTCTTGGATACCTTCTGGGCGGGGCAATCGGGTCAGGTGAGCAGGACAGGGGAAAAAACGAAGTTGCTACTGGCGGCGTCTTTTCACTTCCTCTTGCTGGCAGCTCAGCCGGCAAACTCACTTCATGCCTGGCTGCAGCGCTCAGCTGGAGGGCTGCATTTTGGATGGAAGCAGGCCTGGCAGCGCCCTTCAGCCTGTGGTGCCTGCTGGCTCCCACTGTTGACATCAAGCACGGCTCAGGCACTGGCCCTACTACCGACCAGCGGCCGTCGGCGCCACTGAGTATCAGCTGCAGCGACGGCAGCACAGGCAACAGCAGCGCTTCAAAGCCGCCCGAGCTGGCAGGCGCTGATGCGAGGGGGCAGGGAGATCCTGCTTTGCCGGTGGCGCGCCCTCGGCGCTGGGTCAGCCAGCTGGCCACGGCGGCCGGGGCTGTCTGGACAGACCTGCGCCTGCTGGCTCGGCACCCAGTCTGCCTCCTTGTCATCGCCGCTCTCACGTGAGCCCCCCTCTTTCTCTCTCTCTTTCCATTCCATGCCCAGCACATGTGACTTGTCCCTGCTACCTGCTGCATCTGAACTCAGCGTGTGTGACCCTGCAGCTGCTGGAACGGCTTCATCGGAGCGTATGGCTACTGGGGCCCAAAAGCCGTCACCGAGCTGTTTTCAATATCGCCCGAGGATGCCGACTTTGTGTTTGGCGCCGTTCTCGCCGCTGCAGGTGCGGCGCCTGCCCTGCCTGTTGGTCATCTGTGGCGACCAGGCTGTCCGAGTGCACACAACTTGTGGTTTGCCTGGGCCATGCAGGCATCCTTGGCTCGCTGGCCGGCGGCATCCTGCTGGACTTGCTGGGAGCGACGATGCCTCGCGGCATGCTGCTGGGTGCGGCAGGCCTGGGCGCCGGCTGCGTGCTGGCGGTGCTTGCCGTGACGCTTCCTCGCAGCCAGGCGGCCTTCTGGCCACTGTTTGCATCAGCCGAGTTCGCGGTCTTCCTTGTGATGGTGAGGGCCGGCTGCTACCGGTGTTGCCCAGTACCGCCCTCCCCGCTTGTCACATACGCCTGTGTCCTGCAGCAACGTTGGTGGCTGTATAAAGTTGCCTTGTGCTGAATGTGGCACTGCGGCGGCCTGCTGCTCGCCTGGATGCAGGCGCCGGCCAATGCGGTGTGCATGTGGAGCGTGCCAGGCAGCCTGCGCCCCTTTGCTCTGTCTGTCTCAGGTGAGGCATCACAAGCTGACCTGAGGTTCCTCTGCTTTCTTATGGCCATATGCTGGGCGACCTTCTTGATCCAGTCTCTCTTCAAGCAATTCTGCACACTGTGGCATCTGCCCAAACGCAGAGTTGATGCAACATCTTTTAGGAGACATTCCGACGCCACCAGCGATGGGCGCCTTGCAGAGCGCAGTGGACGATTGGCGGCTCAGCCTGGCGTGTAAGCGACTTGCCTCTTCTCACCAGCCGCCTGCCTTTCTGTCCTGGAGCAGCCCAGCAGGCTTCTTGGATCCAGCTACCATCTGAGGCAGGCAGCTAACAGTGACATTCCCTTGCCCGCCGGCCTTCCCACTCTGACGTGCAGTGTTCGCCCTGCTGTTGGCGCTAGGCGCAGCAGTTTTCCTTGCCGGCGCGTTGATGGCCCGGCCTGGGCATGCGCGGGACTACCGCCAGGATGAGCAGCTGCTGGCTGGACCTGGTGCTTCCAGCCCTCAGCAGCACTCCGCCCTGGAGGAGGACCATGAGCAGCACGAGCTTCTGCGGGCAGCCATCCAGCCTGCAAGCAGGCACCAGACACCACAGCAGGAGCAACAGCATGAGCTGGCGGTGCTGGAGCAGCCGTTGCCGCAACAACAGGTGCTGGAGCAGCCGTTGCCGCAACACCCTTGATGTCTCCATCCTACATCATTCAGTTGTCTTGTGGCGTACGCTCCAAATGCACAATGGTGTGCTGTGTACCACTCCAATTGCCGCCCCAACTCGTGCGATCAGAGCCGACGTCGGCGGCCGTAGGCGGTGGCGGGTGGAAAGGCCCCAAGCTTGCAGCTGGAATTGGCCGATCGCCGGCCATGCCAAGCCATCGGTACACCGTTGACGCCGTCTATAGGTCTGCGGCCTTGCCTCCAAGCACGTCGCAGCGGAGCCTCTGACAAGCGGGACACCACCTTCAGGGGGCTGACCGCCCTGCACGCCCCATGTCGGCACCCGGAGGAGATGCGGGCTTGGCGCAGTATGTCGACAGTGAGTGGGCCATCACCCTGCTTGTGCACTATGATGGGAGGCCCAGACGGCCGCCGCTGCTCGCTCATCTGTCCAGCCAAACAGATCATGCTGTGAAGCGCGGGGGCAGCCGGGCAGCCGGGCTTCTGAGGACCCCACCAAACTCGCCGCCCGCCTGCCGCCCAACGCGGTGTTGGCGACCTGGAGTAACACACACTGCCCCGGTTGCCTGCTGCAGCAACGGTGTCGGTGATCACAAACGACGGGCGGACCATTGTGGTGGGTCTGCTGCTGTCGCATTCCTGTGTCGCTGCTCTGGCAGTGGCCCTGCGCTGCGGCCGCTCATTCTTCCACGCTGTGCGCCTACTTGTGCAGGGCACTCTGCGCGGCTATGACCAGGCGACAAACTTGATACTAGACGAGTGCCATGAGCGGGTGTACAGCTCCAAGGTGGGGAGGTGGCAGGCTGGCATTGACTGCAGTGCTCGGTGGACACTTGCCAACTGCGCTGTACAAGGATTGCTGTCGCCATGCTGCCGCCCAAACACTGCTGCTGCTTGCTGCAGAATGGAGTGGAGCAGCTCGTGCTTGGGCTCTATGTGATCCGGGGGGACAACATGTGAGCGTCCACCAGCCAGCGGCAGCTTGTGTGCAGCAGGGCGACCCATTCCTGCTGCCCAGACTAGCCTTGCCCGGCACGCCCGTCTGCAACCATCACACTGCCGCGCTGCTGTCGCTGTGTCCACTGCAGTGCTGTCATTGGAGAGATAGACGACGACAAGGATGCATCAATAGACTTCAACCAAGTTCGAGCGCCTCCGCTGAAGTCTGTGGCACACTGACCGGGATCGACGCTCCGCCCCTCCTGCTTCACTTGTTGACCAACCTCCCATGCTGACGACTGCTCTTCCCAAACTGCCGCCGCTCTGTCCTCCGTGCTGTTTACATAGGCTCATGACATCGATTTCCTAGGTGCAGGCAAAGAACACTGTGGTGTAACACTGATTGAATGCGCCGCCGAAATTTTGCGGCTTTGTGGCAGACGCAGAGCGGGGTGGAGCATACAATACATGGTGGGAAACATGAGGGTTGGGCACGACAGGGGGCCGTGCTCGCTTCCTTCTCTTGCAAAAACAGCTCTGCACATTGGCCGTGGGCTGACCAAAAGCAGGAAACAATGGGGGGCGCGCCGTGCGTGGATCGCATCATCCAAAATGTGGGTTTGGTTCAAACAATACGTGTGGCTCTCTAGGCAGCAGGTGTGCGGTTTCGGGTCATCTCTTCACAGGGCCAGCGCGGGCTTCTGCCGGCAGCCAGCCGCGTGCGCTCTGAGGCAGCCGGTGCAGGGCTCGCACCATGGGGGGAGGCGTCTGCCCTAAGCCCTCACAGGTCGGTCTTGTTGGCGCGCACCGGCGCCTTGGCAGCCTCGTCCACCACCCGGTTCACCACCCGCTGGAAGCGCTGCAGGCGCTCGTACTCATGCTTGAGAGCACGCTGGCTGCGGTTGCGGCCCCGAGCAGCGTACCCTGCGGGGCGGAGCAGGCGGGGTCACGAGGTGGTGGCAGACGTGGCGTCGGCTGCCCTCCCGGCATTGCGGCTGCCGTGGTGGGAAGGCTGGGCCCCGGTTCACACCGACGCAGGCGTCTGTTTCCTCGCCGTGGCAAGAAAGCCATGCGGCCTGGCCCCACGCTGCCCAGCACAGCCGCAATGGCCCCAATCCAACTCAGCACATCTTCTCACCCGAGCTGACCCAGGCCTTGGGCTCTGTGTCGTCTCCCTTGAAGTTGTTTCCAAACACGCGCTGGATGGAGGTCATCACAAACTGGTCCACGCCAGCCTCCTGGTCCACGGCGGCATCCGCAGGCCTGCGGGGCGCACACGAAAAGCAGGCGGGCAGGACGGTAAGGCGGGAGGGAGTAGAGAGAAGTCGAGTCGAGCAGCACACACAGCCAGGCGCAAGCGGGCAGGTGCAGGGCAGACCACTGGCTGCCCGGGCCTGCCCAGATGCCGGGCCCGGCTGCCGCCCCCCGCATGCTGCCGCCCAAAGGCCGAGATTTTCTGACTTGGTCTCCCCGTCGCTCCCCATGCTCACTCGTCC
>NW_005435087.1:259284-277081 GCF_000147415.1 Chlorella variabilis | reverse complement strand
CTCTCAATCTGCTTGACTGCGCTGTCGACCGCCTGCTTCAGTGCCTGCAGCCGCGCCGTCTCCTCATGATGCACGATCTTGCCGGTGAAGCTCTGGCTGGAAGACTCCCAGGGCACATCTGCGGGGCAGGGAGCGGGGGCAGCAGGGATGATGTCACAGCAACGTAGCATGGAGCAAGATGAGCCGGCCTGCACACACATCACGCTGCTGCTGAGGCAGCCCTTGCGGCTATGGCAGCGTCGAGACGAGCGGACGAAAGCACCGAGCGGCCAAAAGAGGAGCGAGGGACCCTAGCGGCACGTAGCACTCACTGTCGGCCTGCGGGTGGAAAATCTGGCTGGCTGCCTCGCTCAAGTACTTGCCCACATCGCTGACCAGCGAGCGAGTGCGGACCGAGGGGCGCGCTGCGGCGCGGAGCGCGGGGCCCCGCGGGCGGGGCGCAGCGGCGGCGGGGCAGGGCACCGGCCGTGATGTCGCCACGATCGTCTGCATGGCAACGCTGATCTGCGGCGGCCAGAGGGGTGGGGCAGGACGGCAGGGAGCTGCGTGACGAGGGGCGGTGTCGGAAGGGATAGCATCGGCGGCACTCAGGAGCTGGGGGCAGGGGGCCTGAACCCAAACAGGGGCGCGGCCAGGGAGCAGGCGGTGGGTGGTGATCGGCGCTGCAATCGCTGGCGGGGTGAGCGGCGGCACCCCACCTAGCAGGAACTCTCTAGGGTGCACGGCTGTGCCTGGGTTGGGTTGCCTGGGTTTGCTTAGAACCGGGATTGTTGCGGAACGGGATTGTCCCGGCTCAGCTGCAGCCGAGCACGACAGCACGATTTTTGGAGGGCCCAAAGAAGCCCCCATTTATTGCCCAGTTCTTCAGCAGGCCACACAAGGACGCATGGCAGCTGGGGCGCTCGCTCCCGACACCTGTTGACCATAGCCATCCCGCCGTGCTGGGGCCCCAAGCGGTCTAGTGCCCAAAATCATGGGGTCATCATGGGGCAGACACCGAAATTCATGGCTGATAATATGAGTGATAAGTTCCTTCATCAATGGTCTACCTGCGGGCTGCTGGTGCCAGCACCAAGGCGGTGGCGGGCGGCCGGCTCGGGTTGGTAGCGTTCAGGAGAGGTTCGAGCGTTCAGGAGTGGAATGATGGATTTGACAAGATTGTGTGGTAACACTGCGTTTCGTCTCATCCATCGGGGGGAGAAACTAGGCGATCCTGGCCGTCGCCATGGCGCCATGACGCCCAGCTGGCGCCACTGCGTCAATGTCTAGCATGCAGTTCCGTGTCCTGGAGCAGCAAGCGATGGCGTGATCACTGCAGCCAGCGCTTGGGGCCTCTTCTCGACCTCGTTCGTTTCGCAGCTCGCAAGCAGGCGACATGGCACTTCTTCGCAGAGCCCTCAGCTCAGTCGGGACGCCGCAGGTTGTCGATGTAGCCATCCTGGGAGGAGGGATGGTGGGAGCCGCCCTGGCCGCGGCCTTAAGTGAGCCACCCGCCCGCCCCCGCCGCTTGTCCAGAGGTTGCTGATCGCTCTCGTCCCACTGCTGTGGGCAGCAGCATGACCTGGCATCCTGCATGCACACCCATCCATGGCCTCATACTTGAGCTTCCCATCAATTCGTGCAGATGCCAACCCGCTCACGAAGCACCTGCACATCGCGCTGCTCGACCGCCAGCCGCCCGTCGCCCTTCCCGACCAGCTGCCGCTCCACGCCGACATCCGCGTGTCCACGCTGACCCCGGCCAGCATCGCGCTGCTGCACAGCGTGGGGGCCTGGCGCTCGCTGGCGCCGGCAGCGGCGCCGTTTGTCGACATGCAGGTTGTGCTGTGTACGGGCAGAACAGTGAACTGTTGTCTGACGGGCTGCTTGTGTATGTGTGTGGCACTGCGCCCGTCTCATACGTTCGCAGCCGGCATCGCCACACACCTGTACCAGCCTGTGTGGTGCTGCTGCAGGTCTGGGATACCGGTGGCAACGGGTTTGTGCGGTACGATGCCGCTGCTGTGGGCGCCGACGCCATGGGCTTTGTGGTGAGCTTGTGCGAGAGCTTGCACGGGCATGCCAGCTTTGGTGTCCTTTTAGGTGTTCCTGCCTGTTGAGCGATGCAGGCACACCCAGCTGCACCTTCTCATTGCGATGCTGGCTGCAGGTTGAGAATCGACTGCTTGTGGCGGCCCTGCACGAGCGGCTGAAGGCCCACTCAGCTGTGCAGCGATTAATGCCTTCAAGCGTCACCGCGGCCGAGCTTCCACCCTACAGCCCCGTGGCGCAGGTGAGCCTGCTGCGCTGCTAAGCACCGCTGCCACATCCCAACCAGCCAGCATCTACACATTTGCCCCGTGCGACACCTGCCTCCTCGCAGCTGGACGGCGGTTCGCTAGTGCGGCTGGAGCTGGAGGGCGGCGGCAGCCTGCACACAAGGCTGCTGGTGGGCGCTGACGGCCGCGGCAGCCGCGTGCGGCAGTGGGCGCAGGTAAGGCAACCGCCATGATGGTGGCAGCCTGGAATCAAGCTGTATGTGGTGGCAGGCAGATGGTGTGCAGATGGGGCAACAGGGCAGCAGTTTGGCGCGCCACCGACTTGTGCCACTCCCTCTACTGTTTCCCAACACCCAGATCCGGACCACCGGGCGAGACTACCAGCAGCGAGGGTTGGTGGCAACAGTGGCCACCGCCTGGCCCAACCAGACCGCGCACCAGCGCTTCCTGCCCACCGGCCCGCTGGCGCTGCTGCCGGTCCGCGGCGGCTTCAGCAGCGTGGTGTGGAGCTGCCCGCCCGAGGTGCGCCCCCGCCCGGCCCTTTCCTGTTTTTGTCTGCACTGTGCAGCTCGCCAGCAAAGCGACAGTCAGCTAGGCGCTCCTTCCAACGCCCGCCTGGCCAATGCTGCTGCTTGGCGGCCTGCGGTGCAGATGGCGGCACGACTGGAGGCGCTGCCGCGGCACGAGCTGGCTGCTGCCATCACAGACGCTCTCACCTCCGGCCCCAACTACCCGCCCCGGCCGCCGCTGGGGGAGCTGCTTGGCGGCGTTCTGGCGCCTGCACGCAGCAGCCGCTTTGTGGAGCCGCCTGCCGTGACGGATGTCGTGGGGGACGCGCCCAAGTCGTTCCCGCTGATGCTGCAGCATGCAGGCAAGCGCAGCTTGCAGGGCAGGAAAGGCGGGGCTACGGGTGCTTGTGCGGATCGAAGCGCAGTGCCGCTGAGCATGCCTCCCTGACCCGGTTCCAGGTCGGTACGTGCGGCCGCGGGTGGCCCTAATTGGCGACGCGGCCCATGGCATCCATCCACTGGCGGGGCAGGGCTTGAACCTCGGGTTTGGGGACGCACGCGTGCTGGCTGCCGCCATAGCTACCGCAGGTCGGCTGCTGCTGCCTGCTTCTGTGGTCAGCACTTGGCAGCAATGCTTTGTGCAGGTAGCATGCCGGCGCGGGCAGGTACCCTGGCTGCACCCCACTGCTGTTGGCCCTGTGTGCTGCAGTCGAGTCTGGGCAGGACATTGGCAGCGCGGCCATGCTGGAGCAGCAGTATGAGCAGCCGCAGAAGAAAGTCAACTCAGCCATGATTGCTGCCATGGAGGCCATCAAAGTCGTGTTTGGCCCTCAGGCAAGCAGGCTTTTTGGCACGCCAGCAGACTTGGCAGCCAGCCATGCAGCGCTGACCACCCAGCACCTAATGTTGCTGCCCTCCATTTGGACCATGCAGGAGGGGCCCGTGGCTGGGCTGCGCTCGCTGGGACTGGATCTAATCAACCAGATGCCAGCGCTAAAGCAGACGATCCAGCGCGTCGCCAGCGCTGGGACTGGATTATGATTTAGGCAGCAGCTGGGAATCCCCAGCTGCGGAGCCCCAGAGCTGGGATGACTGAAGTAATTGGTTACAGCGCTGGTTGACCATGTCGACCTCGGTGCGTCAGGTTGTCTAAATCTGTCCTGCAGTTAAATTAAGTCCTGAGCTGCCTAGGCTGCAGCTGTGGCTGCTGCTGTGATGAGTACTCCCCAAGGCGCCAGCAGCGGCTGACGCGGCCAGCACTTGGCCGCGCCTGGCGAGACGCTGGCTCACTTTTGCACCAGGCAATCTGGCTGGCGCCCGGTGCGAGGCGCCCGTGGCTGTCAAGGTCGGCCGCGGGACAATGCCCAAGTGTTGTTGACAAGCCCCATCAGCGAATTAGACTGGCGGCGGGTACTTGGCTGCCTCCTGCTTCACCCGCTTTTTATACTCCTCTAGCCGCTGCTGGAACATCACAAACGCATCTACAGAAAGAAGCAGCACACGGGGATCATGATCACAGGAAATTCAGGAACACCCTTCCCTCCAGGGCCGCATGCAATGATATGCATGGAGCAGCCGCAGGAAGCAGGTCTGGCATGGGTGCATGCAGGTCGCCGCACCTGATTGCGCGGGTGACAAAGGGTTGGGGTTGTCTAGCAGCTCCTGCAGGCAGGCATGGGAGCAGGGGGTCAGCTCATGGGCTGGCTTCTCTGTTGCCTGCCGCCCTGCCCCAGCTCGCCAACCTTACCCGACCTCCTCATCACCAACTCCACACCACCCTCGCTGCCTGTGCATCCCACAATGAATCCGCACCTGGATGCCCAGCAGGATCTGCTTCACTGTGATGGATGGCCGCCAGCCCTCGTCCTCATTAAGGATGGAGAGGCAGACGGTGCCACTAGGGTAGATGTTGGGGTGGAAAAAGCCGGCCGGCAGCTTGCACTGCAGTGGGGAAGGCCATGCGCACAAACCCAAATTGTGAATGCTAGGTGGGTAATGCCAGGGGCAGGCCCAGCCACTGTGTTGCATTTTCGCAGCAGGCACATGCATGGCACCCGCGTCCACAACACACAGCCCCCTGCAGGTCCAGCCACATCCCGCCGTCCCCTTATTGAACAAGACACCCCAGACACCCCAGGAGCAACCTTTGGCGGCTTGGCGGGGTAGTCCTCTGTGAATTCCATGGTCAGCGGGTAGAAGCCGCCCTGCCAGATGGTGTCCTCCTTGCCGGGGATGTAGCACTTCCACCGCATCATGTTGGTCTCCCTGCAGCAGCAGGTAGTTCAGCGCAGATAGGCCGCGGCTCAGGCCGCTGCTGCAATGCGCATGCCAGACAGCGGCTTGATAGCGAGTTGGAAACGGAGCCGGCAGCGGCGGCAGGGCGGCAGTGGCAGGCGGCGGCGGCACCCACCCCGTCTCTTCATTCAGCTCCGGTCGCGCGTGAAATCCAAACGGCTTGTCCTGCAGGCAGCAAGGGCACGCCCAGCCTTCCGATTCCAAGCTCCTGGTTCCAAGTGAATGCTCAAACGCAGGACGGGCGGCTCCTCACCTTTCTCCACGCCTTGCGCTCCTCCGCCAGCCTGCTGCGAGCCACTCCAGCCATTGCCAACGCCTCTCCCAGGTGATGGCTTCCCAAGAGCTGTTCGCTCGGCGGATGCAAGTCAGTTGCCAAAACGTAGAAGCAGCCACCTGGATCACTGAAAAAAACTGTCGGCACTGCTTCGGATGGGTTGCCTCCCCCGCCTCCGTCCCCGCCACCGCAGCGGCCCCAGCAGGCGGGGGGACAACTTCAGATCATCAGAGCGAGATTGGCGTGCTCGTGATGGATCGCAAAATAAATGCAATGGTAACAAGGTTGCAAAGAATGGGGCCGAGAGGAAGAATTTGACAATCGGTAGGAGAACAGAACAAATGGGAGAAATATGCACAGCAAAGCGCTACGCTGCCCGTTCAGCTGGCAGCGGTTGCAGCGGCACGCCGCCAGTTGGGGGCCCACTCCCGCCGCTGCGCATTACGCCGCGGCTGCCGACCTGTGCTGCAACATGTAGCGGCAGCTCCATCTTGAAACTTGTCTTTGCTTTGAGCATGCCTCGGTGGTCTGCCACTGGCTTGCCGCCCGCCTGCTCCCTCCCCTGCCACCACTGCTGCCACCACCAGCCCCTGCTCTGCTCCTGCTGCTGGCTTGTGTCCTTGTCCGCGCCGCCTGCTGCGTCCGAGGTGGTTCCCAACTGATGCTTCTGTCCCATCTTGTCCAGATTCACCACAATCACTCCCGTCGCAATCAGGCATGTGCCTACAACTGACAACACCGTCAAGGGGTCGTCGAAGAAAACTGTGCCTATCGTCCAGGCAAAGATGACCTGCAGGCAGCGGTGGGGAGCATCCCCGTGAGAGTCTGCCTTGCTTGCAAGTAATGCAGCAACGAATCCGCAGCACCAGTGCCTTTGTGTTTCTTCCCCACCTGACTGAAGTTCACCGCGCTCGCCTTGGCCGCCAGCTCAATCTGGAAAGCTCGGTTGACGAGCAGGTTGGCTGTGAAGGAGCAGGCCGCCAGCAGCAGCAGCAGCACTGCCTGGACCGGAGAGGGCAGCACCGCGGGCTGCGGGTAGCCCAGGCAGAGCGGCACCACGCTGCCCAGGAACGAAAAGGTGTGGAAGTACATTGCGATAGTGAGAGGGTGCTCCCGCCTGCATCGTTATGCAAAGAGGGGAAATGTGAGAGAAATTTGTTGCAGAGATCTTCACACACGACAAAACCAGGCCCACGCGCCCACCGCGTCCAAACACAGCGGCAGCTCTTACGGATCACAGCAAACACCCTGACGAGGCCACTCACTTGCCGATCTGGCGGATGCAGATGTAGGCACCGGCAGCCAGCACCGCGCCGGCAAAACCAAACACCATGCCAAGCAAGCGCTGGCGACTCCAGTCCACAGCCGCGGACCCCGGCTGCGCCACCATCACCACGCCTCCTAGGCTAGCGCTGCACCCCGCCGCCGTCAGCCAGCCAAACTTCTCGCCCAGGAGCAGGTAGCCCAAAATGGCCGTGAAGGCTGGACTGAGGAAGAAAATCACGGTCTGCGACGATTGGGAGGGATGGGAGTTGAGGCAGGACTGGCTGCGCAGGGCTGGTTGGGGCCAGCCAATGCACCAGCGCCCCCTCACCGAGTCGCTCAGGGGCAGCCTGACAATGCTCTCGTAACAGCAGATCATAGCAGTAGCGCCCACAATGCCGCGGGCCAGCTTGATGGGCAGGGGCGCGGTGCTGCCGAATATGGGAAGGCCCTTGGCCCGGCAGCTCAGCACAGTGGTCACCCCCGCAAAGAGTGCTCGGCACAATATGATTTCAAACACCGGAATTGCATGCTGCAAAAACACAAAACAAATCATCCCACGCTACGATCATAGTGGGGTGGCGATGCGCCGCTGGAGGACACCCAACTGAATCGCATGCTGCAATAACAGATATCATCACACGCTGCCGCAAAGCAGGGTGGCACGTGCATCCTAATTTCCCAATTTCCCAACACACCTGCACCAATTTCACCAGGGTTGAAGCCAGGGTGAATGAGAGCGAGGATACCACCCCGCAGGCCACCCCGTTGTCCCACAATGCTGCCAGCGGGCGGCGCCAGACTGGCGGGCCGCTGGGTGCGGTAATACTGGCTGAACCTCCTTCCCTGGCGGCGGCGCCGCATGCCTCGCCCTGCTGCTGCGGTCCATCTGATATCAACGGCGCGTTCTCCTCATCGTCGCTGGCACGCCCCTCGCTGGCGGCGCGCCTTTCGCTCTCGTTGGAGACCATGGCATTGTATGCAGCTTCAATAACGTGCGTTAGGCGGCTTGAAGTGGGCAAGAGATGTGGGTGTGGAGCTCAGAAGACGCAGTGGCTGTCCTTACAGGCATTTATAGAGCGGCGGGACTTGGGCGGGACTTGGCCAGCTGGCGGTATGCGGCACTAGGCGATCACCGCCATCTACTTTGAGAGGAATTGCATTGCTTGTTCAGTTGCAGCTTGCAGCAGGGTCTTTGATGAGGTTGGGCTGCTCACTTTTCTCACACTGCCGCCGCAGCGGTCTGTAACAATTACTGCAGACACCGCGGTGCAGCCAGGGCGGCCAGTACGCCACACTGCACAGTCCAGCGCACCAATAGCTATGTTTGCGCATACCATGGGCAGCAACCAGCACAACTGTGAGGTTGGGGAACGGATCGGTCATCAGGGCATGACGTCCCGCTCCCGCCAATGTGGACGCTGTGTGGGCGGGTCTCTTTGGCATGCCGCAACTCAACGATTGCATCGTTTCATCCAGCATCGTACCACTCTATAGCGCCAAGGTAGCCTCTGGTTTGCTCCTCTTTCCCCTTGTTTGCTCTAATCATCAACTTGATTGGAGGGAGCGTGTCTGGCCCACCATCGTAAGCAGGCAGCCTGCCATCGAAACTGAAGAACACAATAGGGCTGGCTGCGTGCCGTGGGGGCCGCATGCAACTTTGCAGCCTCACCTTGCTCGTCTTGCGTGCAGAGGCGGGGTTGCACAGCCGCGTGGAGCTGTGCAGCGAAATTGTTCGATCTGGTGAGCGGCCGCCTGATGCAGCACCGCCGCTCCTGCCGCCGCCTCTGCCGCTCGCGTGCTGCATGGTGCCGCGACAGCTGAAGCGTTGGGCCTGTTCATTGCAGGCAAGCGGCAAGCTTTGTGAACAGCGGAGCCTCCCCAGTCCGCAGCCCCAGAACTCGTGACGTGAGCTCCCGCTCGGCTCGCAATGGCGGCGGCAGTCTCGTCCGCTGAGCTGCAAGCCGACAGCTTCAAGCGCCTGTATCCCGATCAATACCTGGCAAAGTTCATCGAGCAGGGCGTGCGCCCCGACGGCCGTCCTCTGGCACTGCCCAGGCAAGCCGGCGGCCGTGCCTAGCCCGCTCCATCCGTAGCAGGGTCAGGGTTTGCTTCTGTGCTTCTGCCTGCGTGGTGGCTCATCCTCAGCCTCAGCTCCATCACATGCCCCGCTTCGCTCTCTGCAGGCCCACCTCGATCGGGCTCGGTGTGGTGTCCACCGCCGATGCCTCGGCGCTGGTCAAGGTTGGCAGCACCGCAGCGCTGGCTGGCATCAAGTGCGAAGTGATGCCAGCGTCAGCAGACACACCCGAGGAGGGGCGCCTGGCGCTGCAGGTGCGGTGCGGGGTGGAGGCTGGGGGCCTTGGGCCTGCCTGATGCGCAGCAGGTGGGGCCGTGGCCGGCGCCTCCGTCACGCCGAATGCGTCGTCCAATGCTGGCTGCCATACGCATGCACACAGGTAGAGCTGGCGCCGCTGTGTTCAGCAGACACGAGGCCGGGGCGGCCATCCGAAGCGGCGGCGGTGCTGACCGAGCAGCTGAGCAGCTTGCTGGAGGGAGCGGGTGTGGTGGACCGCCGCCAGCTGTGCATCGACCCCGGCAAGGCGGCCTGGGCGGTGTATGTGGATGTGTATGTGCTTGATGCAGGTGGGTGCGGGCATGGAGCATGAGGCTGCTGCTGCTGGGATGCGAGCTGGCTGCTGCCTGGATGCGAGCAGCAATGTGGCGTCAAAGAGCGGGTGCCTGATTGGCCGGTTTGCCAGCAGTGTTTCATGCCGTGCTGCCCAGCCCTGCGTGCGCACCGGCGGTCTACTAGAGTCGTTCGCCTGCCCTCACCCATGGCACGGCGCAACACTGAACGCCGCCCAGAGTGGATTGGGTAGCGCGCCTGCTGTGCCCGGATGCCGCGGTCTGCGGTCGGGGCCGGCGCGGATTCCCAGATACACCCCACGCTTCATTGCTCCCCACCTTTGGTGCTCATTCTGTGAAACCCTGCGCATGCTGCTGCTTCCTGCTGCTCCCTCTCTCCACCCACTGCCGCTGCCCTGCTCTGCCCGTGCCCTGTTCCGTGCTTCATGGCTGCAGACGGTTCACTGCACGATGCCTGCCTGCTGGCTGTGCTGGCCGCGCTGTCCAGCCTGCGTCTGCACGCCGTTGCGGTAGACGACACTGGGCGTATCCAGAAAGCGCCGGCAGATGCAGCAGCGGCAGGAGCAGCAGGCGCGCAGCGGCAGCAGGGCGCTGCGGATGGTGCGGCGACGGCGCTGCAGCAGCAGCCGCAAGGGCATCAGCGGCGGCCGCTGCTGCTGGCGTGCCATCCAGTCAGCCTGACCTGCGGCCTGTACCGCGATCGGTTGCTGGTTGACCCTACAGCAGAGGAAGAGCCGCTCTTGGAGGCGGCGATGACGACTACAGTGGATGAGAGCGGCGACATCCTGGGTGAGGGTGGCTGCTTCTGGCAGGCTGTGGGGGTTGTGGGGGTTCCGCTTGCTTGCGTCTGACGCATTGCTCTGCCGCTGCTCACTCTCGCGCTGCTGCTGTTGCTGCCGCTGCTGCCGCAGGGTTTTACAAGGCGGGGGGATCCGCCACACTCAGCCGGGAGCGGATGCTGGAGTGCATAGAGGCGGCTAAACAGCGCAGCAGGGAGGTGCGGGGGCTGTTGCAGCAGGCGCTGGAGGCGGCGGCGGCAGCGCCCAGCTAGCAGCAGGCCGCGAGCCGCCCTCCTGTTGCATGCCGTTAATCCTTCTTCAAACTGATTCTGGTTGTAAGCGTACATTATAGTTGTGTCTCGCATTGAGGGCAGCCCAGATGCGTGCCAGCACCCCCTCAATTGGGCCGGCATGATGCTGAGCTGTATCCTGGGTTCAAACAACAGCGGCGGCGGCGCTTTGTTGATGAATACAAAACTTACACCATAAAAGTGCTGCGGCAATAACAGTGGACAGTAAAGGAATGCTGCTGCGCGCCTCGATGCGGTCCCCAATGATCAAGCAGCCAGGGCCGCCGGCCACGGTACGCTGGGCTGCCGGCGCCGCCGTCACGCGGAGGGGAAGAGCTCCTGCAGCTGGCGGATGGTGTCATCGGGCCCCGTCACGGTGTGCCCCACTGTGTCCTCCGACACAAAAATCTCGTAATCGTTGCCGCCCTGCAGGGATGGGCAGAGACCAGCGGGAGAAACGGCTGGTTGCGGGGGCAGGGGCAGTGGGCAGGGGCTGGCGGCACGTGCATGAAGCGCCTTGGGCCGGCCCAGCGGCAGGGCCAATGCGAACGGGCAAGGTGGGACACGGCATCACGATGGCTGTGCGCCAGCCACCTACCACTCTGAGTGCTCTGGAATCCCAGACTAGAGGCTCAAACCAGGTCAAACCAGCGGCCACCCACCTGGAAGGTCTTGTCCCCAAAGAAGTGGATCTCATCAAAGTCCTCCTTCACAAACCGCAGGCAGTAGGTCTTGTCCCAGCCCTGCGGCGGGGGGTGATGTGAAACACTGGGCCAAAGAAGCTGGGCCAACCAACCGGCCAGGCCAGTGCCCTGCTGCTACAACGAGGCTGCCGCCGGCATCGCCCATGGGTGCCTTGCTGCAGCCGGCCTGCACCCGAGCAGGCACCCAACTGCCGGGGCTGCAACCACACGATCACAGCGTGGCAGGTGCCCACAGCATGCAGCATTTCCTTGCTCCTTATGGTTGCAACAGACAAACAGACAGCACGCACCCGCGGGAAGACGTCAAAGGAGATCTGGCCGCCAATGGAGAAGGTGAGGTCGAGGTGGGCAAAGCGCTCGCGCAGCGCGTCCACAAACTTGGCCCTGTCGGAGGAAGGAGGCAGGGAGGCAGGCAGCGAGGATGCATGAGAACGGAAGTGGGCAGGGCGCGAGGGGGAGACCAGCGCAGGGGTGGCGCCCTGCCCTTGAACTCGGCCAGGCTCGCTTGCACACGGCCCAGGAGCGCCCCATCCTAACATTCCTTTCACGCCACACCGCATCTGGATCGACCCCCAGGCCCCCCTCCCCCGCACCTGATGCCGTTGGCCAGGTCGAACTTCTCAAAGGCATCCCGCTCCTCCTGGCTGCAGTTGCGCCCGATGGGCGACACGTTGAGCATGCCGTTGCGGAACTCGATGAAGGTACCACGCTTGAGGGGGATGTCGATGTCTGCATGCATGGTTGTGATGTTGGGTCCGGGCAGGCGAGCAGACGAAGGGAATGCCAGCACTCTTGGTACTGCCGGCCTCTTGGTACTGCCAATTCTGCCGTTATTACCCCGCACCTGCCAGGTACTTGAGGCAAAAGTTGATGAACTCCTTCAGGTTGTCCTCTCCTAGGTGCTTGCTGATGCTCTGCACCACGGCAGGCAAGCAGCGAGTGCGTTCAGGCGGGCACGAGCGACACACGGTCGTGAAGACACACGACGTCGAGCACAAGACTGCAGCAGCCCAGCACTGCCCTGCCTCCTCATGCCACCCACCACCGACCTGCACCGCCAGCAGCTCGCCCTTTTTGTAGGCCACCAGACCATTCTCCGAGAACACGTAGTCGTACTGCTGCAGCACTGCGGACAGGAAGGATGCGATGCGGCGTACTGTGGGGCTGGGGCACGGAGGGGCGGGCAGGCGAGAGCGCGCAGGCCCGTGCACGGCGGCAGGGCGCACCATTCTTGCCCAGCTGCTCCATCTGCTTCACCAGGTCGGAGCCGCCCACCGTGCCGATTGTGACCAGCTGCGGGGGTGAGCGGCAGGGAAAGTGGCAAGATGAGCAGCAGAAGGCAGCCAGGAGGGCTAAGCCGCACTAGCCGGCGCCTCAATGTGCCAGGTCAAACATGCGCCAGCAGCCCACCTGCCGCAGCCGCTGCATCTCGTCCAGCATTTTCTGCTCCACCTCCTGCAGGCGGCCGGCGAGGCATCAATGGAAACACGACACGTGAGGCATGTTTAGGCCATTGCAACATCGACAGGACGGTAGGTTGCTGCCAGTCTCGGCCCACATGTGACTGGCACGATCAGCTGCACAAACCTTGCGGGCCACGGTAAGTGTGCCATCCACATCAAACAGGCACAGCACCCGCTTCGTCATGGTGGGCTAGGCTACCTGCAGCACGGCCGGCTTCGATGAGTCGGCCTGGCGGCGGGGCAGCTGGTGCCGCCGCATGCTGCTGCCACCGGTGCGCACGGGAGCAGCCCTGTTCGCGTGCGCATTCACTCCCACGGCACCCGCTGCACCTGACGAGCAAGCCAGGCCGCACCTGAGGGCCTCTCGAACAGGGCGAGACTCTTGTGCCCACGGGGTAGGGGTGCGCGATCAACGGAGCAGACTAGAGAGAGACACGGGCAGAGCAGCTTGCGATGGAGCAAAGTTTGCCAGCAATGCCAGGTGAGTTTCTTGGAGAGCCCGCCCCTTTTCCACTCTCGGACTTTCTCTCTGCCTCCCTAATGAGTGGAACCACATCATTCAGGCGATCATTGATTGGCACAGGCCGGGAGCGCCCTGTCGGAGTGCGTTCAAGCCCGAGTGCATGTCCAGCATGTTCAATCATGATTCAACACAGGAACTATGGCCAACAAGCTCATACAGGAAACAGTATTACCGCAACAGTGCAGCGGGAACTCCAACACAAGCTCCTGTGGTTGTGCACCCAGGCGGCGTCGCGAACGGCGCGTCCTGCCGGGCGGCAGGCCACTGGCAGCCGCTCCTCCCGTCAATTCGCTCAGCGTTACCGGCTGTGGCTGCCGAGGTAGGACCATGACCATCGTGGCAGGCCAGAACAAGTGGCAAGTGAAAGGGGTGTCCAGCGCACGACGCGGAAGGCCCCCACCCGCACGCCGCCTGTACAATGCAGTACGCATGACAGCTCACTTCGGCGAAAAGCAGAGCAGGAAGAAGAAACGATCCAACAATCGTCAGCTGGCATCGCGGCCTTCATCCCTTGGTGCCTCTCAGGCCTGCTGCGCACCCCCGATAGGCGGGCCGCCTCCCGCGTCCCACCCCCTCTTGCGGCTCGCTTTCTGCCGTTAGTCGGCTGATCCTGACAAATGGGGCGCTCCTGCTTGGGCCGGCGGCTGGGCAGCAGCCTGCTGCTGCTGGCGGCGGCGGCGGCAGTGGCCGCCGTGCGCGACACAAAGTATTACGACCACCTGGGTGTTTCTCCCGATGCCGACGAGCGGACCATCCAGAAGGCGTACCGACGAGCGGCGCTGTGAGCCCCGCTGCCGCTCGCAATCGTAGCGCAGCAGGCACCAGGGCCGCCGTCTGGTCCTGTGCCAGCCGTAGCGTTTCTGGAATGGCTGCTGCTGCCTGGCCAGTCGCCGCACACACACACCCGTGGTGGCCCTGCCTGCAGGCGGTACCATCCTGACCGGAACCCTGATAAACCGGATGCGGAGGAGCGGTTCCGCGAGGTGGCGGCAGCATACGAGGTCCTGTCGGGTGCGTGTAGGCGAAGGCTTGACCGCCAGCCCGCCTGGCTTCCTCAGCTGCTGGCATTGGGAATGCATGGGGATTGCACTGCTAGTGTGCAGGCATGCGCTACTACCTGCTTGCCTGCTGCTGCCTCAACGCTGCTGCCCCGCTGCTGCTGCCACCGCTGCAGACTCTGAGAAGCGGCAGATTTACGACCGGTACGGCGAGCAGGGCCTGAACCAGCAGCAGCAGGGCGGCGGCGGCCCTGGCGGAAACTTCCACTTCCAGCACGGCGACGCTTTCAACATCTTCGAAACCGTGTTTGGCGGCATGGGCGGCGGCGGCGGCCAGCGCATGCACTTCCAGTTTGGAGGAGGCGGCGGCGGCATGGGCGGAGGTGCGGCGGCAGCCTGGAGCGCTGCCTGGCTGCTCTCCTGCTGCTGCGTGGCAGTTAATTACGCAGTGGCGCTGTCAGGGCTGGAGCCTGCGTGCTTGTATGCTGCCAGCAGCCCTGGTGGCCACACGCCACCTTCCCTGGCGCAGGCTTTGGCGGCATGGGCGGCGGCCACGGCGGGCAGCACGGCGGCGGTGGGCGGCGGCATGAGACCGCAGGACTCTACGACAACGATGCCTTTGTGCAGGTGAGGACGGTCTTGGTTGCCGGTTGGATGCATGTACCCCCTTGCGGCCACTCTCTCCCTGTGTTTTCATTGCATCCCGTATCAAAGATCGCTGCCTGCCAGCCCCCAGAGCCTGTCCTGCTGCTGGTGGCGCTGCCTGCCAGCCCCAGAGCCTGTCCTGCTGCTGATGGTGCTGCCTGCCTGCTCCTGGCAGGACCTGACTGAGGACACGTTCCCAGAGGGCGACGGCGACGGCTGGATCTGGTTGATCGAGTTTTACGCGCCCTGGTGGTGAGCTGGGCCGGAGTCGTGAGCTGATCGTGCTGCGAGCCGCCGCCTTCCTGTGCAAACTGGCATCCCGCTGCGCCTGGGCAGCCCTCGACCGCCCATGCTGCGACCTCTGATGCACCTTGCGCCGCCCTGCCGCCGCCCTGCCGCAGCGGGCACTGCCGCCAGCTGGCGCCCAAGTGGCGCAAGGTGGCCGAGGCGCTGCACGGCGTGGCCAAGGTGGCGGCGGTCAACTGCGAGCAGCAGCAGGCGCTTTGCCAGGAGCAGGGTGTGCGCGGCTACCCAACCATCAAGGCCTTCAGGTGGGCAGCTGCCCTGCTGGAAGGCCGTTTGCTCTTCGCCTTCTGCTACTGATGCTGCTGCCAATGCCCACCGGGGCTCTCGCCCCGCACCGCCCGCTGGGCCATGGTTTCGCGGCTTGTCGCGCGCCTTCCACGTCCCTGTGCTGCTCTGTGCCAAGCTCTCTCCGCTGCCTGTGCGCCTCTGCCCCGTGGCCTCCCCATGCAGCGGCGGCCACTTGCACGAGTACAAGGGCGACCGGTCGGCGCGGCACCTCAAGGACTGGGCGCTGGGCCTGCTGCCCAAGCACATCAAGACCGTGAACAAGCAGCAGCACCTGGCCGACTTCCTGCGGCAGTGTACCAGCGGCACGGGCGGCGGCAGCAGCAAGTGGGGCGTCTGCGCGCTGCTGCTCAGCGACAAGAGCGAGACGAGCGCCCTGTACAAGAGCCTGGCGCTTCGGTGGGTTGTGGGGCGAGGGCTGGGCTCGTGCTGGGGTTTGGCGTGCTGCCACCAGGCGCTCTTCTGCTGCGCAGATGCCTTGTGCCGCCAGCATTTTGCATTGCCCTCGCTCCTTCCACTGCCGCAGGTACAAGGGCAAGATTGCGTTTGGCGAGGCGCTGCGCTCCAACGCGGAGATCAGCCGGGAGTTTGGGGTCAGCAAGTACCCCACCCTGCTGGTCATCTGCGGCGGCAACAAGGACGTCGTCGTGAAATACGAGGGTGAGCTGGTTGTGGCCGCGTTGTCTCCAGCCTGCCGCCTGCAAGGGCAAGCCGCAGACCACACTGCGTTTCGTTGTTTTGACTGCATCCTGACTTCCATAGGCTGCCTGGTTTGTCCCACCACCCAAACCAGCACACACACACACACATACACGCCCTGCCGGTTTGCAGGCGAGATGAAATCCACCAAGCTCTCCCGCTTCCTCAACCAGTTCTACTCGGGCAAGGCCTGCGCCGCGGCCATCAAGATAGGTGAGCTCACACTGGCTGGGGTGCAGCTGATCAGCGTCGCAGCGGTGGCATCGCGGCTCGAGCCTCAGCTGTTCGTAGTTATCGCCCGCACACGAAACTTTCCACCACCAGGCAACACAGACGCGCGCGCGCACCATTTGCCCACTGCTGGCCCGTGCAGATGCCGCCAACGACCTGTCCAAGATGCGGGTGGGGCAGCTGAAGCAGATTCTGGAGTCACGGGGGGAAAAGTGCAAGGAGTGCGTGGAGAAGGCTGACTATGTGGCCAAGATCCGAGCGGTGTTTGGCATAGGCGACACGGCGCAGCAACCTCCCCACAGCGAGCTCTGACAGCGTCATTGGGCACCCAGCGAACCATTGCAGCTGGAATTTCATGGTCACAGTACCTGGTGCCAAGCCGTTGCTCTACTCGAGCTTTGCGTAATAGGACTATCGGTGGAGCGAGAAGAATGCAGCATGGTTGGCGGCGCCAGCGGGGCGGCTGTGGCGCCTTCGTGTGGGACGAGCCAGCGTCGCGCCTGCATCCAGTCCGCCATTTGAACACCCATCTGCTGCGCCTTAGGCCACTCTTGCCGCTGCCCGTGGGGCGCGGCGCGTGCATACTGTAAACGTCTGCAAACCCGGTGGCTGAATCCTTTGAAGTGCCGCACAAATCCAGTGAAAAGCGCAACATAGGTACTGCACCCAGGGAGCGGCGCCTGCGAGGCGCTTGAAGGCGTGGGACCGTCAGCTGGGAGCCATGCCGGAGCTGCAGCTGTTCAAGCGGCGATGGCACACGGCCACAGGTACGAGCACGCAGGGTGGGCGCTCCGAACCCAGTTCGCCACCCACTACCCACCCTCCACCATGCCGCCTTCTGCCGTCGACCCGTCCTGCTCCGCTTGCAGATGCCCTGCCCCTCATGATGGCGCTCCTATGCATCTTCCACGTCCTGTGGTTTGTGCCATACGCGACAGGTGAGCGCCACTGCATGTTGCCCGCTGATGTGGCACCTCCCCCGATTCGTCTGGCTCATCAGGCACGCTCTCTCCCGCGATCCCTCCCTTTCCTTCGCCTTTCAGAGTCTCTAAGGCTTCTATTTCTCCCCTCCCGCACCCCGCAGCTGCCGCAAATTTAAAATTATGAACCAACCTGTCATCCTTTATGCCTTAGAACGGCGCCAAAACGGCGCCAAGAATGTGTTTCTCACTAAGTCAGATGTAGAGGGCATCATCCGGATCAAGCAGGGCGACCAGCAGGCGCCCTCAGGCCGGCGGCGGCGGGGTGCGGGAGGGGGGGCGGCAGTGCAGGGCGGCGCCAAGAACTACAGCAAGAAGGTGCTGCAGTTCTTCCAGGTGCTGAAGGGCGCTGGCGGTCAGGACATCCTGTGCCGCTGCGTCAAGCGCAGCGGAGAGTGGCGGTGGTGCCCCGTGGTGCCGCTCGAGGAGCTGCCCCGAGTGATCAAGGAGCACCACGAGCGGGCGACTGGCTTCAGCGGTGTGGAGAAGCTGTACACACATGTGAGTGATACAAGGGGTGCAATGCTGCCGCCAGACCAACTGGAGAGTGCTCTGCATCAGGCAGCAACCGGATGCATCGCAGCAAGCACGGGGGGTGCGGCACGGCCAAGGTGGCGCTGCCCTCCTCTCCATCCTATCCTCCTCC
>NW_005435087.1:244721-257451 GCF_000147415.1 Chlorella variabilis | reverse complement strand
CGGCTGCGGAGCGGAGCTGGAGTGGTGGAGGGTATGCATCAGGCCAGCAGGCTATCTAAGGCGCCACCCAGCCTGGCCAGCGAGCTGACCTTCAGCGGCACGGCGCAGCGAGGAGTGCCTGTGGTGTCTCTCAATGTGGCGATGGCGGCGCAGCCCGGCGGCGGCAAGGCAGCCGTGCGCTGCGGCTGCCGCGGCGCCTGCACCCGGAACTGCAGCTGCAAGAAGAATGGTGCGCGGTGTGGGCGGCACTGTGGCTGTATAACCGGTAAGGGTGGCAATTGCAAGAACCATTGAAAAAGTGTGCCTTGTACGCTTTGCCGTCTCCGCTGGAAGGTGCTGCCGCCTGTGGCGGCTTCATATTTCCTGTTCATTTCTGTTGTTCGGTCTCTCTGTTCGTGTTGGTTGGCTTGTAAGAGTTGTATTTCTGACGCTAGAGAGGTGAGATGACAGCGGGAGCGTTGAAGCGTGCATGCCATCACGTGTGCAAGCAGCCCCGCTCCGCCCCGCTCAACCCTCAAACAGGGCTATATGGGGTCAGTTCACGTATGGGAGGGGAGCGCCGCGCGGGCTGCCAGGAGGGAGCGGGGGCGGGGGTTGCCCAATCGGGAGGGTGCCACATCAGGGGGCAACACATGGCACCGGAATGTGTGGAAATGTGTGGCCGCCAATGTGCCGATTCCCCTACTCCCACGCGACGCGCATGTGCCCAGCATGCTGTGATTGCCACCGCAGGCGCATGGTCCATCGAGGGCACAGGCCTGCAGTATGATTGCACTCACGCCAACGAGCTGCGCGTGGCCAACTACAGCCTGTTTGCGCTCTTCGGGCTGGCCGCCATCAACGAGGCTGTGCTCACGGTGATGGGCCTGCGAGGTGGGTGGCGTGTTGCCGCTCAATTTGTGCTGCTGGCATGGCAGGGCAAGGTTTGTCCGCGCTGGCTGGTGGCAGCGTGTTTCTTGCATGGTGCTGATCTGCTGGCTTGCTTGGTTCTCTGTGGAAGCAGGGGGGCCATTTGAGACGAAGAAGCGGCGGCCCATGGAGCCGCTGCTGTACCTGGAAGTCGTGCTGTGGTTCCTGCTGCTGTGCTTCACAGGTGTGAGCTGCTGCACAGCAGGAGCCAGTGGGCTGCACCCGCTCTCCTGAAGAGCAGGGTTGCTGGCTGCGCTGGTGCGGTTGCGGCTGAGCGTTGTTGCTGTTTGCTGTAAGATGCACTATCTTACATCTTACAGCTCTGCGCCGCCGCTTCCTGGTGCAGTCTACGCCACTGTGATCACATATAGCGATGAAGTCCACGAGTCCTGCTGGTCCAACAACCCCTGCCAGTACAATCCAGACATCTTCCCGCTGGCCTGCCAGGGCGGCAACAAAACAAGTGCGTCACGCAGCAGCAGTGCAGCCAGCCAGCACGACTGCTCTGCCATTTCTTCCTTGCAGCCCGTCAAGCTGCTGCGGTGCTGTGGAACGAGGACGTGCTGCAGCATTTGAAGCGCGCCGCCGCATTTAAGGTGTGCTGCAACTTTTTTCACAACGGGGAGCTCATTTGCTTCGCTCCTTGTGCCCTGCCTGCAGGCATCCAAGAGCTGTCGCCATCCTGCCAGGCAATCATTGATGCAGGCCCAAGATTCATGTGAGCCGCGGCCTGCCCTGCTTTGCTGCACTACCTGTTTTTTGGCACACTTGGCTCCCCTGCCTGGCATTCTGCACGACTGATCGCCACACCGCTGGGTGCAGGGAATGCTGGACTGGCTGGATTGTCTCCGGGCTGAACTGGGTGACTGAAACGGTCCATATCATCAACGACTGGGGAATGGATATCTACTATGAGAGGTTTTACGCAGTGGCCACCAACATGACTGGCAATGCAACAGGCCTCGGAGACCCGTCAGTTGAGCTTGTCCCCGAGATTTTCATGGCAGCAGACGCCGAGGCCACACACGTTGCCAACTGCGCCATCTACCACTTCCTGGCCTGCTTCTTCATGTGCGTCGGCGCTGGTAGCTGGCCATGCATACAACGCCCCATCTGCTTTTGCTGTGCTGCTCGGACGTGCGCATGCTGTTTTGTGTTTTGCACAGTCAGCAACTAAGCGTGGAGTACCAGGGCGTTTGGACTCCATGCATCTTTTGCAACACTGAATCCCCTTTTGGCGCTCAACTAGTGATGCCTGCTTATACTGTGCCAACGTGCCTGCAGACAGATCAGTCGTGGCGACTTGGTCGCTGCAATTCAAACGGAGAATCTGGGTGACACCTCCCAGGGGAAGTGCAGTTTTTGGTGGTCGCTTGACAACCCAGCCACCTGCACTGCTCCGGTCGCGCCGTGGCCGAAAGAGTGCGTTGCGGCTGTGCTGCTTCAGTCAGCTGTGTGGGGTTTGCTGTGGGCTCTGCTGCCCACCCTGCCTGCTCTTGTGGTTGCAGGCAGCTGGCATCATTCGGGGAGTGCAACAGTACCGTGGATACGGCCAATTGGCTGGCGGAATGTATGTGCGGCAGACTGAGTTGTGCTCCTCTTGCTGTGCATGATGGGTGCAGTGGTCACTGCTGACTTGCTACGCTTGGAATGTTGCTCGGCTCTGGTTGGCCAGCGCAGCAGCCATGGGCCGTCACACATGAAACCCCTGTGTTTTTTGCAGTGAACATCACCGTTAAGCTGTCAAACACCTCAGACTACCGGCAGGGCAACATCTATCTTGGGGTGGGTGCAACCCGCCAGTGTTTGCATCATTTCAACCATCCTGACATTCTGCTAGAAGCACAGTCGTATGCTGGCCGCACTGAGTTTGCCCCTGTTGCTGTGTGCAGAACACTGACAACGTGGGGGAATACAATGAATACCTCAGGGAGCATCCCGATCTGTACCGCTGTACGTCGCGCCAACTTGTGTGTCGCTGGAAAGCAGGGATTGCACGCCTCTTGCTCATTGCTAATGCTTTAGATGCTGACTCTCCAACCTTCTCATTCCTTCCTGACCTCCCAAATGCAGATACAAATTACGAGCTGGTGAAAGCCATCAACACATCCACGCAGCTGGACCTCACCTCTGGCATAAGCGCGCCCAGCTTGACGAGAGCCTCGGTGAGCCGTGCAGGGCAGAGCTCACGTGTTCGATTCTGGGTCAGCCTGTTTCTGGCTGCCTGTTTGGTGAAGTGGCCACCCTGGTCCTGGGTTTGCAGGACATGCCTTGGTTCCGATGCATCAATCAAACCTGCCAGGAGACGAGCCAGTAAGTGGATGTGGAGCTTCCCTGCATGTGGTGCTGTGCAGCAAGTCCACCTACTGCTGTGCTTTCAGTTGGCACGTCTCGCTGCGACGGTTTGGTGGCAAATGTGACGCCAGCCGCCAGCATGCTATCACTTCAATCTGCAGTTATGCGGATGACTGCACGCAGTGGGCGCAGATCCTTTCGCTCCCAGATCAGAAAAGCAGGTGCATGCAGGCTGCTAGGGCAGACTGGTTGTTACGACCAGAACTGCTTGCTGCTTTGTTCTAGTCTCTGTTCTAGAAGAACAACCATGCCGACTGCTGATCTCACACGATGCTGTGGCGTTGGGTGTCCCTGCTGCAGGAAGCAGTTCTTTGAGGTCCTTGTCATCACGTCCTGGTCGGTGCTGGGCATCACAGTGTGAGTGACGCTGCAACGACCGGCCACCGCCCTGCCACCCAGGACAGCCTTCCTGTGCATGCAAGCAATTCTGCCCTGCTGGCTGCTGCCCTGCTGTTGTGCTGCAGCCTAGTTTTGCTAGTCTGCTTCAACGCCTTTCCTGACTACAACGATGTGGACAGCTGGGAGGGCACCGTGCGCAGCATCAATCGGCTGTGCCTGTGCGGCGGTGGGCTGACTGGCTCAGCAACTGTGAGCGGCAGGTGCGCAATGCGGCCAAACAACCCATGCTGGGCAGGCTGCCGCCTGCCCGTGTCTGCTCTGCAGGCGTTTCTGCAGCCTGCTGGTTGGCTGTCAGCCCTTGCGCCAAGCCATTGCTGCTGCCTGCCCATGCTCCAATCTTTGCAGCAACATGAGCGTGTCCCACGAGATTGCCAAGTCCCTGAACCTGCTGTTTGGCGGCGCAGACATGGACCCCACAGGTGGGCCCTGCTTGGTGCCAGCATCCAATCTTGCCCCACAGGTGGCGTGCTCATCATCAAATGAACCCCCTATACCCGCCCTGCAGACCGGCTGCTGGGCATCTACCTTGTGAGCGAGCGCCAGCACCGGCGGCGGCAGCAGGACGTGCTTGCGGCGCTGCAGCATGCAGGTAAGTGGAATGAGCACGGAATGAGGCAGCTCGCTTGTTGACTGCAATGCTTCATGTCCTCAATACTGCGGCATGGTGCATCATCAGCCACGTCGGCCAACCTCTCCATCGTGCCATGCCATTCTGCGACGATTATGTTTGCTTGCAGGCTTTGCAGAGGGGAGGGGGAGCAGCAGGATGAAGCAGGTCCTGTCACGGCTCACGCCCGGGCATTGGCGCAGCAGGCTCCAATCTGTCTCGGCACCGTCGGCAGCCAGCAGCCACTCGCTGGCACGAGCTTCGTTGCCCAACCAGTCCCCGGCCACACCAGCGTCGCAGCACAGCAATGGCGAGGCACAGCATGGATTGGAGGATGGAGCCGAGGCGCCGCAGGCAGTGCCGCTTGTGGAGGCCGCAGCGGCAGCAGCAGCAGGCGGATTGGGGCCCCTGGGCGAGGCGGGAGTGGCGGCGCAGGTGGCGGCAGGCCACCTGCCCATGTCTCCATTCGACATGCCTGCCCCATTGTCGATGGATTCACAGCGCAAGTCTGTGGGGCCGCCAGCAGGCAGGCACAGCCCGGCGGGCGCGGTGGTCCCCGGCGACGCGCGGCTGCTGCTCTACCAGCATAGCATGATTCGGCTGCGCAGCAGCCTGGAGTACATGACAGGCCAGCGCAGCCAGCCCGTGGTCCATGTGATGGCCACTGTGCAGGAGGGCGGCACGCTGCCAGATGCGCTGGCGGGCCTGGAGGCTCGCGATTCTGTGGAGCCGGAGCATGTGCTTGAGGAGCCTCAGCGAGGGCCGAGCGACACCAGCAGCCAGGCGGCAGGCAGCCTGAGGCTGACTGGGTCACCGCACACGGGCGGCAGCTGGCAGAATGCGGCCATCCGTGTCGCGTCCAGGTGGGCGGGACTGCTCGTGGCGACGATGTCGCCAGATACCTGCTGCCTGCACCTGTGCCTTCACTTCCAGAAACGCTCCAACTGGAAATCTCTTTGCGCTACATCCTGCGACCTGTTTCCTGGCTTCGCCACTGTAGGTACCACCCGCTGCTCACCCCAAGCGGCTGCGCCAGCAGCGGCAAACCGCTGGAGCCGCCCATCTCCCCGCAAGCAGCCGCCGACATCTATGCTGGTGCGCTGCGACGCCTCTGCAGGGATCCTGCCTGGGTGGAGCCTGGCTTGGCATCTCTTCCCCCACACAGATCACAGTTTCAGCTGTCGATGCCTGCCACGCGTGTCGCTGTGCCACACAAGCAGCCCATATTGTTTTGCTGCCATCTGCAGGCAGGCTGGATGCGGTCGACCAGGGCACTCTGCGGGAGGCGCAACGCATCAGCCGCTTTGCCGTGGCGGCGTACGGCCTGCAAAGTGTCATCTGGGCCAAGGGGAGGTGAGGCGCTGGAAGCTGGCTGGTTTCTAGTGTTGCTGTGGTTGCAAACATGTTGCACGTTCGGCAGGACTCGCCGAACCATACTCGGATATAGCAGCCTGGTGTCTGGTCTTGGTGCTGAGATCACGCTGCTGCACTGTGGCCGGCGCCATGTCATGCCTGCCGCAGGCGCCCCAATATGTGCCTGGCCAACGCCAACCGGCTGGTGAAGTGCTTCAAGAAGCCGCTGGGGCTGGAGAACAAGTTCCGCAAGCGCAACTTTAATGCCATCATCGAGATGACAGGTGGGTCCTGGTGTTAAGAGCTGATCGTTGGATGTTGATCGGGTGGCTTGCTGTTTGCCTGCAACCAGCCACCGCCGCTGCTTGGCTGGTGTGGCGTGGATGCTGCATACAGGGGTCCCTGCTTCTTGAATGCGCAGACACCTGCATCTGCCTTGGGTGCTCTGTGGTGCACATATCCACGAGGACCCGCTGCCTTTAGGGTCTCTCTCTTACTCTTAATCTTCTTACTCTTACTCTTACTCTTACTCTTACTCTTACTCTTACTCTTACTCTTACTCTTACTCTTACTCTTACTCTTACTCTTACTCTTACTCTTACTCTTACTCTTACTCTTACTCTTACTCTTACTCTTACTCTTACTCTTACTCTTACTCTTACTCTTACTCTTACTCTTAATCCTTGCCAGTTTGTTTTCGCTTCTCCTACGCGTCTATTGCAGGGGTACAGCCTGCTGATCTGCTGTACGTCAGCTACACCAATGTGGCAGGTGGGCAAGGGAGCTGGACTCCTGGATACCTGGACAACACTTATCGCCATAATTGCTACATGTTGGTGGCTTTGGTCCTTGTGGTTGGCTGAAGCGCTCACACACGACCCACACCAAGCCTCCTTTACTGCCTGTCGCAGGCGGCGTGCTGCCGTACCTCATCATGCTGCACCGCCCCAGCAAGTCGGTGGTTCTGTCTGTTCGCGGCACAGGTAGGAGGAGTGGCCAAACGACAGCCTGTAGAGTGTGAAAAGCATGAATCACGCTCCTGGTTCACTTCCACTCTCCTGATTCCCCTCTGCAGTGAGCATGGAGGACCTGATCACTGACCTGCTGTCCAACCCTGTGGATGTGGCCGGCTGGGTGCCCGAGTGGGTGCGGCAGGAGGCGCAGCGGCGCCAGGCCGCCGGCATTGCGGGCGACACCAGCGGGGACGGCCTCAAGGCGCACATCGGCATTGTGTCCAGCGCCACCGCCATCCTGAAGGACATGGAGAATCGGGGGCTGCTGCGGGTGGGTGCCGTGGTGCATGCATTTGCTGGTTGCTGAACGAGAACTCAAGCTCACGGGTGTGCAGGTTGCAGTGAACCCAGGTGGCGGGCGCATTCTGCTGCCAAGCGTGCTGCTGCTGCTGCTCCTGGGCAAGTGCAGGAGATGTTGCTGTCCAAGCTGCTGCGTGCTGCCACCCTGCTGGGCCGCGACACCCAGGAGGTGATTGCTGAGTATCTGGAGACGCACCGAGGCGAGCTGCCATCGCTTGTGCCTCAGCAGGGCATGGACAGCCTGGGGCCGCTGAGCAGCAACCCCCTGGCGGCGGCGGCTGCCGGGCACGGGCTGATGGACATTGACAGCAAGGTTGGCAGCAGATCGCTGGGGCGGCACGACGAGAAGGAGCAGTCTCAGTTCATCCAGGCGGAGCAGCAGTACCTGTCACGCCTTCAGACACTCAAGGAGGAGGTGGAGGTGCACCTGCCAGTCGAACGTGCCCAGACCATTATCAGGTGTTGTTTTGGGAGCAGATGGCTAACTGGCTCGATTGCCAGGAGCTTATGCTTGGCAGCGCAGGGCATGTCGGTATTGATTGCAACGCATGTGTTCGTCCTGCTGCACCCTGCACAGCTTGCTGCTTACAAACCTAATGGTTGCCTTGTATACTTGCAGGAGCAAGCTGCAGCAGCAGGGGTGGAAGATGGTGGTGACGGGCCACTCGCTGGGCGCGGCTGTGGCTTGCATGCTGGGCATGCAGCTGCGTGAGCGGTTTGCAGGTGAGCCTGGGGTTTGAGCTGTCTGTTGTGGTGTGCAGCAGCTGCACCAGACAGATGGTTCAGCGCCCTAATGGCTCTATTTGCCTGTTTTCTGGTGTTCAGACCTTCAGTGCTGGGCCTTCAACCCTCCCGGCGGCTTAGTGAGCTGGGAGCTAGCGCAGGTGGATAGGTCACGTGCAGCGCTGGGGCAAGTGGCAGGCTGGGCATGTATGTCAACTGCAGGGAGAGTGCTGTTGGAGCTAGACGAATGCTCTGTGTGTATGATGTGCAGATTGCGGAGCACTACTGCACCAGCACTGTCGTTGGCAAGGACGTGATTAGCAGGCTCAGGTGAGGTTTCCTGAAGCGTTGTTTGAGGCACCGACCCTGCATGCGAGTCTCTTCCACAGCTTTGGTTTTCCCAGCTGGGCATCCCCTATCATTCATTTCAGCACCCAACTCCGTGCCTACGCGCAGCTTCAACACCTCCAAGCGTGTGGTGGACGAGATGGTGGTGAGCCTGGCGCGCTGCAAGCGCCCCAAGCTGAAGATCCTGTTTGATGTGATGCTGGGCAGGCGGAAGCGCTCAGGGTCTATGCATCACACCTTCTGCAAGTTTGAGGAGATTGCGCCCGAGGCGCTGAAGCTGGTGGAGCAGTGAGTGCTGGGAAACCGCCGCTTCTGCGGCGATCCAGCTGTCGTGCTGTGTGGCAGGCTTCACTGTGAAGTGCGTGCCTGAGTCGCCACTTGCTGCGGGCTATCCCACCGGCTGCAGGTACTACCGTGCCAGTCACCTGCACATGCAGACTGCAGACACCACGGAAATGTACCCGCCCGGTGAGTGAGGGGAAGGTGCCCTGCTGCCAGCCTTCTGCCTGCTCCAGCGCTGGCATTGCAATGGTCCATCCGCTCTGCTTTGCAGGCAAGCTGGTGTTTTTCCGCCCCTTCAAGGGCAAGCGGAAGCAGCAGACGGTGTGGGATGCGGTGTGGATCGATGCAGCAGGTGAGCAGCAGCGGTGTTCATGACGTCATTTCAAGAGCTTGCCGACGTGGGGCATGCTCATGCCCGCTGCAGCTCATGCCGCTGCTGCTGCCGACTGCCCTGCCTGCTCTGCCTGCAGCGCTAATCTCGGAGGGCATTTTGGTGACACCCTCCATGATGGCCCACCACCGCCTCTTCATGCTGTCAGAGGCCTTTGAGGTGCACGGCGGTCCAGTCATGGCGGTTGCTGTTCTCTGTGCCGGCCGCGTTTAGGCCACATTTTGCCCGCATGCAATCCGCTTCCCATCCCGTGCTTTCCTCCGCTCCACTTGCATGCAGTCCATCTTGGCGGGCGAGGCGGCCACGCAGGCCGCGGCGCAGGATGAGCAGGGGCAGGAAGACGTGGTGCGGTTGTGATGTGTGATGATGCCAGGCCCAAGCCCAACTCACCCATGTGACTTCCCCGTGCAACGCTGCTGAGCGCAGTGATAGAAAATAAAGTATTCTGTATGTTGACTCTCTGTTTTCGGTACCCTGTGAGGGCCTGCTTCCCTTATGAGCCTCCGAGCACTCAGTATGTAGCTTTTCCTCAGCAATTTGTTTCATCTTTCATCTCGCCAATGTAATGTACCAAGTTGCTTAGTGCAAGGCAGACTCCTGATAACAAGATTCTCAGGCATAGTGGCTTGCCATGCTGCTGCGCAGTTTCTAGATCCAACGGCAGTCGACATGGTGCCGGCTAGCAATGGGGAGTATGTAGTGGCACAGATCAACAAGAAGGGCAGGAAAGTCGTGCAATCATGTGGAAAAACAAGGCGGTTCAACAGCTGCAACAGACTGCGCTTTCGCATCGGGGCGGGCTGCAAAAAATGAAAAAGTTGCTAGAATGCGAGTGACATGGTAGGGATGTTGCCAGCAGGCAAAATGGCGGCGTGTGACGCCCAAAGGCGCATGATGTTGACAGCACGGCAACGCCAGCGCCTCCTCTCCCCTGCTGCTACTGCTCAGTAATATACCCCCGTGTTCCACAGCGTGCCGTTGGTGGCCCAGGCAAAGACCAGGCCCAGCAGGGGCACCATCAGGAAGATGAGGTACAGCACGCTGAGCTCGTTCCAGCGTCCGCCGATGTACACGTCGCCATCCCTGCGCACAGGGGGCAAGGAGGGCGCCAGAGGGAGGTGCAGCGGGGACAGTGCAATGAGGACTGGCAGGCACGGCCATCAGAGGGCACTTTCACCACAGTGCGGCATGCTTGTCCGCTTCCAGCTCACCAATTTGCGTTGTTTGCCGCCTTGGCCTGCTTCGCCGCCATTTGCTCAGCTGTCAGGTACCGCTTGTGGATGAGGGAGAGCTCGTCGCCGATGGTGGCGCCTCCCAGCAGCTGCGGCTTCTTCAGCATTTCGTACTCCTTCTGCGGCCAGCGTTCGGGGAAGGCAGGTTAAACCACCTGCGCGTGGTGCAGCAGAATGACGGGGAGTCGCTGCCCATCTCTTGATCTGCTCTCCTCCCCTCTCACGTCGGTAAATCCCTTCTTCACCCTGCCGCTGACGATGGGCACAATTTCGTCATCGCTGTCGCACCTGATGCTCAGGCGGCGGAAGGCCCTGCTGGGGGTGGAGCGGGAGAGCAGCAGTCGGCGTGCGCTGGCGCTGGGCGCCCTGGACCTGGCCATGTGTGAGCGAGGCTTGCCGCCCCCGCGCAATGCATGCATGGCTACTGCGCACACCGTCCAGTGAGCGCAGGCCACCAACTCGCCTGATAGGCGACGCCGAAGGGCGCGGAACGAAGACGGCTGTAGCGGGCCTCAGGCCCACGCGGGCCATGGTGAGCTGCATTGCTGCTTCACGTCAAAGGAACAGGAAACGGAAAAACGTTGGGTGCAATGGGGCCGACAGTGTCGCGGAGTCCCTCTCGTCAGCTTTCAAGGGCGCAGGCGCCAAAAGCTTGCAACGCGATGCAGCCTCGAGACGGCCGGCGAAAATTGCAAACGTGCGATGTGAAAGAATAATCAATCAAAACAGGGATGGGAGAGCAAGGCCCGCCAAAACTCATGCCACTGCCGCCGCCGCCGGGGGAGGTGCCGCTGCTGCGCCGCGGCTGGGGGCTGCATACCACTGCCCCGGCTGCCGCGTGATGAGCCGCGCGGGGCTGACAAACATCTCCGAGTACTGCGGCTCAGACAGGAAGGCTGGCACCTCATCTGCGAGGCCAGACAGGGGAGCAGGCTGGCTCGGAGAGGCCTCCTGCAAACTGGCGACCGCCCGGCGTCATGGGACAGGGGCAACGGTCTGCACCCCCCTGGGGAGCCAGCCGCCTGCCTTCGCAGCTCCCACCCCTGGAGCTCTGACGCACGCCCAGCGCCCACCTGATCCCACGCAGACGATGGTGCTGCCGCTGCCCGTCATGAAGGCGCTGCTGTAGCCGCCGCCCTCCGCCTGCAGCCGCCGCTTCAGCTCCAGCAGCGCAGGCAGCCTGCACACGGCCGCGCAGCGGCGTGCACATGCATACAACTCAGCCGCGGGCACACAAGAAAGGCGGCTGCCCTGGCAGGCAAGCAGCAGCCTCCCCAGGCAGGCAGGCAGGCAGGCAGGCCCAGCAGCCCCAGCACTGCCCAGCCCCACCGGTCAAAGGCGGGCTGCTCCAGGTCGTTGACCGTCAGCTCCTGGGTGGCGCCCTCCGCCGCCAGCCGCGCCAGCAGGTCGCGCGGGTCTGCCGTGCTGCGCCTGCCCAGGTCCAGCGCCCTGAATATCTCGGGCGTGGACAGGCCCACGGGAGGCTTGACCAGCAGCAGCGGCGTGGCCAGCTCCAGCGGCGGCGCCACCTCCTCCACAATCTCGCCCCTGCTCCAGGTGCGGCAGTGCCCAGGGGCCGGGCGTGGCGGGGAGTGTGAGGTAGCCAGCAGCCAGGAGGGCATAGTAGGGCAGGCAGGGCTGGCAGGGCTGGCGGCTCCTGCTCGACGGCACAGGGAGCCGTGCCAGGCAGCACCACACACCACGAACCACACCGCCCTCCCCGCTGCGGTGCTCCGCCTGCCCGTGCTCCGCCTGCCCGTGCACCCGCCCGCCCACCTGCCGGTGCAGTAGGCTGCACCGTGTGAGAAGAAGACGGAGATGTCGCTGCCGATCTCCCCAGACCACTCCAGCAGCTCCTCGCAGCTGGCGGGGCGCCCGCACAGCTCGTTGGCGGCCCACAGCGTGGTGGCGGCGTTGCCCGAGCCGCCGCCCAGGCCCGCGCCGTGCGGCACGCGCTTGCGCAGGTCGACCCTGAAGCGCTGCGTGCGCCCGGTCTTGGCACGGAACAGGTTGAGGGCCTGGGCGGGAGGCAGAGGCAAGCGTGTGGTGTGTGTGCTGTGTTGTGTGTGGGGGTGGGTGGGTGGGTGGTGGCGGCGGGTGGGCTCCACAGAGCACCTTGGCCCCCCTGACGGCCACGCCCTGCTGCCGCCGCTGCCCCTGGCCCCTTAGCGCTCACACCTTGATGACCAGGTTGCTTTCGTCGGTGGGCACGCCCTCCATGTTGCAAGTCAGCTGGTCGGCGGCGGCGCCGCGCGGCAGCTCATCAAACGCCATGTCATCGCCCAGGTCGATGACGTGGAACAGGCTGGCCAGGTCGTGGTAGCCGTCCTCGCGGCGCCGCACGATGCGCAGGAAGACGTTGATCTGGCGGCGGCAGCAAGCAGGGTGGGGCGAGGCAGGACTGTGGGTGGCCGTTGAGCCCTTGCCATCGACTGCTGCAGGCGGCCAGCGGGCAGCACACAGTCACACCAAGTGCCACAGACCTTGGAGGGGGAGAAGAGCTTGAGCGCGCTGCCGCTGGTGGCTGCCGCCGAGCAGACCGTCGCTCGGCGGCGCACGGTGCGCCCTGCCGCCGCCCTGCCTGACCGGCTATGCTGCCAGCAGGCTCGCTGCGCTGCCACGCTGCTGCAATGCATCGCTGCGCCTGCTGAGGTACGAATGCGCTGCTCCGGGGCTCAGTCTGCTGCGCTCAAGTGTGGAACGCAGAGACTGCTGGCTTGGCGCTGTGTGAGGCCTGCCGGGACGCAATGTGCAGACTGCCAGGCGTATTAAACGAGCGGAAACCGCGGATTGCAGCCCCATGCATGCGCCTATCGGG
>NW_005435087.1:212811-244671 GCF_000147415.1 Chlorella variabilis | reverse complement strand
ATCGCCTGCTTCGCATCCTGTCTTCCCTGTGATCGATACCGACTCGTTTCCGTCCCTGCGACCGCCTGCCGACACCCCTTCCCTATTCTCCCATCCCCTGTGCTCGTTTCCCTGCCCGCCAGCCCGCCCAGCTCAGCACATTCGAGACGCAATGCTGAACAAAACACATTCAGCAGCCATGCTGCAGCCATGCTGCAACCAGAGCGGCAATGCAGGCTGCGGCATGGCCGCCGCTGCCCGGCCCCGCCGCAACTCCGCGCCTTGCACCACTGTCAGCAGGGGCCGCAGCGCGGTCGTGGTGCATGCAATGGGGACATCCACCCCCCAGCAGCAGGTGGGTGGCATGTGGCTCCCTTCCGCACCTCTGGGCTGCGAAGATCGGTGCGTTGCGGGCAACCAGCGAGGGAGTGTCGGAGAACAGAGCCGAAAGCAGCGCCGCACACAACGTGAACAACCCCCGTCACTCTGCAGGACGCCGGCTCGCTGGACGTGTCGGGGGCGGTGGTGCAGCCGTCGTTCCGGCAGACGCCCTGGGCTGCAGAGGCCGCGGTGGCGGCGGCCGGCGGCGACCGCGCCGCCGCCCGCATCGCCTTTGTCTCAGAGTCAGGCACCTGCCGCTGCGTGCTGGCGGCGGCGGCTTTCCGGGCCGCGCTGGCAGCCCGCGACCCGCGGCTGGCTGGGCTGGTGGAGGTGGAGTGCCGCGCCACGAAAGACTACTGCCTGGGCGACGGCCCCGAGCTGCTGGCGGCGCGCGTAGCCAGCGAGCTGGGGCTGGAGCTGGCGCAGGGGTATGCGGCGCAGCAGTTCAAGGAGAGCCGCGACATTGTGGACTTTGATGTGGTGCTGGTGATGGACAAGTTCACAGCTGCCGACGTGCTGCGGGAGGTGGGCGGGCACCCACGCGCCAGGCCCATGCCGTGCCCAGCCCATACTGCTCGCCGCGCCTGCCCGCCGCACCGGCGGCGTGTGCCTCTGCCAGCACGCGCGCCGCGTCCCGCTCGCGGCCCCGGCCTGCGATGCCAAGCTGAGGGCAGGCTGGCGGGCACGCTGAGGGCAGGCAGGCGGGCTGGCCAGCGGGCTGCCGGGGGCGCGCATGGCAGGCGAGGGGCCCGCCCGATCCCTGCACTGTGCACCCCTCTTGTGCGCTCCGCCCCCGGCGCAGGTGTCGGTGTTTGACACCATCAAGACGTGGGGAAAGGCCAACTACAGCAGCAAGGTGCGGCGGCTGGGCGAGTTCAACCCGGCTGCCGCCTCGGCAGCTGCCAAGAAGGATCTGGGGGGCGCGGACATCCAGGACGCCCTGTATGGTGAGAGCTGTACTGCGAGAGCTGTACCGCGCGCGGGAAGCGGCAGGGCTGGGGTTCAGGGAAGGCGGCCGCCGGAGCGTAGGGGACTCGGCGGGGCTGGAGTGCAGCATTGTTTTTTGTGAGGCCGGCCGGCGCCAAGCCCAGCACAGCAGCGCCATCTCGCTGCTGCTCTTGCTGCCTCGCGGGGCCACAACCTCACAGCCCTTGTTCTGCCTCTGCTGTGCTGCGCTATAGGCAACGTGGGAGGCGAGGAGGAGCTGGAGGCGGTGCGGCAGGCGGCTGCGGCAATCCAGCAGAGCTGCGACGGCCTCGCCGACTTCCTGGTGACGGTGGACCAGCGGCACCAGCAGCAGCAGCAGCAGGCGCAGCAGGGCGCGGATGGCGACGCAGGCGCGGGCGGAGAGGCGGGCGCACTGGCGGCCAGCGGCAGGCTGGGCGACAGCCTGACGGCGGCGGTGCGGGAGCTGGAGGCGATGGACTGGCTTGTGCCGCCCATGCTGCAGGCCCGCTGAAGCTGCAAACGAAGCTAATACAAATGAACCTGATCTCCACGCCGTGCTCGGTTTCCAGAACCTCAGCTTCCTGTCCTCAGCTTCCTGCCCCCTATCAGCCTCCCTTCTGCAAACTTCTCCTTCATGCATGCATGTTACAGTCTTTGTACAGTGTACGGGTATGTATCTATGTGTGAAACGTGACGAGAAACAAGCTAAGGGAGGGGGGCAAAACTTGGGTGCACGCCGCGGCATGCAGCGACGCGCAATTGGAAAAAAATGGCGAGGGGGGACATTGCGCAATCAAGGGGTGAGGTTCATCACAAAGCTACAAGGGGTTCCGTTGACAAAAGCATTTATTGGGTGGCAGTGGGCGTCCTGAGCTAACCCTTCCTGGCCTTGGCTGCACGCCCTAAAACTGGGCAGCTTCGGTGGACCCCTTGAGCGCAGTGGTGGAACTGAGGCCGCCAGACACTATCTCGGACACAGCATCAAAGTACCCGGTCGCTGCCTCGCGCTGGTGGCGCACGCCTGCGGGGTAGACGAGGGCAGGTGGGAGGTGGGCAGGCCGCCGTGCAGCGGCAAGGCAGGCCGGCAGCGGCAGCCGCACTCGCGGCCGGCGCCAGCGGGCGGGCAGGCTGGCTGCCCCGCCTCTTCCCCACCACCGCCATCACGGGCCCTCCCCTCCCCGCTCACATGTGTAGCCGTCCTTCTCGCGCGCAAACTCGCGCTGCTGCAGCTCGGAGTAGGCGGCCATGCCGCGGTCGCGGTAGCCGGCGGCCAGGTCGAACATGGAATAGTTGAGGGCGTGGTAGCCTGGGCAGGAGGGAGGGCGGGAGGGAGCGGGAGACGATAATGGGTAGGGGAGGAGGGAGAGGAGCGGGATGAGGAGGGGCCGGCACACGCTCGAGCTTGGCGCCCATGGCGCTCATCATGCCGCGCAGGAAGCAGCAGGCGCCCACAGAAGCCTGTGTGGCGCTGCCCCAGCAGGCAGCCTGGCAGCCCGCGCAGGACGGAACTCTCTCCGCTGTTCACGCACAGGCTTCCACTGCGAAGCCCGCGGCCCACCTGCCAGCGTCACAAACTGGAACTTGTACCCCATCTTGCCCAGCTCCTGCTGGAACGTGGCGATCTGCTCCTTGCTCAGGTTCTTCTCCCAGTTGAAGGAGGGGGAGCAGTTGTAGGCCAGCATCTTGCCGGGGTACTTGGCGTGGATGCCCTCTGCGGTGCGGGGAGCGTGTGTGGGGGGGAGTGGCATGGGTCGGATGGGAGGGGAGGTGTGGCAAGTGGCGAACACATGCCATTTGACAGAGGAGCGGGAGGTTCAGGGAGTGGCCGGCCGCGAGGAGAGCGCGAGTGGCAGGGCAGGGTCTGATGGCCAAGTCGCGCCGAGGATGCCGTGCTCCAGTGCCGCTGACAGGCTCGAGCCAGTTCTCCTGCCTTCAAGCAAAGGAGATGCCACCCACCCGCAAACTCGCGCGCCTCTTCCATGTCGGGCGTGGAGGTCTCGCACCAGATGAGGTCGGCGTAGGGCGCATAGGCCAGGCCGCGCGCGATGGCCAGCTGCGGCAGGCGTTGGGGCGCGGGCAGCGGGCCAGACACGCCGGTGAGGTGCGGGGTGCGCCAAGCGCCGGCGACAGGCAGCAGGCGAGGGCGTGCCTCAAAGCGCACGCTCCAGCACCAAGCACGGCAGGCACAGCAGGAACCACACACTTTGGCCGCGCACCTTGACCCCGCAGTTGACGTAAAAGAAGCCCTCGGGCGTGCGCTTGCCGGTGCAGAACGGCTTGTCCGCGTCGTCGATGTCGCTCGTCAGCAGGTTGGCGGAGTGTGCGTCGGTGCGCGCAATCAGCACGGTGGGCGTGCCCGCCACGTCGGCCGCCAGGCGGGCTGCGCGGGGAGGCGGGAAGGGCAGGGAACATAGCCCAGACAGTTGAGAGGCTTGGGCAGGCATGTTATGCACGCTACCACGGCATGCGGCCAGAACCGACAGCAGCGAAGGCAGGCTGCACGGCGCGAGTTGCGACGTGCGTGCCGGCCTCTTTTCAGAGTGTCAGTCTTCTTTCTCCTTTCCTAAACCCTAAAAAGCCTTCTTTCACTCACCCGCAATGAGGTTGCGCACCGCCGACTGCGTAGGCACCAGCACCTTGCCGCCCAGGTGCCCGCACTTCTTCTCGCTCGAAAGCTGGTCCTCAAAGTGAACTGCAGTGGTTGGGGGTTGAGGCAGCGCCGCCAGGGGTTGGCGATGAGCAAGAGGCAGAGAACGGGGATGCGAGCGGGAGGGCAGGCAGCCGAGCAGGCGGTACGAGCGGGCAGGGCAGCCCTGGCTGGCCTCACCTCCTGCCGCGCCAGACTCAATCAGGTGCTTGGTGAGCTCGTACGCGTTCAGCGGGCCGCCGAAGCCGGCCTCTGCGTCTGCCACGATGGGCAGGAAGTAGTCTCGCGTGACCTTGCCCTCCGCATACTCAATCTGGTCGGCGCGCTGGAGCGCCTGCAGGGGCAGGGGCAGGGGAGGAGGCGCAGGACAGGCGGGCGTGGAGGTCGGTTTCGGGGCGAGGGAGGAGCAGGCCCCGGCCTCAGCCTCGCTGGCCGCGTTCCGGCGCCTCCCCGCTCGGTACCGTCCCCGGGGAGCGTGGCATAAAAACACACACACACCCGTGCGCTCCGCCTGGCTCACGTTGTTGATGCGCTTGACCAGCGCCGGCACGGAGTTGACTGGGTAGAGGGACTGGTCGGGGTAGGTGGCGCCGGCGGTGTTGGTCTCCGCAGCCACCTGCCAGCCCGACAGGTAGATGGCCTTCAGGCCCGCCTTGGCCATCTGGACGGCCTGCAGGGCGGGGCAGGGGAGAGGGGGCAGGGTCGTGCAAGGGGAGCCACGAGGTAGGCCGCCGAGGCTTGCGGCGGCATGGCAAGCTGTGAAAGACGGCCTCCGGCGGGACGTGTTGCCTGGGCGCAGAGCTGCCACGGCAGCCGCTCCCCACAGGGCCCACCTGGTTGCCGGACAGGGCGCCCAGGGCGTGGACGTAGGGCTCGTTCTTGAGCAGCTCCCACAGCTTCTCCGCGCCGCGCTGCGCCAGCGTCTGCTGCACGTGCACGCTGCCGCGCAGGCGCTGCACATCCTGCTCGGTGTACGGCCGGGTGACGCCCTCGTAGCGGCCGGCGGGGGCCTTCACATCAGCGAAGCTCATGGCCTGCGGAGGAAGAGGGGGTGGTGAGGGCAGGAGGAGGGTGCGGGGAGGGTGAGTCGCGAGCGGCGGCAGGCAGCGGCGGCAGCGTGAGCTCAACCCCCAGCAAACTGAAGGGGCGGTTTCGGGGCATGCAGCCCTGACTCAGGCTTGCTCCCCGGGGCAGCGGGGTGGCTGATGCCCGAGATGAGCGGGCCCGGTGAGAGTTAGTCACGGCCATCTTGGGTCTCATGCCCAGGGGCGCGGCCAGCCCAATGCGGTGTCGGGGGGCGGCGAGGCGGGCGGTGCAGGGCCCCAGGGGTGTGCACAGGCAGTGGCAGGCTTTGGGTTCGCTTACTGTGCGTGTGTGGGTTGACAGCGGTCCAAGCGAAGTGGGTGGGCGGGTGAGCGAGACCTGGACGGGCACCCAAGAGAAACGCTGATGGTGAAACAAGGCCGGTGGCAAAGCACGATTAGCAAATGGGAGGGGCACAGTGGGGCGGTACAGAAAGCAGGACACACACCAGATTTTATCACCTGCTGGTGATCAGAGCTGCAAATAACAGCCAAATTGTGTCGGGTGCCCAGCCCATCATGCAGGGCACCTTCATGCACGCTTTGAGATGCTTCATGTAATCTTTGGTTAGTCATTTCACGTACAGGAACATCTCATTGCGCATGGGCATCCCATTGCGCATGGGCATCCAGGCTTACAGCAATTGGAGTGCGCATCGCATGTCGCTCATGCAACCAGGCATGTGCCCGGCCGCTCCGCATGTGCTGGCATGTGGCAAGGCGCTTGAAGGCTGCGCCAAGCGCCGAGCTGCACCTGCCATCCATTCAAGCGACTACTGTTACAGAGGGGCGCTGCACATGGGGGAACCTGTTGGCTCCATGGTAAACACTAGGCTATCAAAGGTTGCATGTGATGGGCGGTCAAAATGGGGGAGCACAGCATGGCAAGCATTTGGAAAAGAAATGGGGGGAAAATTGAAATGATGAGAGACATATCTAGGGCAGCAGGGGAGG
This sequence comes from Chlorella variabilis, assembly GCF_000147415.1. Classification (NCBI taxonomy): domain Eukaryota; kingdom Viridiplantae; phylum Chlorophyta; class Trebouxiophyceae; order Chlorellales; family Chlorellaceae; genus Chlorella; species Chlorella variabilis. Next base: position 238,680 of record NW_005435087.1, on the reverse strand, counting down.
GGAGCCAGAGAGGGAAGCGCGATGTCAACATGCAAAGGAGAAACAGCAAGGCAAGTGTTGGGCACGCGGCGGGAAGATGGGAGCATCTTACTGGGTCGGCGGAAGCGGGGCCAGCAGAGCAGCACAACAGGAGAGACACAACTCAAAAACTACCCCTGCTTAGACCGGGGCGTCCACGCTGTTTGGTCCGGAAGGTCGGGCTAAACCAGGGCAGCACGCCGCTGGCGTTCTATGTAGCCAGTTATCTGATCAGACACCGACCACACTATCGCTTGACCAGGAGGGGTTCGTGCCAGCCGCGGGATGAGCCCCTTCCACAGGGCCGCAAGGCCCTCCGTCCGGGCGATGGTCGTGAGGCAGTTGAAGAAGCCGGTGTACTGCGGGCCGCCCTTGTTGGATGCTTGCCTGCAGGCACCACCGCACACGCGACGGAATCAGCACAGCACGGAACACGCAGGCACTGCACAGCTAGAAGAGCAAACAGGCACACTGGGACTGAGTCGTCACGTGGCGGCGGGCGGCGGGCGCCTCACATGCGCGTCTTCACGACATCAAAGGGGTTGTTCAGCGTGGGGCCGATGCAGGCGGCCACAAAGCCCGACGTTGCAGACTGCACGGGGGACAGCAGCTTGCCGTCGCCCTCCTGCAGCAGGTACATGGTGGGGGGAGGGAGGCATGGCAGGTCAGCGGCTGCCCATGCGCAGCCCGGATGATGCAGCACACGCTGCCGCGCAGGCGGCGCAGCCCAGCTGCCAAGCAGCGCAGGGCGTGTGTTCCACCCTCCTCCAGCTCACGTGCTTGTCGAAGAAGATTCCGTCGCACACCGCCTTGCCCCAGAACAGGCTCATCTGGTTGCTGCCCTGCCGGATGGTGGTGGCGGTGGCGCCGCTCCACAGCTTCATCACGCCCTCCTCCCGCGCCACTGTCATTGCCGTGTGCACAGGGCCCTGCAGGCAGGCAGGGCGGGAGCAGCAGCAGGGCCAGCCACTGTGAGCAGCAAGACGAGGCAGCCTGGCACCGCCGGCATCTGCGCTGCGGCAGGACGACCGCACCTGTCCATGTGCCGCGCTGCACCCATCGCCCTGCCTGCCGCCAGGCCGCCACTCACCCGGTACTTGAGCAGCGCCTTGTCGGTGCCCTTCTGCTGCTGCAGCCGCGTCTTCACCACCTCAAACGGAGTCACAATCAACAGCGCCTCGCTCACGCCCGCGCCAAGGCCAGCCGTCAGCCGCGCGCCCTGAGACAGCTTGCCCTCCTGCAGCCAGGAGCACGGGGCCGGGCCGGCCCACGCTGTCGGCACGCCAGCAGGTAGACAGTGTAAAGTCGACCAGGCTGCTGCACAGGCCAGGCTGGCAACCACAGCAACCGGCCCAGCCGGCCTGCGGGCCCACCTCATCTCGCATCAGCTCCAGGAAGAAAGCATTGGAGCCCATGCGCAGCGCGTACTTGAGCGTCAGCTGCCCCACGAATGGCGTCAGCCCCTTCCACAGGCTCTTGATGCCCTCCTCCTGCGCAATCGTGCGGCCGCAGTGGATCATGCCTGCAGGGGCGCGGGGTGGGGAGCGCAGGGATGGTCCAGAGGGTGGGTGTGAGTAGGTGAGTACTGGCCAGGGCAGGCTGCCATGAGGTAGCGAGGAGAGGCCGCCAGCGCCCAGCAGCGGGCGAGGCGCAGGCATGTGGCGCACCCTTGTAATGCCCCGAATGGTCCAGCTGTAGGCGCGTCTTCATCACGTCGATGGGCTGCAGCATGCATGCCTCCACCACGCCACCGATGGAGCCGGCCACCGCCTTGACCGTGGGGCTGACCTGCGAGGCATGGGCCGGGCGAGGGGGAGAGGAGTCAGAAGGTGAGGACCGATGCAAATATGGGCAAGGTCTGGAGGCAGGGATCAGGGAGAGCAGCATGTTCCTGCTGTCTGGTCTGCAGGATGCACGAGGGATGGGTGCATGCCAGGCGCGGCTGGAGACGAGGGCATGCTGCAGGGCTGCAGGGCCTGGGCGCCTCACCGTCACAATTCTGACATTCTGGTCCCCGTTCTGGGAGTTCTTCACGCTCGCCATGGCTGCTGCTGCTGCTGGCCTGCTGGCTGCGCTGGCCGGCGGGTCTGCCACGGACTGTGGAGACGGGGGTGGTGCAGGGTGTGAGGTGCGGCAGTTTTGACCGACGTGAATGCTCAGCGGGGTACAGGCCTGCATGGCAGAGGCGCTAAAGGGTGGTTGAGTGGCCTGAAATGTCAAAGATAATCGCGGGATGGGCCTTGCAGCAGCGCAGGGGCTGTGCAGGGGCATGGGCCCTCTGGAGCGCGGTGGCGGCGGGCGAGCGGCGGCAGGCAGCAGGCACCCAGATGTGGTGCGCCACACCCCCAGCCGCAACCGCGGGGCCCACTGATATCCGGTAGCACCACCAAGGCTTTCTGGCTGCAATGCTCCGTCTCGGAGCGAGCAGGAGGCCCCGCGGCTGAGCCGCTCAATCTAGTGCCTTCAACCGCGGCGCCCCAGGGGCTGGCTCCCCCATTTTCATGCCGTGCTGGAGTCCCAGAGGCGGACAGTGCGTGGCGGGGAGGCAGCAGCTCGGGTTCATGGAACGGGCATCCTGGGCGGCCTGACTAAACTCACCGCAAGGCTTTGCGGGCTGGCAGAGCGTCGGCGTGCTCCACTCACAATCCCAGCAGACCAGGGAACAGCGCAGAATGCCGAGAGAACGCTGCAGCAGGCATCAACCACCAATGACGAAAAACAAGGTCTTGGAAAGTCGCGCCCAAAGAAACAGGTTACCCAATTTATCCGTTTATGCATCAGCAGCGCTCCCTGAAGTGTGAGGAGGGTCTGGGGGGAAGCAGAGTATAGGGATGGAACACACATGTCATGGCGTTAGCCTTGAGCTCAAGCAAGGTGCGGTAGGCATGGGGGGGCATGGGAGCCCCAGACAAGCAGGATGAACCGGCGCGAGCTAGATGCAAGCTGCCGCCTGCCTGCGCTGGGGCCTAGCTGCAGGCGCCGCCGCCAAGGGCGCCCTGGTGCTAATGGCGGTATGCCAGGGGGGTACGCATTTACAGAGGGAGACAGAATGTGCTGAGGCACAGTCGAGTATCAACGTGGCTCAAAGGCCACCAGCGAGGGGGGGGGAGGCGGCAGCGCCCTTTGACGCGTGGCACGGCAGCGCGGCTCAAAACAGGTGCCGCCAAAATTCCACCTTCAAAGTGCAGTCTGGTTCAGAGAGCTGCGCTAAGTCCGCTAAGTTGATATTATGAGGGGGTCGGTTGTGGGGGTCAATCAGAGGGTTCGGCAACAGGGAGGGACTGCCGGCAGTCGGGGCACGAGGCCTCTGGCTGGGCCGGCAGTTGGCAGCGGCGTGGCCGGCTGCTTACTGGCACTGGAAGGGCTGGAACTTGCAAGCGGTGCCAGCAATCTTGACCACTGCAGGGCAGGGGCAGGCAGGTGTAGTAAGGGCACGCCTCGACCAATGCCATGCTGCTCACGTGCTGACGAGGCAGCAGGAGCGTGTGAGCAGCCTGCCACCTCACCGCCTGCCAGGCCTGCAGGCTCGCTCTGGATGCCCACTGCCTTCAGCGTTTGGGACAGGGATGACTCGCAGCCGCAGCCGGCGGTGTCAAACTGCGGGGCAGGAACAACAGAGACGTACACGCTTGCATAGTGTGGTTCAAATGGCAGTGGCAGGCCCAGCAGCAGGTCGTGCAGGCAGGTCTCGGAAGCAGCCTCACCTTCTGGACGGCAGCACAGCATGGTGCGCTGGGCAGTCCCGCCGGCAGGCCGGAGATGACAGACTGGACCTGCAGGCATGGGGCGGCCATCGTGTCAGGCAGGTGCCAGAGCCGGTTCCCACACAGCAGGCTGGGAGCGCTGCGCAACCGCTCAGCGTGCCGCCAGCTGCCGGCACCTTGGCATCATCCGGTGGAGAGGTGGAGGTGAGAGGGAACTGATCAGGCTGGTTGAGATACTCCCTGCAGCAGAGAATAGTGCAAGCGGCTGTCAATCCGGCCTAACACATCCAATACACCGGGGTCGGCAGCCGCCCTGCGGCGCCGCCCACTCACAGCTCCGCCGAGCAGGCGTTCAGCATGGGCCCCCCAAGTGGGATGCACGTCTGGATCCGGTTCTGGGCAGCCACTGCAGCAGAGGAACAGGGGAGCCTCCCCTGAGGCTGGGAGCAGACGACACCCCAATCCTCCTGTCGAGCCCACCAAACCCTTGCAGGCCTGCCCTCTCCCCTGGCCTGCTCAGCCCTCCCGGCCCAGCAGAGCAAGACAAGGTTGCTGGGAGCTGCGTTGCACGCTCACCCGAGGCCACGCCCAGCAGCAGCAGGAGCAGGTGTGCGAAGGAAGCCATGGGGCCTGTGTTGGTGCTTGCCAGGGAGAAGGAAGGGGAAGGGCGATAGGAGACGGGGAGGGAAGCAGGCACATGGAGATTTGGTGGGTGAGTAGGCGGCACCCAGCTGGCGCGGCCGCATTGCTGTGGGCCAAACGATCCTTGATGCTGAAATGTTTGTCTAATGGCAGCTCACTGTAGCCCGGGGGCTGGTGCTGTACAACAACAGCTTGGATCGCTGGCGTGCAGGCACGGGGTGCGCATGCTGGTCGACGGGGAGCTGCAACAGGCGTGCACAGAGCAGGGAGAGGGAACTCCCATAGATCCCCACAGCATGCTACGATGCAGGCGCCAGGCAAGTTTCCACGACCGCAGCCATGCCCATGCAGCCTGGGACCGGATTCAGTCTGGAGCGGCCAGTTCGCCGCCGCCGCCGCATGTCAGACATGCCACCCAGGGGGCGAGCCGCTGGCGAGCCAGCCGGCGGTGCAATGGGTTCAGGCAGCCTCTGAGAGCGCATGCACTTGGTCAGCCTCACTCTCTCTCCTCCCGCCCGCCCTGCCACGCCACGACTGCCAGGTGGGTTGTTTCAGTGGATCATCATTTAGACCCCATCGCGCGCTAGCCAGGTGCAGGTTGCCATCAGCATCGCGGGAGAGGGCGGCTGCGCCGGCGCATGCAGCATCGCAGTTGAGCGGGCCCAACCCATAGCTTTGAGGCACTAGGGGCTGCCCAGGGCGATGCTGAGGGGAGGTGGACAGGGCCTGAAGGCCTTGGGCCTCATCCGCAGCGCGCTTGCCGGCGATGTGGCGGCGCTGAGCTTCACAAGCAGCGGCCGGCCTGCTGCAGCGGCCCTGCTGGGCAGCAGCGAGGTGCAGTCCGGCTGGGGCAGGCTGTATGCGGCGCTGCCGGCGGGGGTGACGGAGGAGGACAAGGCGGCACTGACCGACGTGCGCAACATTGGCATCTCCGCCCACATTGACAGCGGCAAGACCACGCTCACCGAGCGGATCCTGTTCTACACGGGGCGCATCCACGCCATCCACGAGGTGCTTTCAGTTGTGGGAGCGGGGGCCTCGCTGGCATTGCCGCTGCTGGGGTGTTGCCGCCTCTGCCGCCGCTGCCCGCCGCCACTGTCTGTAAAGAGCACTATGTTTGGCTGCATGCATTGCGCGGGTGGGTGCATGGACGGTGGCGCACCACCTTGCCCCAATGCCCCGGCTGCAAAACCCACCGGGGCATTGCCCTGCCTGCACCTACATTTTCGGCTACCACCCGCCTGTCGCTGACACACCTCTGCCGCCGCTGCCCTCAACGGCTGCAGGTGCGCGGCAAGGACGGGGTGGGGGCCAAGATGGACAGCATGGATCTGGAGCGGGAGAAGGGCATCACGATCCAGTCGGCGGCCACCTTCTGCCGGTGGAAGGACACGCACATCAACATTATCGACACCCCCGGCCACGTGGACTTCACGATTGAGGTGCGTACTGCCGTGCTTCACCTGTGTACTGCCAATATGAGCTGTACTATTTACCCGGGGGGGTGCTGCGTACTGCCGGGGGTTTGCTGCATGCTGCAGGCATGACCTGCACTGTACTGCCAGGGGTGTGGGGGCGGCCCACGGCTGGGCGGTTGGTTGGCGCTATGGAGTGACAGCGGCAGGAGCGCCGGCGTGTATTGGCGCGCTGGAGCCAGTTTTTGTTGGGTGGTTGGGAGCGGCAGGGCGGTCCGGTGGGCAGCACCGGCCGCGGCGGTGGTTGATCCCCTGAGCTGTTGCGTCTCTGCCGCTCTGCCGTTGCAGGTGGAGCGAGCCCTGCGTGTGCTTGATGGCGCCATCCTGGTGCTGTGCAGGTGCGGCTGTTCATCAGCTGCTGCCAGTTCCCCGCTCGGCCCGGCGGCGTGGGCTGCGCCCGCGGTTGCTGGCCTCAGCCCCGCCGAGGCGCCCCTCCACCCCCCACCCTGATACTCCAGCCCGCTCACTTTGCTGACCTGCCTGCCACTCATCTGCCTGGGCTCATCCGTCTGCCTCCCTGGTTTCTCTGGCCTACAGCGTGGGCGGCGTGCAGTCCCAGTCCATCACCGTGGACAGGCAGATGAGGCGGTACGATGTACCGCGGGTGGCCTTCATCAACAAGCTGGACCGGGTGAGTGCTGGCGGTGCCGGTGCTGCCCATGTCATGTGTGCGCATGCCATGCACATGCGTGTGTGAGTGTGTCCCATGGCACAGCGAGCCTCTGTCTTCTCCGGTCATGCCCCGCCGCCCTCACTCACACAATCACACACACCTTGCGAGCAGGCGGGCGCCGACCCCTGGAAGGTCATCCGCCAGATGCGGGAGAAGCTGCGCCTGAACGCGGCGGCGGTGCAGCTGCCCATCGGTTCGGAGGACTCGCTGCGGGTGCGGATCGCTGTGGGCCTTCCTGCAGCAGCTGCTCCTTGGCACTGCGTGCTGGCTTGGCTGGCTTGCTGGCCCCGCATGTGATGGATGCAACAGGCTGCGCAGCTGTGCCTGCCTGCCTGCCTGTTTGCCTACCTGCGTGCCTGCCCCTGCCACTGGTGCTGCTCCAGGGCCTGGTGGACCTGGTGGAGCGCCGCGCTTTCCACTTCGAGGGCAGCAGTGGCGAGAAGGTGGTGGGTAAGTGGGCCTACCGCGCCGCGCGCTGCAGTTGGAGAGGCCTGAGGGAGCGAACCGCTTCTGCCCAGTGTGTGTATCGCTGGGGCATTGGTGGGGGTGGTTGCCGCTGGATGTGACGCCCACGCCCCACGCACTACCCAACCACCCAACCGACCAACCCGCCTCCACCTGCCCCGACCGCCATCCCCCCTCCCTGCAGAGGTCCCGCTGTCGGCTGAGCTGAAGGAGGAGGTGGAGGCGAAGCGCGCGGAGCTGGTTGAGCATGTGGCGGAGGTGGACGAGGCCCTGGGGGAGCACTTTGTGCTGGAGGAGCCCATTGACGGCGGCATGCTGGCGGACGCGATACGCAGGTGGGCGCCACGCGGCGTTGGGCGTTGGGGAGCCCGAGCATGTGGGATGGCGTGGGCATGCGAGATGGGTCGGGTTGGTATGGGAGAGGCCTGGGAGGTGGGGGATGGGCGGAGCTGGATGTCGATACGCGATCAGCGGGATTGTCGAGCCGCCAGCACAGGCCGGCCACCGCAGGCCTGTGCTGCGCCTCAGCTTTGTGTGCCAGACCTGCATGCCGTCTGAACACCGTGTGTGCACGGCATCGTGCGCTGCAGGTCTGTGCTGGGCCTCAAGTTTGTGCCGGTCTTCATGGGCAGCGCCTTTAAGAACCGCGGAGTGCAGCTGCTGCTGGATGGCGTGTCGGGTGGGTGGCCTGCCGCCGCTGCCACCCTGGCTCTCGCCCCTGGCTCTCATCTCACGCGACCAGCCCCCGCAGCAGCCCATGCGAATGCCCGGGCTGCCTGCTTGCTCCGCACCACGCCTCTCTGCGTTGCCGATCAACACGCGCACACGCACACCACCACCACCACCACTACCATCATGCACACGTATACGCACGCTGTGCCCGCTCGCCTCCCCGCCCACTGCAGACTACCTGCCGTCCCCGCTGGATGTCAACAATTTCGCGCTGGATCTGGACAAGGGCGAGGAGCGGGTGCTGCTGCCGTGCAGCAAGTGAGCGGGAGGGGATGGCAGGGGCAGATGTTCGGGGTGTGGTGCTGCTGCCGTGCAGCATGCGGGCAGGAAGGCCTGGGAGGGGTGCCATGCGTTGGTTGTGGGGGGCATGCATACATCTGCCGGCCTCGCAAGGCATCCACATTCGTGTGTTTACCACAGCTTTCAGAAGCACCCCTCTCTCAGTACGTCGCTTCTCTGGCTGACCATGCGTGGTTGCTTGCTACCGCCACATTGTGCAGAACGGGCCCGCTGGTGGCGCTGGCCTTCAAGCTGGAGGAGGGGCGGTTTGGGCAGCTGACCTACATGCGCATCTACTCGGGTGGGCGGCGTGGCAGGCTGCTGTGCTGTGCTGTGCTGCCGCCTGCGACACCTCGGTGCCGTGGCATGTGATTGCGGTGCTGTGCTGCGAACATGTGTATCCAGCTGCCTCCCATGGTTGCCCTGAGGGCTTCCCCTCTTCCTGCCGCTGGCTGCACATCGCAGGCGTGGTGCGCAAGGGCGACAACATCGTGAACCAGACCAGCGGCAAGCGCATCAAGGTGCGGCACTGCCAGTTTACTCTTAACAAGGCTGCCTGCTACCGCCCGCCTGCTGGCCGCTCCCAAGCCTGCCTCCCTTGCACGTTATTGTGCCCTCCACCCACCTGCATCCACCCCATGCCTGCCACCGCGCCAGCTGCCTGCCTGCCGCGACCAAGCCGCCTTCCCATCTTCACCCACGCCTCTCCTGTGCAGGTGCCACGCCTGGTGCGCATGCACGCGGACGAGCTGGAGGACATCACAGAGGCGGCGGCAGGGGACATTGTGGCCATGTTTGGCGTGGAGTGCGCCTCTGGGGACACCTTCTGCGACGGGGCCACCACGTAGGTTCCGTGTGGGAAAGGAAGGGCTGGTGCATCGGCGTGTGGCGTGCTGGATGCACCTTGGGTGTGTGGTTGGGGTGTGTGTGTGCGGTCATCCCGCCGCCCCAACACAGAGGCGTTGTGACCTCCGGCCTGTGTGCCGCTTTGATTGGAACCTCACCCAATGGCTGCCACGTGGCACTCTCCCCTTGTGCAGGCTGGCCATGACGTCCATCTCCGTCCCCGAGCCGGTGATGAGCCTGGCGGTGGCGCCCAAGGCCAGGTGGGACGCCCTGTGCGGGCGCCGCAGCTGCTGCTGCCCTGGGCCAGGAGGGAAGCGTGCCGCATCCAGGCTCGCACCGTGGGCTGGCCACCCCATGCCCCACCCTATTGCCTGCCATCTCGCCTTGCGTCCACTGACTCCCACCTTGCTGCCGCACCGCCGCTGGCTGCAGGGATCAGAGCGCCAACTTCAGCAAGGCGCTTAACCGCTTCACCAAGGAGGACCCCACATTCAAGGTGAGGGGGTGGGCCTGGTTCGGGTCGGGAAGCTGCTGGGCAGCTGGTGGGCAGTGCCAGCGCCTGATTTCCAGGCCTGCTAGCCCGCTGCCGCAGCGAAGCTCCCTGTGCCCTGCCTTCCCCTTGGCTCAGCGCTCTGCCGCTGTCTCACGAGCCGGTGCTGTGACAGCCGCCTACCCTGTACTGCCTGTGCTGCATCCAGCGACACGTACCACATGTACCGCATGTACCGCAGGTGGCCATGGACCCGGAGAGTGGGCAGACCATCGTGAGCGGCATGGGCGAGCTGCACCTGGAGATCTACATAGAGCGCATGAAGCGGGAGTACAAGGTGTGCGCTGCATGTACCGCATGTACCGCCTGCATGTACCGCCTGCATGTACCGCCTGCATGCGCCGCCAAAGGAGCTGAGCCTACCCCTTCTGCTGCCGCTGCCTCCTGCTGAGGATGCCCGGCCGCTGTCGCTGCTGCTCCTCCCTTGGTTATACACGCCCTGCCAGCTTCCTCGCTGGTTCCCGACCCCCGTCCCGGCCGTGGCCCCGCCTGCTGCCCTGCCCACAGGTGGACTGCGAGGTGGGCAAGCCGCGGGTGAACTTCCGGGAGGCGGTGACACGGCGGGCGGAGTTTGACTACCTGCACAAGAAGCAGAGCGGCGGCCAGGGGCAGTACGGCCGGGTGACGGGATACCTGGAGCCGCTGCCGGGTGCGTGCGGGGAGGGCGGCGGCGTGTGTGGGCGTTTGCGCGTCTTTCTGTGTGTATGTGTTTGTGTGTGTGTGACACCACACTTCCTCGGCTTCACCGCGGCGACCCTGCCTCCACCTGCGCAGCTGACCACCCCACCAAGTTCGAGTTTGAAAACGGCATCCTGGGCAACGCCATTCCGCCCAACTTCATCCCCGCCTGCGAGAAGGGCTTCCGGGAGGCGGTGAATGCTGGGGCGCTCATCGGGCATCCGGTGGAGGTGCGTGGGTGTGAGGGCTGGGGGGGGGGGGGGGGGGCGGTGCTACTAATGACGCGGGTGTGGTTTGTTTTTTGAGCTGCTCCCGCCCCTCCCTGGGCCCCTTCCCCACATCCGCCGCTCCCTGCTGGCCCGAGCACCTGTTGCCCCTTGGCCCTTGCCCTGCTCGTCCTCCGCTGCTGCCTGCAGGGTGTGCGGGTGGTGCTGACCGACGGTGCGGCGCACGCGGTGGACTCGAGCGAACTGGCCTTCAAGCTGGCCTGCATGTTTGCATTCAAGTGAGCATGCTGGCCACGCTTGCCTGCACCCCGGGCCAAGCGAGGCTGCTCCAGGCTGTGTGCTCCCGCGCCAGCCTGCACTAAGATGCACGTCCAGCCCTGCCTGCACTCCTCGCTCCATCGCCGCCGTAATGCCTCCTGCCTGTCCATCTCTGCTCCCTGTCCTTGTCACTCCTCCCGCAGGCAGGGGTACGAGAAGGCGGCGCCCACAATCCTGGAGCCCATCATGAATGTGGAGGCGAGTGTGCGGTGGTGGTGTCGGGGCCACTGCTGCTGCTGCTGCCTCTGCGCCTGCTGGGCCCACTGGCGGCTTCTCTGCCCTCCCTTTCCTCCCTGAACGCCTCCTGGACTCCTCCCTGCCCCTGCCAACAAATAAAAACAATAATAATAAAATATAAACTGCCCTCAACTGCCCGCGCCTGCCTCCCAGCAGATCACCGCCCCCAGCGAGTTCCAGGGGAACATCATCGGAGACGTGAACAGGCGCAAGGGCATCATCATGAGCAGCGAGCAGGAGGGCGACGACGTGGTGATCAATGTGAGCGGGGAGGCTGGGGGCTGGGAGGGCCTGTGCGTGTGCGAGTGTGCGTGTGCTGCCGAGCGCGGCGCTGTGTGTGTGGAGTGCTGGGGGCGCTGTGCTGCCGAGCACTGACGGCTGGAGCTGCCCCGCCCGGCCCCGTTCTGCAGGCGCACGTGCCGCTGAACGAGATGTTTGGGTACTCCACAGGCCTGCGCAGCATGACGCAGGTGCGGCCCTGGCGGCCGTGCTGTGCCATGCTGTGCCTCGCCGTACTGTGCTGTGCCGCTGGCTGGTTGCTGCTGCGCAGCACACCGGGCTGCGGGAGTTGGGGGGGCACCTGCTGTGCTGCGCAATGACGTGATCATTTTTCTGGATCAAATGCTGGTGGCCCATGTGCCGTCCTTTCGGCGCCCCTTCGCTTTGGTGGTTATGTGTTGTGGCATGGTGTGTGGTGTGTGTGCAGGGCAAGGGCGAGTTTACAATGGAGTACCAGGCGCACATGCCGGTCACAGGTGGGCTTGGTAATGTGTGGGGGTGTGCAATAGCGGCTGGCCTGTGAATCGCCGGGTGCCGCGGGGTGGCATGACAGTGAAAGCCGCAAGGGCAGCAGAAGCATGGCGGCCAGTCGGCAGCGGAGCGGCCTTCAATGAGCTGGACGCCGGCCCGCCTGCTGCCTGCAGCCGACACCCAGGCGGAGCTGACCTCCCACTACCGCGCCGCACGTGCGGCAGGCAAGTCGTAGGCAAACATCACCGGCGACACCTTGACCCCAGCCTGCAGCAGCATCCAGCCTGCTCCTGCACCTTGACGCATGCCCGCTCGTGGCGGCCACTGGCACTGCGAATCTGATCTCCAAAGAGCCCCCACCCCCCCATGCGGTGGACCTAACCCACCCGATTTGCATGCGCCTCCCTCGGATTGTGGCAAATGCTCCCGTTCGCCCCTGCCTGAGCAAGGCGCCCGACCTCCGCTCCTTTCATTGCCTGCTTCCTTCAACTTATTCTCACGCATGCGAGAATGTGCGGCCTGTGTGCTGCTCCTCCCGTTGCACCCTAATCCTCTATCTTGTTTGTTGTTCAAAGTTTGATGCTGCTTTTCGCTTGACATTCAGGCTTAGGGCACACACGTGCCCAACATTGTGACTGCTCTCACTGTGCCTCAGGACACACCATGCCACACAGCACAGGCCATACGGCAGCCGATAAAATACTGCAACTTATGCCTCTGGCGGCGGCAGTGGTTCGGGCAGCCCCGCAGTCGCCTCAGGCTGCCAGCCATACTGCTGTAGCAGCGCAAGCGCGACGCCGTTTGTCCACCCAAAGCCGTCCACGCAGTCGTACTCGCCGCCGCCGCCTGGCGCGCCCAACCGCCGCGCATCAAACTTCTCAAAGTTGCGCCCACTCTGCTCCCAGCCGGCGTGGGCAGTTTCCAGATACTGCTGCGCCATGGCAGCTGCCAGCTGCACAGAGGAGTGGGGCAGCAGCAGGGCAGTCGTGGGCTGCCAGATCAGCAGCCAGGTAGGACGGCAGCAGCCACCTATGCGGCAGCGGCGTACAGCCAGCTCCGCCTGCCAGTCGCAAGAACATTGCGGCAGGCCTGCCTCACCTGGGCGCCTGCTTCTCCCCCATACTTCTGGCAGCCCTCCACTAGCATGCATGTGATGGGCGGCCACGCGTTTGGCCAGTCCCACTGTTGCCCCGTCTCCCGCAGGCTGACAGCCACCCCAGCCTCGCGGATCAGGCCCGAGCCGCGCAGCGACGCCACCGCGGCCGCCGCCTGCGCGCTGCCCGCAGCGGCACAGCCACAGTAGAGTGGCACCCAGTTGGAGGCCGCCAGCACTGGGCTCTGGCGGAAGCCGCCACTAGCAGCACTATACACAGGCTCCTCCTCCTCCTCCTCCTCCTCGCCGCCATCTGTCCCCGCAGAATCTTCGGCGCTGTCTGTTGCTGAATAGTCCTCGCTGCCTGCATCCTCATCCTCCGAATACTGTGCTGAAGCGTCTGTCGAAGCCTCGTCTGCTCCATCTGGTGCCCCCAGCACCAAGTCCCGCCATTGCCCAGACGCGTCATCCCACATCAAGGCCCGGATGGCCGCCAGCCGCTGCTTGGCCTGGTACACCAGGCCCGCAGCCAGGCCGTGGTAGCCCACTTCATCTGCAAAGGCTGCCATGTTGCTTTCCATCTGCAGCACAGCACAGCACAGCCGAGGGCCGGAAAGGAGCGGGACCTGAGAATCGCAGCTGCTTGCGCCATCGGCCGATGCCGCACCCGCCGCGCAGCACAGCCGCCTTCTGTCTCCACTCTGCGCCTGGCACCTGCACAGCACCCCTCAAATCACACCACACTCCACACTCTACCTGGTAGAGCAGAGCATTGAGGTCAGCCGGCACGACCCGCGTGGCGCGGCAGCTGCGCAGGCTGGTGCCGTCTGCCAGCCAGCGGGAGGAAAAGTCCCAGCCCGACTCGGCTGCAGTGGCCAGCTCCCGCCACAGCTGCGCCGCCGCCGCCGGGGCCAGGCCGTCTGCCGTCGCCACGTCCTCCCTGCACCGGGAGGGCAGGCAGGTCCCAGCGGCTTGGGTCAGGAGGTCCTCCTCTGAGATCAAGAGAAGAAGAGAACCGTCTACCGATCTGGCGGACGCGGTGTGCTGGGCAGCCGCCCGGCTTCAGCGTCAGTGGAGGGTGAGCGGGCAGGGAGGCCCAGCAACCAGCAGCGCACTAGACAGGCGGGCGCGTGGCGGCTGGGCAGGCCGGCGGCCAGCCAGCCTTGCCTGTATGATTCCGGCCGCGGCTTGTCCCACGCCGCATGGTACCGCGCCAGGCGGTACGTGCGGCCGTCCGCCCCTCGGAGCGCCACCTCCTTGGCCCCAGACATCCAGTAGTTGTGCTCTTGCCGGAAGGCCGCCAGCGCCCGCAGCAGCAGCGCTTCGTCCGGCGCCGCGGCGTGCAGCGCCGCCACCATCTGCGGCAGGAGGTGCATCAGGGTAGGGCTGGACTACGTGAGGAGATGCAAACGACGCCCGCACCGGCCCAGCCAGAACACGCAGGGGCAGCAGCAGCAAGCGCGGAAGGAGTGCGAGGAGCGGTGGCAGCAGGGGCGGCAGCAGGGGCATTTCTGTGTCTCCTTGTGCCACCAGCGCTGTGTTCACTCATTCCTGGCTTGCCTGGCTGAGCAGCGGGGGCTGGGAGCGGTGGAGGAAGTAGGAGCGGAGGCCGTTGGGCATGAAGCCGTGCTGCTCCACCATTCCCAACAGGTTGCTCACCACGCCCTGCAGGCCCAGCATGCACAGCATGCCGCCAGCACATGACATCAACTTCGCATGCCCGCGCGGCCAGGGCCGCTGCCGGGCGCGTTGTCGCAGGGGTGGGGTGCAGCATGCGCCGGCACGGCAGGCGCCGGCCCGCGGTGGCAGCCCCGAAGCCCAGCCAGGCTGCCCAAGCTTGCCTGCGCCATCTCCAGCAGGCCGCAGGCCAGCAGGCCCCGCACCGACCAAAAGGTATCCCAGTAGTATTGCTCCCTGAACCTGGCCCCCGGGATGACAAAGGGGCGCGGCTGAGGCGGCAGCAGCAGGGTGTGGCGGTCGGGGTGCGCCGCCACGTCAGGCGCTGCCTGCAGCGTGGCGCAGGGCGGCGTGAGGGCAAGGGCTGGCGCAGGTCGGGATGCGGGCTGATGAGAAAACAGTGGCCCAGCCCCAGATTGGCCTGAAGAAAGCGAGGTGGTCCCGCAGGCACGCAATGCCGCTGCGCCAGCCCGCCCCCCGTACCCACCTGGCGACACAATGAGCCCCACATGTGGAACAGGCTCTCCGCCCAGCGCCGGATGTCGGGTTGGGCGACCAGCGGCAGCCAGGCGGGCGGCGGGCCCGCCGCCAGCTGCGGCACCTCCGCCGGCTGCAGGTCCGACTCAACTGGCAGCAGCCAGCGCCTGCAGAACGTCTGCAGCGCCTCACGGTGCTTCTCGGGCTCTCCTGGCAGCTCCAGGGCCGCAAACGCTGCGGCGACTTGGGTGGGGGCCGCGGCAAGCGGCGTGTCCCTGCGGCAGCGTCGACGTTCGCGGCAGCTGGAGAGCAAGCAGCTGGAGCTCCAATACACCGCCTGCAAGTCCCGCCATGTACATGCACTTACACTAAGGTCTTGCTATCGGGAAACAGGCGGGCAGCCTGTGCAGCGTGCAGAAACGGCGCCATCAGGCCGGCGGTCCGCTGCTGCGGCGTCTCCTGCATGGCAGGTTGCATTGACGGGGTGCCGGGACTAAGACAAAAGTGCGATCAGGGTGTGTGAAGCAACATAGCCGCGGCGGACGTGTCACCCGATGGCAGCGGAAGCCCTACCAGCTGCCTGATCACCCCGTTCTGTTCTCCCGCGATTCCCTGCACGCTTCTCAATTGTCAGCAGCGCCTGTCGCGCGCCAGGAGCGGTTCGGCCTGGAGGTGCCCTGTGCGGGTTGCCCAGAAACGCCCAGGATGTCGCCAAGCGAAAAGGATGACCGCGTGAAGCAGTTCAAGGAATACGTGCAGGCCCTGAATAAACAGTTTTTGGAATGGGCCACCAAGCAGTGGGAGAGGAGCCCCACGCGCTTCTGGAGCACCGGCATGCAGGTGAGGAAGGCCTTGAAGGGCCGCATGGATCGTGCGGTGGCCCCAATTGGATAGGCGCTGCCCGCCGCGCGCCCGCTGCCCTTGCCGCTGCAACCCGCAACTCTGCTGAGCATGCTGCATGCTTTCCCTGCCTCGCTGGTTGCTCCAGGACTACCTGCGCACGGTTGCGAAAGTGCGGCGGGAGTTTAGCGATGTCCTGGCGGATGACGGTAAGGGGGTTGCGGATGTGTGGGCTAGTGGATACGTTGCCACTGAAAAGCCCGCTGCAGTAGCCACCCCCAAACCAGCATCCCCGGCAGGCCCTCTGCAAGCCTTCCTCCTGCTACCTCCCCGCCCACGCCCCGCAGACAACAACATCGGGCGCAACAGCGGGCAGACGACGCCGGGGGGCACGCCGCCGCCGCCACCGGGCAGCGAGAAGCAGCCGCCCAAGTACGAGCCGCAGCTGTCGCTCACGCCCTTCTGCAACACCAAGGTCATCCACTTCATTCGCCACGGGTGCGGCCGGGCCTCAAGGGGCCTGAGGACAAGCAGCCGGGGAGTCTGTTTGCGATACGGCGTGGGGGAAAGGCAGGCCAGGGTTGCTTGCCTGCTATGGGAGCAAGCGACTGGTCTCTTGCCTGCAAGCAGGTGTTGGCGTGGCAAAGGGCATGGTATACCCAGCGCAGCCAGTGGGGGGGTCACCAGCGCACGACTATGCCCTGCTCCCCTGCCCCTGCGAACGAGCCGTGCCCTTGGCCCCGCCGCCAGTCACCCCAACCGCCGCCACCTCCCCACTACCGCTCCCGCAGCGAGGGCTTCCACAACGTCGGCTACAGCCAGAACCTGGACGCGCGGCTGACGGAGCGGGGCTGGGACCAAGCGCACGCGCTGGGGCGCCACATGTACAGCCAGCAGCCCACGGCGGGGGTGCAGCTGGTGGTGGTCAGCCCCATGGCCCGCACGCTGGAGACGGCGGCGGGCATCTTTGGCATCGACCCCTCGCTCTGCGCCTTTGACCCGCCCACCATGCTCATGGCGGCCCAGGACGCGCAGTGGAAAGTGCGCACCGCGCACGGCGGCCTGTCGCTGCGCCCCGGGGTGAAGCTCGTGGCGCAGGAGCTCTGCCGGGAGCGGCTAGGTGCGCTCCGGGCGGCCGCGGGACGGCCCGCTGGGGAAGCGGCCGCCCCCCGCCGGAGCCGCAGTACGCCTCAGTGTGCAGTGCGCAGTACGCAGTACGCGGCTGCTCTTGTCGGCGTGCTGCTGAGCACGCATGCCTTGTGCTGCCTGCGCCTAAACTGGCCCTTGCTGTGCCAGGTCGCTGCTCCTTCCCTCCACGCCCTACCCCACCCCACCACAACTGCTGCCGCCACGCTCGCATGCACACATACACCGCCTCCTCGGCTGCTGCAGGCCCCTCGCAGTGTGACAAGCGGCAGGCCCTGGAGGACGCGCAGCGGCAGTTCCCCGGGGTAGACTTTAGGTGCGGGCTGCCGTGTGCCTCGCTGCCGCCCGCGCCGCTTGCTCCTCCTCCGCCGCCTGCATACATCATGCCGCTGCTGAGCGGGCAGGGTGTGGCCCGCTCTCCGTCCTGCCGCATGGCCGCTGCCGTGCGACCCAATGCTGTGCCTGCTTTGCCGTGCCGTGCGCTGCTGCTGCGCCATGCAGCTTGATAGAGAGCGAACTTGACCTGAGCTGGGAGGCGGGCAAGGTGGAAAGCGAGTCGCGCGTGGTGGTGCGTGGCTTCAACTTCCTGGCCTGGCTCATGCAGGTATTGGGTCTGGGAGGGGCCAGGCGGCGTGGGCAGGGAGGGGTGTAATTAGACGCCTGGGTTCCTGCGCAGCCTGCCGTGCCGTGCCGGGCTTTGCATGCCGTGCACGCTGTGCTGACCTGGCTGCCTCGATGCGGCCACATGCTTCCCTGCCGCAGCGGCCAGAGACCAACATAGCGGTGGTCACACACAGCGCCTTCCTCTGGTTCACGCTCACCTGCTTCGGCAACGAGGTGCGGCAGGGCGCCGCCAGGGCCTGCGTGCCTGCCGGGCGCTGGGCCTGTCCAGCTGTGTGCCTGCCCAGCAGGGCAAACGACTGCGTCAGGCGTTTGCAGCGGGCCTGGGTGGTTCCCAGCCAGCACTTTCTTCCTGCCTCCTGCCCCCTGCAGTTTGCCAAGCCTGTGCGGGAGAACCTGCAGCGGTGGTACGAGGTGGGTGGCGCTGTGGGCACGCCTGACTGCCTGCTTGTGGTCGCTGTGCGCCTCGTTGTGCTGCCAGCCACCGCGCTGGCTGGGCCGCCGGCTCTCCCTCCCTCTCACACTCCTGCCGCCCTGACAAGACCCGGGCCTGCCCGCCTCGCCCTCCCCTCTGCACAGAACTGCGAGATGCGGACGCTGGTTCTGAGCGACGGCGGCGGCATGGGGGTGCCCGACAAGACGTGGTTCCGCGGCGGCGAGGCGTATGCGGAGCCGCAGAAGGGGCTGCTGCCAAACGTCAAGGAGAAGGGCAAGGGGTCGCTGCTGTCGGCCATGCGGACGGCCTGGCAGGGCGGCGTGAAGAGCTCCAACTCGTGACCCCGCCCCCGCAGGATGCTAGCTTGACCCCGGCACAATGCCATTCCTTGCTACCGTGCTGGCCCCCACTCTTGACCAATCATTCACCGCTTGTGTTCTGCTGGAATTTTGGAAGGAAGTGTAGCAGCCAGTGACGCAAAGAGACAAGTGCTCACGCTGAACCCGGGCAGGGCCACAGGGTGCAAGTGGACAAGGTGGCACAGCTTTCTGCTGGGAGCTTGTGGGCCCAGCAGTGCTCTGCTGGCGGCGACGCGCTTCTCCGGCGCCAGCCTGGCGCCCACAGGTCAGCTCGGAAGACGCTGGCGGGCAGGTAGGCAGGCCTTGCAGCTACGTTGTTGCGATTACCGCTCCCAACTCCGAACCATCAGCCCGCCGGGCGAGTCCTGCCGGTTTGCCCCATGTTGCATCTCCATGCGGCACAGCCGCTGCTTGCCCCCCGACAGATATCTTCAGCTGTGCAGTGCTGACAGCCTCAACTCGATGCATGCTCTTACATGTCTTGCCTCCTTGATGATCACTGATGTGGACATTTTTAAAGCTGCGATGAGATCGTTTGTTGTGGCGTAGATACTTGAAAAATGCAGACAAAGTGGGAGATCACACACAGGCACAAAACTGAGGCAGGGAGCCCCACCACAGACAGTCCGCAAAGGGGCTGCTGCGCGCTGCTGCCAGCGAAAAAGCTGGGGCCGGCCTGCTGGGAAAAGGCAATGGTGGTTGGGGTCGGTGAGGGTGCCTATGATGGAAGAAAGAAATGAGACAGCTCATGAAACGTCAGGGGGGGGCGTGGCCAAGCGAAAACAAGGTTCCTGCATCCCAGCAGGAGCGAGGATGGTACAGCCTGGCAGGGCAGCACGTCATGAGCCGGATAGAGTTATACACGCCGCGCGCGAGACCGCAGCACGTGCTGCCAGCAAGGGTGGCTGGGGTCTCCTTGCTGTGGCCAGCAGCCTCCGTGTTGCTGCGGCTCAGCCGCCTGGGTCAGCCGCTGAGCAAGCGAGCGGTGGCAGCCGATGGCCAGCAGCGCCCCGCGGAGCACCGGCTGCTCAGAGGCTGGAGTGGTTGGGGTGCAGCAGCAGCACGGGCCGCTTGCTGTGCGTGGCGCAGAACTTGGACACCGAGCCCAGCAGCAGCTCCTCCAGAGGCCCCTTGTCATGGGAGGCCACCACCAGCGGGTCCGCCCCCAACTCTTCAGCCTTCTTGCACACCGCCTTGCCTATGTGCTTGTGCCTGCGCCGGGGGGGAGGGCACACAGGGATCACAGGGCATCAGGATCGTCCAGCAGCCCCAGCCCAGCACTCCCAAGGGCTGCAAAAACGGCAGACCGCAGCCAGGCCTGCCCGGCTGCTCCCGGCTGCTCCGTGTGGATGCTGCTGCTGGGCATGTCGCGACTCACACACGTGGGCCCCACCTGCGCTCCTTGACGAGGTGCAGATACACGCTGTCCTCCAGGCCGCACCCCTTGGCATGCTCGAGGAAGTTGTCCACAAAAAACTGCTTGGCCTGCTGCCACTGCAGGGACACGAGGGCGAGGGGCGGCGCGGCGGCGTGTCGGCGGCAAGGGCGGGCAGGCCGGGGCGGGCGGGCCGGCACCCTTCCAGGCCCCCGCAGCTCACCAGGAGGCGCTCGGTTTCGGGGTCTGGCGAGGAGCAGTAGTAGATGGAGCCGCTGGAGGGGCCGAAAAAGATGTCTGGCACGACGTGTAGCAGGTGCAGCTCGTCCTGGGGCTTCAGCAGGTTGTTCAGCACCCAGTTGAAGGCGGCCACCGAGTCCTGCAGGCAGGAGCGGGCATGCGTTTGGCTCGCGCCGTGCTGGCTCCCCTGTGCTGCCGCCGCCGCCACACCCAGCCGCCGCTGCCCACCTCGGTGGGGTCCACCGCCAGCACCACTCGTCTCGCATTGGCGTGCTGCTGCTGCTGTGGAGCCGCTCCAGCACTGCCAGCGCTGCTCAGCGCTTGGCAGCGAAGTGGCGCCCTTTGCCGCCCCGCCGATTTCGCTTCCCGGCTGCTTGCCAGCCCAAGCTGCAGGCTATGCACCGCCAGCGGAGCTGCCGGGAGGGCGTCTCGGTGCCGAAAGTTTGAGCGGCCCGCAACGGGTCTGAGCAGCACGTGTTGCGCTACTGCGGCTGCCATGGCGCTCTCCTGCTGCTCACAAAGATACAGATGCGAGTTTGCAAGGGGTTTGGGCAGCAGAATCCAGGATGACGTGCCTCGCCCAGCTGGCGGCGATCGGCGGCGCCTCCAGTGCTGTCGGGCACAAAACAGTGCATACAGTTTCCAGTTGAAGGTAGGAAACCAGAAGACAGTGAAGATCAGCAGGATCAGTCTATAAAGTCACCGACAGCCGTCTGAATGCTGCTGCCCTCGGCTGCTACCACCTCGCTCTCCGGCCCTGGTGGCGGCGCTGGCGCTTCTGCCGGCGCAGCCTCCTGCAGCGCCTCGAACTGATCCATGGTGTCCAGCTCTGCTGCCCGACGCTCTCCGCTGCCCGGGCCTGCAGCTGAGGCGGCGCAGGCCTCTGCCAGCTGGGCCGCCGCCAGCCCCTCCAGCACAGGCAGCGCCAGCGCCTGCACTTCCGCCTCCAGCGCCGCCAAGGGCACCACCTCAAACGCCAGCTGCGCCTGCGCCGCCGCCACCTCCTCCGCCTCGCGCTGCCGCAGCGCCCGCTCCGTCGCTTCGCGCTGCTGCCACACGCGCTCGCTCTCCAGCACCTCCTGCTGCTGCATGTATTGTGCCTGCATGATAAGTCACGCAAGGCGGGCATGTGGTGCTTCTTCTGGACCAAGACCCCGCCCATGGCTCTGTGCGTGCTTCCCTCAAATCCATCATGATCTGCCTAAGCATGCATGGCTGGCTCGGCTGCGCCCTCTCCCCTCCTGCATGCAAGAGCTACCCTCCACCAGCTGCTCCCCGCAGCAAGCTGCTCGCGCCACCAGCACCTGCACCTCACCTCCTCCACCTCTCGCATCCTGCGCCGCAGTGCCTCTACCCGCTGCTCCTCCGCCACCTCTGCCTGCGCTTGCTCTGCCAGCTGCTCGCTGGCAGGCACCGCATCGGCCTCCCAATCGCACAGGTTGGCTTGTGACACCTGGGTGCCGCTGTCGCAAACCAGCGGGACGGGCACCGCCCGCGGCGGCGGCAGCGGCGCCCTGGCAGAGTTCGTCTGGGTGCTGCAGCTGGCCTCCACAGGCATTGCCAGTGCCTCCAGGATGTCCGGCTCCGTCTGGCAGTCGCAGTGCGAGCGGCCCGGCACGGGCGGCGGCGAGCGGGCATGCGCGGGGCTGGCGTTGGACGAATGCTTGCGCCGCAGCCTGCAGCAAGAGAGGTGGGGCACAGCGCTGTGGTACAATGTTGTGGCTGTGTGTGTCGCTATCCAGGCACTGGGGCCTGGCCTTGCCTGGGCTTGGGGCTGCTGCTGCTGCCCTCTGCTCTGCTCGCTGCCCTGCCGCCGCCGCCGTTGGTGGGCGGCAGGTCCAGCTCAAGTGTGACCACTCTGAGTGTCGTAGGCGCCGGCGGTCCCCTGCGCTGCTGTTCCCCAGCCATGCTAGGCTTGCAGAGGGGCGAGGAGCGCGCCGGGCGCAGGTCAAGCAGTCAGCAAAGGGAGATGCCAAACGCCTGGGGGCAGGTCCAGGTCCAAACAGGCCAAGGCAGCCGTCAGCAAGTGGGGAGGATTGAGAGGGGCTGGCAAGGCCGGCGGGAGGTGGTGGAAAGGCCAGCCGCCGAAAACGTTTGCAATTCAGTGCTGGGCGGGGCATCATTCATTCTGCCATTGAAACCCGAACTTTACACCTGCATACTGCATCCCAAAGCGGCTGTAGCTCTCCGTGCAGAGCAGCTGTCTTTGCCGGCGAGCGCACAAACCATGCAGACAACCATCACCGCACAGGCCCTGCTGCCTGCGCAGCAGCGGGTACAGCGGCCCACGATGCGGGTGCAGCACCGGCAGACTGCATGCCTGGGCCCCCAGGTGCGCCATCAAAGTGGCCGCCGCCTGCATGCTGGACCCGCAGGACTCTTCCAAACGTGTGCCTTGCTCCTGCAGGTGTCTGGCATGGCCGTGGCGCACCGCCGCGCCAGGCGCGCCGCAGCCCCCAGGAGTGCCAGCCTGCAAGGTGTGATGCTGTTCCCAACAGCACGTGTTCTGCCAGTGCCGTCCGCCCGCCTGATCCGGGGCTGGGCACCCCGATGGCAGGGTCGACAGGGTGCCCACCTCGGGTTTACGCCCAGGCACCCGGGCTCCCTGCCGCCGCCGCCGCCGCCACACCGCCGCCTCCTCCCTCGCCCGCCCGCCCGCCCCGCAGTCGTGGCTGTGGCCTCCGACGCCCCCAAGCCCACCATCCTGGTGGCGGAGAAGCTGGGTGCTGGCGGCGTGGAGATGTTGAAGGAGGTGGGCACCGTGGACTGCAGCTACGACATGACCAACGACGAGCTGCTGGCCAAGATCAGCCTGGTGGACGCAATCGTCATCCGCTCCGCCACCAAGGTGCGCCACGCGCGCCTCGGCAGCGATTGGTATCTGACTGGCGCTGCCAGCGGTGACCGTAGAGGCAGGCAACGCGAGGGGTGGGGGCGAGGCGCATGCGTGCGCACGCGGCCATCGGCGGCGACAGCGAGGCGGAATTTGCTGGCACGCCGGGATTGGTCGTTCCTTTTTGTAATCCATCGATCAGCACAGCAGCTCTCCTTCCCATGTGGCCGCCCAAACCTCTCGCATCTGGCCGCCCAGCCTCTTCCCTTCCTCTCCCCACCTTTTCCCATCCAGCCCCCACTCACTCCTGCCCGCCCCGCTCTCACCGCCACCCTGTCCCGCCTCCCCGCCTCCCATCCCCCGCAGGTCACCCGCGAGGTGTTTGAGGCCTCCAAGGGCCGCCTCAAGGTGGTGGGCCGCGCCGGGGTGGGCATCGACAACGTCGACCTCGCAGCCGCCTCGGAGATGGGCTGCCTGGGTGCGCACTGCCTGGCCTGCTGCGTACATGAAGTTCCATGTTGCAGCCGCGCGGCGGCAGCGACGATTGCTGGCGGCAGAGAGGGGGGAGGATGCAGGGGGCGGGGTGAAGGGGCTGGAGGCGCTGGCGCCGCGACGTGTGTGCAGCTGGCTGGCGCAGCTGGCTGGCCGCAGGAGAGGAGTGGACACCAGTGCAGGCGGCGCCGGCTGCACGGGCGTGGTGCTGACCTGGGGTCTGCTGCCCCATGCCGCTGCAGTGGTGAACGCTCCCACCGCCAACACCGTGGCCGCCGCCGAGCACGGCATTGCGCTGCTGTGCGCCCTGGCCCGCAACGTGCCCCAGGTCGGTGCCTGCCGCAGGCGGCTCGCTCCCGGCTGGCCCTTCCGGCAGCCCGGTGTGCTGCCTCCTGGGCTGGCGCTAGCACTAGCTCACTCTGCCCGCTTGGGGGCCCGGCTGTCGGCCCGGCCCCGGCTGCCGTGCCGCATGCGCCCTGCCCTGCTGCGGCTCGCGTCGCCCCAACCCCGCCCCCGCTGCACACCACCTGTCTCCTCACTGCAGGCTGACGCCGCCATGAAGGGCGGCCGGTGGGAGCGCAGCAAGTGGGTGGGCGTCAGCATGGTGGGCAAGACGCTGGCGGTGATGGGCTTTGGAAAGGTCGGGTCTGAGGTGGCACGCCGCGCCAAGGGTGAGCGCGTGGCTGCGGTGCTGGTGCAGCCTGTCCCGCCTGCCCGCTGCTGCGCACCTGGCTATCCATGCCTGCCGCTGCTGTGGCCCCGAGTCGTCGCCAGCCTGGTGGTTGCTGTGGTTGCTCCCACCGGGCCCACCCCAGGCCCAACCACATCTCACGCTCCACCCCTGCCCTGCCGTCCTTTCCTCCCCTGCGCAGGCCTGGGCATGGCTGTGGTGGCTTACGACCCGTACGCCTCCCAGGAGAAGGCGGCAGCGCTGGGCGTGAAGCTGGTGACCCTGGACGAGGCGCTGGCGCAGGTGGGCGGCGCCGGCAGTACCATCGCGACAGTACCGCTGCCCTGGGGTGCCGGTGTACTGCAGCCTGCCCTGGGCAGCAGCGGCTGCGTAACACCGTCGTGGGGGCAGCAGCATGCTGGACGTGGCCGCCTGCCCCGCTGGCCGACCCCCTCGCCGTGGTAACTCACAGCCCCAGCCCCGCCCATGCCCTGCCTCTCCGCAGGGCGACTTCTTCTCGCTGCACACCCCGCTGACGCCCAACACCAAGGGCATGTTCAACGACGAGCTCTTCGCAAAGGTGGGCCGCCGCCTCGGGCGCGAACGCAGCACATTCGTTATTTATAAAGAGTGTTGTCGCCGCCTTGTTTCCTGGGCCCCTGCCCAGTACCTCCTGTGCCTGCTGGCCTCCCACGCCGCTCCGCCACCGCTGCCGGAGCGCCCCTCCCGCCCCCGCCCACCTCCCGGCGCTCCCCGGCGGGCCCCTTTCCCACCGCTGCCACCCCCTTTCCCAACGCCGCCACGCCTGCAGATGAAGAAGGGCGCCCGCATCGTGAATGTGGCGCGCGGCGGCGTGATTGACGACGACGCGCTCAAGCGCGCGCTGGATGCCGGCATCGTGGCCGGGGCTGCGCTTGATGTGTTCTCTACCGAGCCGCCGCCGGAGGGTGCGCGGGTGGCGGCTGGGGCTCGGGGGAGGCTGTGTGTGTGTCTGTGCGTTCGCGGGTGTGGGCAAGGTCTGGTTGGTGGGGAGGCGGGCTGGCACTGGCGGAGGCAGGCGGGCTCGGCACAGAGGTTGTTGGGAGCAGGAGCGGCAGCAAGCCGCCGTGCCCTCTCTGCCTCTCCCCCTGTACCCCCTCTCCCGTGTCGCCCGCTCTGCCCGGCATCCAGCTGCTGTGCTTCGACCCTGCACCGCCCTGCTCCGGCCCCAGAACCCGCTTCATCCTGCCTGCCCTGCCCTGCCCTGCCTCCTCCCCGCCTCGCCCCTCCCGCAGACAACCCGCTGGTTAGCCACCCGGCCGTCATCTGCACCCCCCACCTGGGCGCCTCCACCAAGGAGGCGCAGGAGGAGGTTGCGTACGAGATTGCAGAAGCCGTCATCTCTGCCCTCAACGTGAGGGGGAGGGCCGCCGAGTGTGGGCGGTGCGGAGTTGTGTGTGGTGTGGGGATGGAGGCACGGGCGCCGTCGTCAGTGGCTGCTGCTGCTGCTCAAGCAGCACCGTCTCGCCCCTCCCCAACCTCTGGCCTGGCCCGCTGCCGTGCCCAGTCCCGGCCCCTCGGTCCCGACGCCTCAGCCCGGGGCCTGCGCCGCCGCCCTGCGCGCCTGCCGCGCGTCCATTCTCCCTCCCTCCAGCCTCTTCTCACGCCGCCGCCGCTCCCCACCGCTCCCCGCCGCCTCCCCGCCTGCCTCCCCCGCAGGGCGAGCTGACCCCCAGCTGCGTCAACGCCCCCATGGTGGCCCCCGAGGTCCTCAAGGAGCTGCAGCCATTTGTGGCGCTGGCCGACGGGCTGGGACGCGCGGCGGTGCAGTTGGTGCAGGACTCGGGCTTCGCCGACGTCTTCATCACCTACCACTCCCCCCGCGGCGACGACCTGGACACCCGCCTGCTGCGCGCCATGGTGGTCAAGGGCATGCTGGAGCAGATCACCACCAGCCAGGTGGGCCGGGGGCAGCCAGGGGGGCACGCAGGGCGCCGGCGCCGGGCGGGCGGGCCGGGTGCGCGCCGGGTGGTGATC
>NW_005435087.1:153489-212761 GCF_000147415.1 Chlorella variabilis | reverse complement strand
ATCAGCCCACGCATGTCGCTGCCCTCCTGGAAACCGCCGGCTGCCTCACCGCTGCCATCCCACCGCCGCCATTCCACCGCGGCCATCCCACCGCCGCCATCCCACCTCCACCTCTCCACCTCTGCCATCAACCGCCGCCATCAACCGCTGCCATCCCACCGCCGCCACCCGCACCGCAGGTCAACCTGGTCAATGCTGACTTGCTGGCCAAGAAGCGCGGCCTGCGCATCGTGGAGACCGTGGTGCCCTCTGACGGCACCTCTGCCCTGTCGCTCATCGAGGTGAGGATCCTCAGGCCTGGGAGGGGCCCGAGGCGGGCCTGGGAGGGCACGCCGTTGTGTGTGGTGGTGCCCGCGGGAGGCGGGCGCGGCTGGCCCGGCCCGGCGGATGAGCAGAGGCTGGCTGCGGGGCGGGGCGGGGCTGGGCGGGCCCGCCCCGAGCCGCCGAAACGAGGGGCCCCGGTGGCCGCAAGTTCTGGCCCGCCCCACCTCGCTCCCCTCTCCTCGCTCCTCCCTTGTTCTACCTTACCCTCACCTTGCCCTCTGCCCCTGCCTCCTGCCTCCCGCTGCCCCCCCCCCCCTGCCGCGCCCCCCCGTGTGCAGGTGGCCGTGGGCGCCTCCAAGTCCAAGTTCAGCAGCGCGGTGGTGGGGGACCGCATCGTAGTGGCGGGCGAGGTGAAGAGCGGGCTGCCCTTCCTCACGCGCGTGGGCGGCTTCGACGTTGACCTGGCCCTCGAGGTGCGTGCTTTCCAGCCGCGCTGCCCTGCCACGCTGCCCAGCCGCGCTGCCCTGTCGCGCTTTCCATCTCGACTGCCTGCCCTCCCTGCCCCCACGGCCCCGCCCCCCACTCCTGGCCCCGCCCCCCATCCCCGCAGGGCGAGGTGGTGCTGGTGCGCCAGACCGACCAGCCCGGCATCATTGCCGCCGTCTCCTCTGAGTTTGCGGCCAGCAAGGTCAACATCTCCTTTATGACTGTCTCACGGGTGGCCAAGGGCACTGAGGCCATCATGGCCATCGGCGTGGACGAGGCGCCCTCCGCAGCGGTGAGCCTGGCCTGGGCCTGGGGCGGGGCCGGAGCCGGTGGCGCGCCGTGTGCCTGCACGCCGCCGCGTGCCCGCCGCGCGTGCCGCCGCCGCCGCCGCCGCGCCTGGAGGTTGGGCGCGGCCGGTCAGCTGGGACGCGCCGCGGCTGCATGTCACCGGGGGCTACTAGGGGCCCTGCTCGCCCGGAAAAGGCTGTCCTGCCCTTGTTTTCTCTCCTCCTCAAGGCTGCACCTGCGCCCCCTGCATGTACCGCCTGTCCCGCAGGTCATGGATGCCATTTCCAAGATCAAGGGCGTGCAGGAGGTGACGCTCTTCTCGGAGAAGCGCGCCGCGTGAGGCGCCCCGCCGCGCCCCGCCAGCTAGCCAGCCGACATCCCAGAGGTCCGCCCTGCAATGCTTGCTGCAGGCAGCGACGGGCCCTGCGCTGCGCTTGGGTGTACTCCCTCCGCCCTGCTGCCCCATTTAGAGTTTGTATTGGCACGATGCGCCCCTTTGTTACTCTCTCCTGCCCCCCCTCGTCCCTGCTGTTTTGGCACCGGAACTGCGCTTCTTTTCCCCGCCTGCTTTCCTCTCCTCGCTGCAACGCGTGCCTCGTGCGCTGTCGATTTATGTCTGCAATGCCACCACCAAAGAGGAGTGCTGCCCTGTGTTGTGTGGCCAGCTTACGTACATCGCATGTGACTGCCGGCGCCGGCGCCGCCGCTGCCCGCTATCATTTTTGACGCATGCATGCAAAAGACTGGCATGCCGCAACGACAAACAGATGTGATCATTGTTATGTGACGTCTCTCCATTTGCACTGTGGCTTTGCTGAAGGCAGTCCAGGCGGTCTGGTGATGGCGAGGCGAGCGGCGTTGGGCCTGCGCCACCTGACAGGTGGCGGTCGCACCTGCGCCACCGGACAGGAGGGGGTGCGCCAGACCCTGCATGGATGCGCGGCTCGCTAGGATCTCACGCTCGTGCAAACATCTCCTTGTCCCGAGCAATAAAAGCAGGCAAGTGCAGCTGAAAAAACTGAGCCTGAGCCAGACCTCAACCAAACCCGGTCGGAACCGATTACTTAGACGAACACCAGGCATGCGCGCGGGATCGTGTGGCTG
Source organism: Chlorella variabilis (assembly GCF_000147415.1). Taxonomy (NCBI): domain Eukaryota; kingdom Viridiplantae; phylum Chlorophyta; class Trebouxiophyceae; order Chlorellales; family Chlorellaceae; genus Chlorella; species Chlorella variabilis. The sequence continues at coordinate 210,619 of NW_005435087.1, read as the reverse complement.
TTGCGATGACGGCGCACCCTGCGAGTGCTGCTAGCCTGCCGCCGCCTGCTCCCGTCCGCCTACCCCGCCGCTGGCGCTGGGCCAGCCTGTCATCCCAGAAGCCGTATCCTGTCTTTCCCAAACACTTGGTTTTTAAATCCAACTGTTTTGGATCCCTTGTGCAGCCAGGCATGGCGCTCCAGGATAAGGTGGCGATTGTGACAGGCGCCACGGGCATTGTGGGCGAGGGGATTGCGCGTGCCTTTCTCGACGCGGGCGCCACGCTCATCTGCCCCATCCGCAGGCGAGCTGCGGCCGCCAGCCGTCTGCTGCAAACTGCTGCCCTTGAAGCTGGGCTTTGGGAGGGAAGGGAGAGAAGCCAGCGGGACGATGCAGTATCCTCTGCTCATGGCAGTGTGGGGAAGTATCCCTGACCAGCTGTTGGTGCGCCCGCTGGCCTGCAGCGCGGGCAAGGAGGCAGGCCTGCGTGCGGCGCTGGGCTCGCCAGACACAGCCAGGCTGGACACGCCTGTGGACGACTACAGCAGCGCAGAGGGATCCAAGCAGCTGGCGCGCTACGTGCAGGTCAAGCACAGGGCAGTGGTGAGGCGCAGCCCCAGGGGGGAGGCAGTTTGTGTGTATGCAGGCCGTGGCAGCGGGCAGGGTGGAGGCAGTGTGTGTGTGCATGACTATGCAGGCCCTGGCAGCGGCTGTTTGGCTGCCGGTGTGGCATGCTGGGTGGCAGCGCCAGCCCTCCTGCCGCCTGGGGACGCAGAGCGCTGGCGAGGCAGGCTGTGCGCCCGCCCAGCTGGCTGCCGCTCCGTGGGTGGCTCCCCTTGCTTTTGCCGCGCACAAGCACACACACACACGCCCAGCCACGCTCACACAGCTGCCGCCACCCGGGCTGCAGGACCATGTGGTAGCTTGTACCGGCGGTATGGTCCCCATGGGAGCTCTGACCACGGTCACGGCGGCAGGCTTCAGCCAGGCGATGCACGACCGGGTGCTGGGGCAGATCCTGCTGGCGCAGGCGCTGGTGCCGCTGCTCAGGGACGAGGCGGGCAGCAGCTACACAGTCATCACGGGCCGACTGGGTGGGTTGGCTGAGCGGGTTGGGTGGGCAGCTGCTCCTGGCTGACTCATGGTACCGGGTGTCGGTCACCACCACAGCTGACAGCCAGGATAGATGGCTTCACACGCCTGCACACGCCCACAGCCCCCTCCCTCCCTGTCTTCCCCCGCCCGCAGGCGAGATGTGCAGCATGCCGGAGGGTGCGCTGTTCGCCGTCTCCAACGCCGCCGTCTATGGCGCCGTGCTGGCGCTGCAGGCGGAGCTGCGCTCCCGGCCGCAGCGCATCAACGAGGTAAGGCCCCGCCTGGCGGAGCGGGTGCGGCGCAGCGGCAGGACCACCCGAGTGCTTTGTGGCCTGCGCGCAGCCTAGCTGCAGCCCCAATTCTTTGACAACTTGTAAGGTATAGGCCCTCATTGAGCGCCTGGGCATGTGCCACGCCTCGGTGCCCTGCAGCTGCGCATCGGCGCGGTGGTTCGTCGGGACAGCGAGGAGGAGAACCCTCACTTCCCAGGTGGGGGCGGGGTGGGTGGGGGCGGCACTGCGCTGCGCCTGGTGCGAGCCAATGCCGCCTGCTTGCCGCTCTGTTCCCCCCACCCGCGCATCTGCCGGCCACCCCTTCAGCCACCAAGCATTCGGCCGCCCACTCTGTGAACCTCTCCCGTCCAAATGCGCAGGCGTGAAGGCGCACCCCGCAAGCCTGGTGGGCGCTGAGGCCCTGAAGATTGCCGCGGGCAGCCACAGCGACGAGGTGGTGCGCCTGTACCTGGACTGAGGGCTGGCCCGCCAGCCGCCGACTACCATGCCAGGCGCCGGCACTACCACTCGCCGCAAGGCGGGGCGCCGCATGTCACCCCGCTGGCTTGGACGCCCGCCTGCGCTGTTCGATCGCTTCCTTTACCCCTGCAAAGCCAGTGCGTGTCACCGTTTGCGAGCCAGCTGCGCCGCTGGAGCACTTGTAAAGGCTGGCAGACCGCTGGCTTGTCGGAGGCTGCCAGTACTAACATCTATCAAGTTCTGAGAGTCTGAAGGTGCGAATTACCGGCATTGATAGGGGCCAGAGCGTGCCAGCGGCGGGCTGCACCATCGAGCGAAGCCAGGCAGGGCCCAGACAGCCAGCCAGCAGCAGCAGCATGTGCGGTGGGAAGCCGACTCGGTGGTGGAGTGCTTCTAACCTCCCTCGCAGCTGGCCCGCCGCCGCCGGCACCGCCGCCGCCCGCCTTGCACACCTGCCGCCGGCTGCATGGGAGGCTGCCCCACCAGTGCCCGCTCCCCCACGCCTGCCCCTGCCGCAGAGGAGAACCGGCGCGAGTTACTGGAGCTGCACGCCAACTTCTGGCTCAACCGCTCCATCCACCCCCCTTACCAGGCGCTGCTGCTGCCCGCTCGCCCTCGATGGCGCTCCAGCGCCTGCCGGACGCCCGGTTTGAGTTCCCCATCGGCGCCGGGCTGGAAAACCTGATGGCCGACATCTATGCATACCTGGAGTTCCTGCCAGATACTGTAGCCGTAGAGGCCAAGGCAGCGCTGGCGCCGCTCATCGAGCAGCACGTGCGGGAGCTGCACGCGCGAGGCCCCACCTCCGCCGCCGACATCTCACCCTCCCGCTTCACCAAGATGGCAGAGGCGGACGGCGTGGCGGTGCAAGTGGTGGTCGTCAAGCACTTTTAGGGAGCGCAGCAAGCTGCCGCCCTGGTGGACACGCCACCCGACTTGCTCTGCCAGGCCTGGCTGTCGGTCCATGACCATGCCTCCACACACTCTTGCACGTGGTTCCCTTCCCCGTCCGTTTTCACTGCCTCTGTTTTCAAACACAGCTCTCACTGGTTGCTGTTGCTGGGTCACCTAGTTGTCATGCTCGATCCACCATGCCTGCCTCGCTCTTGCCCCTCTCTCTCAAAGCTGTTCTCACTCCATTTTTATTCAACATGCCAGGATACCCCCAATTCACTGGTGGATGCGTGTGCAGGCACCAGCGCCTAGCCCAGCACTTGAGCAGCATGCATGCATCCATCCCAGAGCTCCAGTATGATCCCAGCTACATGAAGGCGGCGGCCTCGGCCGAGCGCCGCTCCAGGTCCGCCTTGTGCGCGTGCGCCTGCACCACCGCCCGCACCTCCTCCCCGCTCAGGGTGTCCCGCTCAAGCAGCACCTCCATCAACCTGCGCAGCAGCAGCAGCAGCAGCAGCGATGAGCAGGAAGCACGGCAAGGTGCGGCGGCAGCGGCGGCGGCACGGGCTGCGCGGCAACAGGGAGGGGAAGGAGCAGGCGAAGACGGAGACAGAGGTGCTCAGCATGGCTGCATGCACTGGAGCAGCAGCAGCACAGGGACAAGGCCCGCTGGCGCCCAGGCCGCTCCCTGTGCTGCCGCCCCTGCTGCCCCATCACCCTCCCTCACTTTTCCAGCGCCTCCCGGTTGCGCCCCAGCATCTCCTTGACAGTCGCATACGCCTCTGCCAGCCGCTCCTCCATCTGCAGGCGGCAGGCAGGCAGGCAGCATGGCAGGCTGGCTGAATGTCTAGCAGCAGGTGCACAGCTCAAGCGCCAGCCGCAGCAGCCGGCAGCGCTGCGGCCGTGCCTACGCTCTTGCTGGGACAGCCAGCAGGCCAAAGGGTGCCCGCCAGCCTCCCCACGCGCCGCCTCCGGCCCACCCCAGCCACCCCACCCCGCCCTGCCAGAGCCCCAGATGCCCACAGACCCCTCACAGCCGCTCAGGCCCCAGCCCCACCCAGCCCACCTCTCTGTCAGCTTCATAATGCAGCTCCGGCGGCACGTTGCGGGTGACGGCCTGCATCAGGCCCGCGCCCACGCGCCGCGACACCGAGATGGTGCGCGGCCCGATGGCCGCGTTCTCGGTCATGGCAGCAGACACAACCAGTTTCTGCAGGAGGCAGCAGGGGCAGCAGCAGCAGCAGGGGCAAAAGGGGTGAGGGGTAGCAGCGGGGTGAGGCCAGCAGGGCACGTAAAATCCAGGGGTAGTGCGGGAGGAGGGCACTTGAGCGCCTTGCCGGCCACTTTGACCCTCCCTGCCGCCAGGCCCCCAACCCTCTGCACAGCAGCCGCCTCCCTCTGCGGGGCCGCTGTCGTGCTGACAAGAGCCACCAGAAACAAACACACAGGGGCGTTCAGGGCACACCAAGACACACAGATGCGTGGCAGCCCTTCCCACCTGCACGATGTTGCGGGCATCTATGAGGCGCAGCTGGTGCATCGTGGACACCTCGTCCGCGCCGTACAGCAGCTCCTCGGCTGCGGTACAGGGGGGCAGGTGGTGGTACGGGCAGTACCATCAGCGGTGCAGCAGCGGGTGCGGGGAGTGCGAAAGGGAGCCGCGATGGTGTGCGACCAGCAGGCCGAGGTGCAGCGCAGGCACCCGCCGACAGCGCGCCTGATGCGGCCACCTTTCACGCCTCTCATGCATGCACGCAGATCAGCACCAGGCCTGCCCCAGGCCTGCCCCGCGGGGCCTGCCTGCCCCGCCCCCGCCGCACCCGCGCGCCCGGACAGCACGGTCAGCAGCTGCTGCTCCAGGTAGCGCCGCGTCCACAGGCCCGTCATCTCCCGCCCCTCGTTCGCCTTCACCACCGTCTGGCCCAGAGGGTTCTTCTCTCGAGGAACGATCGTGGTCTGGGCGGTGGGGGTTTGGGGGACGACGGCGGGGGCAAGCACGTGTGAGAGTGTGTGCAGTGTACGCAGTGTGCAGTGTAGGCTATGCAGGATACACATTCATGTGTGGGCGTGAGTGTGTGGTATCGGAGGGAGCGAGGCGAGAAAAGCGTGGCATGCAAAGGTGCTGCGTTTCTGCTCTGCCTGGGCCTGGGCCCATGCGGCCAGCTGTCATGCGCACATGGCTGACGTGTCACGCTGACGTGGCACGCTGCATCCGCTGCCACTGCAGCCACCCCAACGCTCACCAGCAGCACAGGCTCGATGGCGGGCAGCAGGGTGCAGGTCAGCGCCGTAGCCGCCTCCATGGCTGCAGGGGGGCAGGCGCAGGCGTGCACAGCGGGAGCGCCTCAGCAGGCGCGGCGGTGGACAGCCCGTGCCTGCGCTGCCGCTCAGGTGCGCGGCGCACATCGCTGCTGAGGTGCCAAAGCATGCGCAGGCCCCGCATGCCGGCCGGAAGCCCTGAGCTCCGAGTAGCTCCAGCAGGCAGGTCCCAGGCCAAGCAGGCGGAGCCCACCCGCGATGCGCCTCCGCGCGGGGTCGCTGTAGCGGGGCCGCTCGGGGCCCAGCCGCTCATACTCCATGGCCTGCAGGTATGTGAGGGTTGAGTGCGATCAATTGTGAGCGCTGTGTGCGGAGGGTGGAGGGGCGGATGGCGGATGGCGCTCATCCGCCATGGCCCGACCGGCAGCGGGAGGGGAAGGATAGGGAACCCCCGGCGGCTTGCGCCACCCGCTGCCACCCCTCCACTCAACCGCCACCCGCCGCCGCCACCCGTGCCCTGGAAGCCGAGCGGTCACCTTCTCCAGGTCCTCATTGTGTATCTCTGTGCGCCCCGCCGCGGCAGCCACCGTGGCCGCCGTGTTGACAAGGTTGGCCAGCTGCGCGCCGCTGTAGCCGCTGCAGGCAGCCAGACAGGACGAGGCGGGGCAGCCGGCAGCAGCAGTGGTGGGTAGGCGGTGCGAGCATGCACATCGAAGGTCGGCGGCAGCTCAGCACACAGATGCTGTCTGCATGATTTGCCCACAAACCAGCCTCGAGGCACAAGTTCATAGAGGGCCATGGCACAGCCACAGCGGCACAGCAGGCACAGCAAGCTACCGTGCTGGCGGATGCAGCAGGCGCAGCAGGCGCTGCAGGGCTCACGTGGTCTCAAAGGCCAGGTCGTGGAAATCGATGTCCTCGGCGTACCGCCTCTTATCCAAGTGAACCTGCGGTACAACACGTGGTACATACCCAACGGGACGGTCAGGCGGGGCTGTACCGTAGAGCAGCAGAACAGCGATGCTTTGGCATGCTGGCATCACCCACCACCACTACCCACAGCCCACAACAGCCACGGCGCGCTGGAGCTGTGAGGAAGCAGAACATCTGTCCCCGCCCTCAGGATCCTCGGTGCGCCTGGCAGGCGACACCCCAACACACGCTTCTCTCCGCGCGCAACGCGCAAACCAGCCCACCTTGAGGATCTCGATCCGCCCAAAGTAGTCGGGCAGAGGCACGTACACGATGCGGTCAAAGCGGCCGGGGCGGGTGAGGGCGGGGTCCAGGATGTCGCGGCGGTTGGTGGCGGCCATGACGATGACCTGGCGCCAGGCGGGCGGGAGTGTACGCAGGCGGGTGGAAAGTCGGGCCGGGTGGGTGGCGACCCAGCACCCCACCCACCCCCGCCAACAGCCCCTTGCACACACACACACACAAGCACACACACATACTCGCCGCCACCACCACCCGTGCTCCCGCCGCCGTCAGCAGACGGGACAGCAAAGCAAGCCATAGGCCGGGGAGCAGGAGAGGGCAGGGGAGGGCAGGGGCGAGCAGGCCGCACCTGCAGCTCCGAGTCGAAGCCGTCCATCTCAGACAGCATCTGGTTGAGCGTCTGGTCGCGCTCGTCGTTGCCCTTGGCGCCGCCCCTGCGGGGTTGTGCGCGCACGTGTGTGCAAGCGTGTGTGTGTGTGTGTGTAGCTTGCGGCGGTGATGGTGGTGGTGGTGGTGGTGATCCTCTGCTGTGGTGTAGGACAAGGCTAGCGTGCTGGCCTGAAGCTGCTGGCACACAGCGCAGGCGGTAGGGAACGGCAGGCACCGCGGCGCACCTGATGCGACCCACAGAGTCGATCTCATCGATGAAGATGATGGCGGGGGCCTGGGCACGCGCCTGCAGGCGGCGGTGGCGCGGCAGGCAGGGCGCAGGCAGGCAGGCAGTGGGCAGGCCGTGGCACGCCCGACACGCAGGAGGCAGGCCGCGGGAGGCAGGGCGCAGGCCCGTCACGAGTTGCAGGCAGGCAGGCACGCAGCAGCACCACGGCAGGACGGGGGCAGCCGGCGCGTCTCGCCAGCTTCACCCCCGCCCGCCAGCCACCGTCCGCCACCCCGCAGCCGCCCGGGCCTGGGCTTGCCTGGGCGAACAGGTCTCGCACGCGGGAGGCGCCCACGCCCACAAACATCTCCACAAACTCAGAGGCGTTGAGGGCGATGAAGGTGGCGCCGGCCTCGCCCGCCACGGCGCTGCAGTTGGGAGGGCGGCAGCGGGTGTGAGGGCGGGGCGAGGGGGCGACAGGCGGGTCAACAGGAGTTGCGTGGGGAAGGCGGACGCGCGTGTGAGTGGCGCCATGGCAGGCGGGCAGGGCAGGGCGGGGCTGGCCCGGGGGCGGCGCGGCTGCCCGGCTGCCGTGCAGTGGCATGGCGATGCCCCGCGCCGCCGCCTGCCGACCCGCTGCCCTTCACCCATTACAACACACACACACACACAGAAACTCGCCACTCCAAGCCACCAACCACATCCTTCCGCTGCCCCACGCCGCGCCGTCTCACCGCGCCAGCAGCGTCTTGCCGGTGCCCGGCGGGCCGCATAGCAGCACGCCGCGAGGGATGCGGGAGCCGGAGCCGCGGAAGGCCTCTGGCTTGAGGAAGAAGTCGACAATCTCTTGCAGCTCCACCTGTGGGAGGATGCCAGAAGGATGCCAGGGGGCGGCGGTGAGGTGGTGGTGGTGATGGTGGGTGCGATTTGCTATTGCTACGGACATGGGGTACGGGGCCACATGCGGGGCTGCCAGCATGCAGACAGACTCACGACACACACATACACACACTGGCACGCACATGCACACGCACAAGGCCCCACCTTGGCGTCGCCGATGCCCGCCACGTCATCAAAGAAGATGTCCTCATCCTTGTCTGTCGCACATGGGGCAGAGGGTGGGTTGGGTGAGGCGGAAGCAAGGGCAAACGTTGGCAGTGGCTGGACTGGAGTTAACCAGGGCAGGCCAGGCTACGCTGGGAATTCCCCCGCCATTGGACCGAATGGCCTGGTGGAGGGAAGAATGGATGAGGTGGCTCGCTGGCGGTGTCGCGGCCCATCAATGTCAAAGCACACATCACCCGCAGCCTCGCTGCTGCAGGTAGCGCCACCCCGCACCTGTTACCATGAGCTTGATGTTCTTCAGCTGCCGCTGGGCTTCCTTCTGCTTGCGAGCCTTGACGGGGTCCCTGCGGGGCGACAAGGTGGGCGGGCATGCGCAGGGTGGGCGGGCATGGCATGAGCGCACGCAACAGGCAGCTTCACCCCCCCCCACCCCCCACCCCTCTCTCTCCCCTCTCTCTCTTGCTCTCTCTGTTTCACCATACACACACCGGCCTTGCGAGTCTTCCTGCCCACCCCTCCGCCCACCCACAGCCTCCACCTGCCGCCCACCTGGCCTTGCGGATCTTGGCCGTCTTCATCTTCAGCATCTGCTCCGCCTGCGCCTGCGGGTCGCCCTCGGAGTCCATCTCCTGAAACACACACACATCACACACACATCACACACACACAGGTACGCCCGCCCGCTCAGTTGGCCACCAACCGACCCGCATGCTGGCGGCTGGTCGTCAGGCACGCCCTGGGGTATCCCGGGCAACCCGACCGCTCCAGAGGCGCAAAACAGAGCCCAGGCGGGCGGGTGGGAGGGGAGCCGAGGGCGCAACTCCAGTCGGCAGCACGCACATGCAGGCCGGGCTGCCGCCCGGCTCCAGCGCTGCAGCGTCACGCATCACGCTGCCGGGGCTGCCTAATCAGCAGCCGCCGCCGGCCACCCCACTCGCCTTCATCTTTTCCCGATAGGCCGCCTCGTACTGCAGCTGCTCCTCCCCGCGAGTGTTGAATTCCTGGAAGCCGCCAGCCGCGGTACCGCCCTGCTCCGCCGCCGCCATCTCCGCCTCCACCCGCGCCACCACCGCCGCCACTGCGGCACAAAGGGCAGGGCCAGGCGGCCCAGGGGTTGCGCGTGCAGGCGTGTGCGCAGGGCGGCCTTGCAGTGGTGGCAGCAGCCCAAGGCAGCTGGTCGCCTGGCCAAAGGAGCCGAGCAGGCAGGCTCAAGATTGGCGCAGAGGCCAGGCCCACCCGCATCTCGCTCCACTTCAAACCCGGTGCGCCCCTTGATCTTCTCAAAGATCTGATCCGTCTTGAAGCCCTGCAGGGAGCGAGGGAGAAGGTGTGAGCGTGCAGGCAGCCACAGCGGCAACATCAGAGCAGCCTGCGGGCCCTGCCGCCTGTTCGGCAGCCTGCTGCCCACAGAGCCGCCCTTGCCCAAGCACGGGTGGCGGGCTCAAGCCGTCCCTGGCTTCCTCCACCACCTCCGCAACCCGGCTTCCTTCGATCTCCTCATCCCGCGGCGTGCCAACCCACCAGCTTGGCCATGCTGGCCGCCTCCTCCAGCACTTGCTCCTGCTTCTCCTCCCGCGCCTTGCGCTTGGCATCCTCCTCCGCCTTCTTGCGCAGCTTGCGCCGGTCCTCCGCATCGCCCTGCGACGCAGGCAGGCGCAGGCACGCGGTGTTGCAGGTCAGCGACCACAACCTACCTGAATCTGCGTGTGCGCTGCATGCGAACAGCCATACACTCCCGCGCGTTGTCTGCCCATCCACCCATCCCAGCAGCTGCCACCAGAGCCCCCCGCGCGTCCACTCCTTCCGCGCACGCTCCGGTTCACCCAGCCCAGCCCGCCACGCTGCCGCCGCCCCGCTTCCACCGCCCCCGCTTCCACCCTGCCCAGCCCACCTTCTTCCACCGCACGTAGCTAGTGGCCGCATAGACCAGGCCCACCAGCACATAAGGCACCCACTTCACCACAAAGGCGCCGGCGGCGGAGGAGAAGAGGGGCGTGGGCGGCTGCAGCTCGCGCTGGCTGGGCGCGGGCGCCATGCGCACCGCCTGCACGCCGTGCGTCTCCATTGCGTACGCCAGCCTGCGGAAGGTACCGGGAGGCGGCCGGGCACGGCGGCATGACGACAGGCAGCTGACAACTTGCAAGGCACGGGCCAGGGCTCAAGCTGGCACGTGGCACGACACGCGTGGGGCGAGAGGAGGAGAGTTGTGCGCGGGATGGCAGCGGCACACACACCAGCAGCGCATTTCAGCGGTACGCCAGCGGTACATGTTAATTCACCCACCTAAAGTCGTTGTCCTTCACAAAGCTCTGCGCCACGGTCCCGTCGGTCATCACCACCAGGCACGGGCCCTCCATCTGCGGCGGCACAAGGCGGGGGCTCGGCACGAGCCACGGCTCAGCAACGGCGGCAGCAAGGGCAGGAAAACACTTGCACTGGACCCTTGGGTGCACGGAAGACACAAGAAGCTACGGCCAGCCCAGGTGCATACGGCCCAGTCCTAGGGCAGCAAAACAGGTCGTGGGAAACAAGCGGGTCCCTTCCAGCTGCTACCTGCGTGGCGTCCTCATGGGTGGTGAAGAGGCGAACCTCCTGCACCTCCCCCGTGCGCATCGCTCGCAGCAGCTCGCTGTAGCCCAGCTTGCGCCGCACCACAGGCAGCCCGTACTTGGGCTCATACAGGTACTGCTGCTGCTGCTGCTGCTGCTGCTGCTGCTGCTGCTGCTGCTGCTGCGCAGCGGGCGGTTGCGCCGCCGACTGCTGCCGCTGGGGCGGGGGCGTGCCCCCGCCGATGCCTCCGCTGCCTGCTGCTGCTGCTGCTACCTGCGCGAACGAGATGGATCGGTACAGGCTGATGCCGCGTGCGAGTAAGGCGGCGACGCCACCACCGCCGGCTGCTGGCGCCGCTGGCGGACTCACCTGCAATGCGCCAAGCTGCCGTCTGCGTGGCGGCGCCGTTGCGAAACTTCGCCTTGCTCTAAGGCCAGCGATCTGGGGGCGCTGCACCTCCTGCCCCAAGCCCCGGCACTGCCTGCGTGATGGCGCCAGCCGCTGCAGGGGCTGTGCCGGCTGGCACAGCGCCATGCCGCCTTGAGCTAGCGCTGGCATGAATCCCTGGCTGCGCTACAGCAGCAAAGCACTTCAGGAGGGAGGGGCAACTGTGACAGGGCCGGCTCAGCAGCGCATTGTCCCCTCAGAGCAACAAGATGTATCGTGAACTATGGCGCATGTGGTTGAGCATGCGATCGTCGCTCCTCATGCATGTTATCTGCATTCCTGCCAGCGAGGCAGCTGACAGTGCCCTGCAGTGGCCTGAGGGCACCCCTTGGACTCCAGTGCTTTCGATCGACACACGCCTGTGCACCATGCAATCAAGCAGCCCATGAAGAGCAGGAATTGGAAGCCGTGGGCTGGCGCTGCGCTTCTGGCCTGGGGCGCCTTTCTGCAAGTGAGCAGGGCCAGGTGCATGTGTTTGGAATGATCTGCCGTGCAGCCGCTCAGCCATCTCGTCATGCGAGTTCTGGCCTTCGCCTGAAGCGGCTGGCTGAGTGTCCAGCGCACGCACACAGTGTCGGGCAAGTGCTGGAAACAGCTCTGGAGGGCTGAGGTGCTCTGGCGCTCACCAAGACTTCCGCTCCTCCGCCTGCCGCCACTCCCGCAGTGGGACATGAGGCGGCTCAGAAAGGACCCTCGATTCCGTGAAAAGTTCCCAGACCTAGCAGAGGAGCAGGAGGAAGAGGAGGAGCGCCCCTGGCGGGTCAAGAGCGACGCGGAGAAGCAGCAGCGATAGCAAGCCACAGCCGCACGGCGACGCTGACCAGCGCACTGGCGTGCCGACAAGAGTGCAGCCCTCTTGCTGGCCGACCGGGTACGCGCAGCCTGACAGCACCATGCAGCTGCACACCGAGGCCCCCACGTGGTATGAGGTGCTAGGTGTGGCACAGAGCGCCAGTCGCGACGAGGTCAAGGCTGCCTTTCGGCAGGCAGCCCTGCGGATGCACCCCGACAAGACCGTGGGCGGCGGCGACAGTCACGGCAGCAGCTCCGCGGCCGGCGGCAGTGCAGGCAGCAAATACCTTCTGGTGCAGCAGGCCTGGGAGGTGCGCTGCGGCCTGCAGAGCTGCGGATGATGGTAGCTTGAGTACTCTTCGTGCCACTACGACCAGCCAATCCCAAGGCGGAGTCCTGCTGGGCCTTGTTGCGCAAGTCTCATGAGTCCTCACACAGTCCACTGTGCTTGCTTGGCCACTGCAGGTGCTGCAAGATGCTGCGAGCCGTGCTGCGTACGACCGCCAGCTGGCGCTGAGCGCGGCAGCCGCCCAGGTGCACATCAACGAGACGGTGCTGCTAGGGGAGATGGAGCAGGAGGACGTGGAGGGGCAGCGCTGCCGCTCGTGGCGCTGCCGCTGCGGAGGCAGCTTCTTGCTGCTGGCTGAGGACGCGGCGGCGGTGGCTGCTGTAGCGGGCGAGCTGGCGGTGCCGTGCAGCACCTGCTCGCTCCACATACGGGTGGTGACTGTGCCTGGCCCTTCCGGCCAGAGGTAGTCCTAGACCTAGAAAGATTGCAAGGATAGCCAGCCTAAAAGGAAACCCGGTAGATAAGTCGTCAGATCGCACTGTTAAGCTGGAGAACGCTGGCGGTCCACCCTTCCTGTTTGCTCCAGTATGCTACTCTCACTTCAATGTATCAACGTGCTTCATTCTGGATTGTGCTGCTGTTGTGCTTCTCTTTCCCTGTTTGCTGCTGCTAAATCGAACTTGCTCCTTCTCTTTCGGCATCCACTGTTACAACCACCACAAGCACACGCGGAAGGGTTGGGTTCAGAAACCAACGACGCTGCAGCACAGCCCTGTGCTGCCCCCCGTCGCAGCCGCTGCCCCGACACGATTTGCCTGGCTACTTCTTCTGGTATTTGTCTGGGTTCTTCACAACCCCTCTCCCGAGTCCCTGCGGCGGCTTGGGGATGACGCCAGCCTGGCCCAGAAGCCGCGCCACCGTCTGCGAGGGCTGCGCCCCCACAGACAGCCAATACCTGCGGCAGCAGCGTGGTGGGCACGAGAAGCAGTGGGCAGGCAGGTGGAGGGAGCAGGGAGCACATCTGCTTTCAGCAGGAGGCGCCGGGAGGTGAGGCAGAGCTGCGCCTGGCACGCCCTGCTCTGGAACGCAGCGCAGCACAGCGCTGGCATGCGCGGGCCGGCAGGCAAGGTGGGCAGCGCAGGGCCGCGGTGCTCACTGTATCCGCTCGATGTTGAGGCCTAGTGACTTGTTGCCGTCCTTGCCTGCGACACACAAACAGGGGCGATGGGCAACAATTCATGACACAGCAAAGCTGTGGATGGGGCGGTTGTCACCGTGTGCAGCCTCTGAACGCATGTGGCCCTGCGCTGGCACTGGCGCACTGGGCACACTGCTGGGGTGCTGCAAGGCCGCTACTGCTGTCAGTCAGTGCCGCAGCCCCCGCCCACCTGGGATGGGGTCATAGTGCCCCAGCTGCTCCAGGTGTCTGCCATCGCGCGGGCACCGCGCATCCGCCGCAAATATCCGGTAGAAGGGCGAGTTCTGCAGCAAGGAGGGTGCTGCACCTTTGGAAACACACCATGGCATTGGCGGCGGCATTGGCGGCGGGGGAGCCCATCTGACCCACTGCGAGGCGGTGCACGGCGCCTCATCCGTGATGTTCCTGGGCATCTCACCTTGCGGCCAAAGCGCGCCAGGCGCAGCCGCACCACCATGCCGCTGTGCCCGGCTCAAGCACTCCGCGGCGCCAAGTCTATGCAATCACGGCCTCTGTGGAGCTCGGAGATGCTGGTGGACTGCTCCCCCTGGCGTCTAACTCGTTCTGGGAGCGAAGCAGCTCAGGGAGCAGGGATAGGCGCTTGGAGCGCAGCAAGGGAGTGGTGATGGCTCTGCAGTTCGTTGGGATTGGGCCACAGCTGCGACGGGCAACGTACGGTAACTGTACTTGGAGGATCGCAACGTGAAAGGCAGGGAAAGGGCCATCAGGAGCAGGATCGTTCGCATAGAGACGACACAACCCAATTGCAAGCCAGGCAGCAGGCTATCGCAATGCTTGCAAACACGCAGGCTGCAGCTCCAGCGGCGGCAGGCCTCCCTGCGGGCCAGCGCTGCTTCGTCTCGCACCAGCAGCACATCCAGAGGCAACACAGGCCGCGCCTGGCAGCAGCCGCCGCCCGCGGCCCAGTGGCGGCAGCAGCGGCGGCAGCGCAAGTCCTGCCCAGCTGCGGCGGCCGGCGCCAGTTGCTGCTTGCAGCCGGCCTGCTGGCAGCCGGACCAGCAGTCAGCTGGCAGGTAGCGGCAGAGGAGGCGGCCGGCAGCTCCCGCCAGGTATTGCCGCTACCGCTGCTGCCTTTGCATGGACGTCTTGGTGTAGGACCCTCGGCTCCTGCCCTTTGCTGCGTCTGCAATCAGAGTCCTCGGCATTGCGCGTTGCAGGTCTTCTTTGACATCACCGTGGATCGCAAGCCGCTGGGGCGCATAGTGATCGAGGCGAGCGCACTGCCGGCGCCGGGCCGCCGGCGCCAGCCAGCTGGTTGGGCGTGTCGTGCACTGCCGCGCATGCGCCGCACTGCATTCTCGCTCTTACCGGCAGCATCTGCACCAGCGGCTGCAGCCATGCTGCCACCTGACCCACGCCAGCTGCCTCCTGATGGTGTGCGAGCCGCTGCCGGCGCCCTGGCTACTGGCGCAGGTGCCTCAAGACGCGCCTGCCATCGGCGGCCAGCGCTTCCTGGACCTGGCGCAGGGCAAGGAGGGCGTGGCCTTCCGCAAGACCAAGTTTGAGCTTCTGGAAGACGGCTTCATCCAGAACAGCGGGCTGAAGGCGCTGAGCTACCAGGCCTCGGGGCGCACAGCAATCACGGGTGGGCGGCTCGGCAGGCTGGGCGGGCAGGTCGGTTGGGGGTGGTGGAGGCCGGAGGGCGTCGATGGGGAGGGCGTGGTGGCTTGCGATGGGTGGGCAGGCGATGGGAGTACAAGCGGGTTTGCAGAGGCAGCAGGAAGGTGCTGAGGCAGGCCATCGGCAGGCCCCGGCCAAGCCCGGGCGGCAGCCAGCCCGCCGCCCGGCCAGCCCACCTGCCCAGCCCAGCCCGCCTGCCCCTCGCCCTACCCTTGCCTGCGCGCCCGCCCCGCCCCGCACGCCCCCCGCAGGTGGGCTGGACACCGAGCTTTTGGAGGAGGAGCTGGCGGCGCAGCAGCGGCGGGGCGGCACCGTGCACGGCGCGCCCGGCCTCGTCTCGTTCCTGGTGAAGCCTCGCATCGAGATTGTGTCCAAAGACAAGCTGGTTGCTTCCAAGGGCAAGCTCATCACCGTCACAGGTCGGGGCGGGAGCGCGATGCATGCGCTGCACCGCGGCGTGGCCTGCGAGGGCGCACGCCGTGCTGAGGCGGGCTGCCTGCGCTGCCGCGTGTGGTGCAGAGACGTTTGGCGAGATCCCCAACGGCAGCTCCTGGGCCATTACCACAGAGGCTGTGCCAGAGCTGGATGACACGCACCTGGTGGTGGGCCGGGTGGTGCAGGTGAGGACGGGCCTGGGCCGGGGGTGGCAGGCTGCTGCCCGCGGGCAGAACGGCGCCGGTGCGGGCGTGCCCACCTCTGTCGGGCTGGCTGGCAGGCGGGGGCTTGCAACTGTGTGGGCATGTCGCTGCAATGGCATGCCAGCGCCACCACCACCACCACCACCGCCACCACCACCTCCTCCTGTCGCGGCGCCCGGCGGCTGCGCAGGGCATGGATGTGGTGCGGGCGGTGGCGGCGCTGCCTCGCGTCAAGGACAACACCAATTCCCCTTTCTTCCAGTACGGCAAGGCCACAGGTGAGTGATTTTGTGGGACAGTTTAGTGTAAATGGTGGAAAGGTGTCTGATGCAGCGGCGTGGGCAGGCTGGCAGGGGTGCATGCCCCGCACCACGCCCCCGCTCGATGCCCCCTCCATGCTGTGACTCTAGTGTGGCCACTGCCCGCTGGTGCTGCTGTGCTGGAGGCGACAAGCGCGCGGACGTGGCACAGAGAGCGTTCAAGAAGGCATTCAACAAGATCGTGGTTGACGAGTGCGGCTACCTCTAGAGATCTCCTGAGGATCCAAAAGGGCAGCGCCAACAATGGCGCATGCTGGGGCCCTGCCCGCCCGCCTGCCTCCCTTGCCCTCAATCTACCAATCCAACAAATGCCCCCTTAATCAGCATTCTGCACTTCCAGAGTTTGTTTACGCCCGCCAGGGTTGCTGTTTGGCGGGATTCCTGTGTCACTGAATTTTCCACACGCCCCATGTAATTGCTGTTTGCAGCACTTCAAACAAAGGCCCCCTTGTGCCCGTCCGCCAAATGCTGCCTCAGCCAGTCCAGTAGCCGGCGCTGATGCCCCACTCGCCGTGCCCCTCATCGTGCTCGATGTCATCAGGCCCATCGTATGGAACAAACCAGCGCTCCTCGTCTGCGCCGTGCTTGGTGAATGGCGGCCTGCAGGGCGTTGCCAGTGAAGGGCACAGAGTAGGTGACGCCGGGGGTGTAAATTGGTTTGGGATGAGCAAAGTGAGCAGCTCCACCATCCCGCTTGCATGCAATGCTGCAAGCGAGGCAGCAGCGGCTGCGGCGACGGAGTGCTGAGTGCTTGCCTGCCGTTGCGCACCCAGCCGTCTACCTTCGTGCGTTGGCCGGCGCTGAAGGCGGTGTACTGGCCCGCCAGATGCATCACCTCATCTGCGTCTGGATCCTGAAAGATGTGGTCGTGGCGTGCCACATAGTCCACACAGTTCCACAGCGCTGTGAGCTGCGGGCGGGTGCAGGGGTGCTGCGTGCGCAGCAGCAACTTGAGCTCCCGCAGCGCGCCCACTCGCGTCTCCTTCTGCGCAGCTCGCGTGCAATCTCTCGAGGGTCCTTCATCTCGTGACTCAACTCAAAGGAGAGACGGGGAGGTGAAGGGGCACGCCCAGGCCTACGTGGCAGAACACAGCCAACACAGGCCAGACTGTCCTTCTCGACCTGAATGTGTGTATGCTCTCTATTCTTTGGAGATAATGGGACTTGAGGAGCAACTAGTGCAGGCCTGCGAGCGCAGCGACGCACCTGCTGTGGCGCGCCTGCTGCAGCAGGGGGCCAACCCTGCAGCCGCTGTGACCGACCCTTCCAGCTACCACTACCAGTGGAAGCCCCTGCACACCACCATCTACAACGCCAAGGGGAGCTCCCAGGTGGTGGAGCTGCTGGTGAGGTGAGGGCTGGCGTGCCTGCAGCTGCATCGGAGCTGGTGCTTTACCTGCGCTTGGGGGGCCTGCAGTGAAACATGTGTGGTGTTGAGCAGCCATGTAAGGTGTCTGCCCTGAGCTGCTGCCAGCTGATCCGTTCCCCTGCCCGCGTGTCTTGGCCTGCAGCCAGCAGGGCGTGGACGTCAACGAGCCCACCGCCAACCCGCAGCACACCACCCCGCTGCACATCACGGCTTGGCACTGCCCCTCCCTGGTGCCCCTACTGCTGAAGCATGGGGCACGAGTGAACGCCACAGACGGCTACAGGCAGACCGCGCCGCATGATGCAGCGTTCCACGGCCATGCCGATGCCGTGGCGGCGCTGCTGTAGGCGGGGGCCGACGCCAGCATCCGCAACAAGCGCGGACTGACCGCACTGGACCGCGCCCGCGCCAAGGGCCACGCTGCCTGCATCAAGCTGCTGTCCGTTCACCAACCGGAGCCATGACCCAGTTCCAGTCCGGATCTAAACTCCGGCTGCAGGGCAGAACAGCTTATGGCGCAGTCCCAAGAAGGTTGCTTTTGACCTTTATTTAGCGTGTTGTCTATTGCATGGTTGCATTGCGGCGCACAATGAACAGTATGGACACAAGGGTAATGGATGCTCGGGAGGCCTGCACCAGCTGCACCCTGCAAAGCACCGAGAGCCCCAGCATTGTGTGGGGTCGAGTGCCAAATCCACGGACAAGCGACACAAGGTGGAAGCCATTCACGATGGGTGCATCGTGACTTCACCCAGACTTCTGTGGCGAGGCATGTGGCCGGCAGCACCAGGAGCGCCACTTGCATGCAGGGTGGCGCTGGGGCAAGTGCGGGCTTGCCGAGGAGGGCAGCACTGCCTCCTGCGCCACCCACGTAGCTCCGCAGGCGGCGGCACCTTGATCTGCCGCGGTGCGGGCGCCACGGAACTTTGCAGCAGGACCCGGGGCTATGGCTGCATGTACATCCGACGCTGCTTGCCTCAGCACTGCTCCGTGGCAATAGAGGCGGGCGCTGAGAAGCGAGCGAGGCACAGTCCAGGCTTCTGTGCTCCTTCAGCGCCTCGGGCTGACTGCAGATCGCATAGTATCATTGTCGGGGAGCAAGCACGGTTCAGGCCCTGCATGTGGGCTTATTGCCACCTGTTGTGCTGGTGATACCGATGCAGTGTTTCTGAAAGCTGGCGAAATCGCCAAATGCTGGCGAAATCGGGCCAAAAAACGGCTCTGGCTGGCGATTGGCCGAAGGCCATCGCCAGCCAGGGCTGGCTAAATGAGGGCAGGCGGCGGGGCGACATCGCCAGCGCGTCGCCAGCCCCCATGACTGACATCGCCNATATTTTGAGGAGAAATGGCCAATTTTCCTCAGGAACTTCACTCCATAGTGTTAAACAAGCGCCAGCTTGCTGGGGGCTTCGCCCGCAGTCCCCCAAAAGGGAGGCAAGTGCCGACAAAGCAACAGCGGCGCCGCATGTGGCCGCTGCGCTGTGCCAGGCGCAAGGGTGGCTCCCCCGCATTTCGCCAATCCTCAATGTGCCATCGCCAGCTGATTGGCGAAATTTGGACGCGACAGCAGTCCTCATCGCCCGCCCATCGCCAAAGCTGCCACGAGGGCCAGAAACACTGTACCGATGGCCCGCCAAGACTGCAGCATCGCAAGATCGCTGCACATTCCAGCCTGCCTGCTCGACGCAGGGTCTCAGATTGGCAGCTGCTGTCGACGATGGCCGCAATTGGTGTCGGGCTCCTCGCCCGGCTGCCTGCAGTGGCCGTCAGCGCCCCATCCAAGCGGCAGGGAGCCGCCCTGGGCCTTCCGGCTCTTCTGCGGTCCCCAGCGCCAAGCCGCTGCGGCAGACGGGCGGGCCGCGCCGCGCCGCTCGTTCCGCACGCGGCACGTGGCGGCGCTGCTGCAAAGGCAGCAGCCGCCGCCGCAGCAGCAGCGGCCGCCCAGCAGCAGCAGCTGGTCAGCCAGCTGTTTGCAGCAAGCACGGTGTATGCGCTGGCGGTGGCGGCCCTGGTGAGCCTCCGCGTGAATGGTTGCCCTGCTGGCGACGCTCTGTTTAGTGATGCGTCTTGTCCATCTCAGCTCCCTCTTTTTCTGCAGATGGTGCTGCTGCCACGCTGGTCAGTCACGCGGCGCCTGGTGCGCTCACCGCTGGTGCTGCTGCCGCTCATCGCTGTCTACGGCCTGCTGCTGGCGTGGTCCTGGCAGCCTGACACTTTCTCCCTCGTCCTGCCGGGCAGCTTGGCCGAGGGATTCAAGGGTGAGTGGTGCCAAGCACGCAGGCAGGCAGCCGAGGTTGCGGCCTCTCAATCGCGTTACCGCCTTCTGCAACCGCACACAGGTCGATTCCGAAGGGTTGAAAAATGCTGCCTGTGGCCACGGCTGCCTCATGTCCCATGCCTCCTCCGCTGCCGCGTGCCACAGGCGGCTTCAACCCTCAGTTCATGCCCAGCCTGGCCGGCATCTGCACGCTCTTCTCCCGCTGGCTTACCGCCGCCTCGCTGTGGGTGCACCTGCTGGCTGTCAATCTGTTTGCCGCTCGGGAGCTTTACATGGAAGGTGAGGGAGGGCTGCAGCAAGCGAGTTGGTTGCCCGCACCGATTGGACGCTCCTTTGTGCCAGCTGGGACAGGGAGGTGCACACCTGCAGGTACAGGGAGGTGCACAGAGGGCCTGCTGGGACCGTCCTCAGGCATCATGACTCCTCTTCCTGACACGCTGGCTGTGCTCTGCCTGGGGTGATGCGGCGCAGGGCTGGTGGAGGAGGTGCCGACCTGGCACAGCATCCTGCTGTGCATGACGCTGGCGCCGCTGGGCCTGCTGAGCCACACTCTGACCAAGGCCGTTGCACGGCGTACCTGATGACCACTAGCACTGCTGATGCCACTGCACTTGCAAAGCGACATACCAGCCTTCCACACACTGATTCGACTTGAGGCGTACTGTGTACACATTTTTGGCCGTTTCGCTGCGCTGCGCCCCCCAATTTTCATCCATTTATTTTCCGCGAGACCAATGTGAGCCACATGCCTGTCGTGAATGCGGCTGCTGAAGCCTCACACGCCCATGCAAGGCGCCAGTGCAGAGCGTGCGCAGCGGGAGTGGCATGAACTTCTAGAGCCCGCGTCGGGCCTCCAACCACCATTTCCACCTCCCGCTCTCCCTATTCCCACCTCCCACCTTCCCCGCTTCTCTCTGCAAGCCTCCTCCACCACCCACCTCCTCAATATGCTTGCTGTCCGCGCTCCCCTCTCCTCCACCCGCGCCTCTGGCGTTGCGGTGTCCCGCCCCGGCCGCACCCAGTCCCGCGCCACCCGTGTGGTTCGTGTGCTTGCCACTGGCGAGCCTGAGAAGCCCGTGGAGGGCGCCGCCGAGCCCTCGGTGGTTCGCCCTCATAGCTCTGTGGCCCCCAAGGTCTCCACCTTCGAGGGTAAGCCTCATGTACCACACAAACGCGTTGGGGAATGCAGCTGAGCAAGTTGGCTGGTGCGCCTGTGGTGCAATCTGTGGTGGGCGCCAGCATTGCCGACGCGGCGCTTTGCCGCCAAACCTCCAACACTCCACTGTGTTTCCTGCTCATTGCTCCTCCTGCTCCTCCTGCTGTAGAGGTGATGGGCTTCTCTGGCGCCGCCCCCGAGATTGTGAACGGCCGCCTGGCCCAGCTGGGCTTCCTGGCCGCCGTCGGCGCCGAGCTGGCCACCCAGCAGCCCGTCTCTGCCCAACTGTCCGGCTACGGCGTCCCAATCGCCGCCACCTTTGCCCTCTTCGCTGTGGCCTCTCTCATCCCCATCTTCAAGGTGAGGTCCCCGTGGGCTGGACGGCGCCGCGCAGTGGTGACTTGTGTGGTATTTTTGGTTGGCCGCCACATCTACCCCGCCGCCCCGACTTGTGTGATATATTGTTGGTTGTCCGCCACACTTATCCCTCCGCCCCCTGGCTGCTGCCTCTCTGCAGGGCGTCAAGAACGAGGAGTCGTTTGGCCCTTTCACCCCCAACGCCGAGCTCAGCAACGGCCGCTGGGCCATGATCGGCTTTGCCTCCCTGCTGATCGTGGAGGCGGTCAAGGGCTCTGCCCTGTTCTGAGCGCCTTGCCCGGCATCGCTGTCGCAGCGTCCATTCAGTTGTCGGAGCCTCCTCACAGAATGCCCTCAGCGTAGGAAACAAACCCTTCTCAGGAAACATTCAACCAGCACACTCAACCCGGTCTGTGTATTTTTGCCCCACCCCTGTCCCTCCGCCCTCTGGAGCCACGCCTGGCTCGCCGTGGAGCATGTCTACCCCCGGCCTATGCAGCGCCGCATGTCTTGATATCATTTCATTCCCAGCAACCCATTTCATCTCCTCTTCAGTCCTCTTCCTATTTACTTTTGCTGTACTCGGGCGGGGCTGTTTAGCAGCCCCGCCTGCTTGTGCCTGTCTCCTCTCAGCGGAGGCAACAGCCCTCATGTAATACGCCAGTCTTCCATAACAGCAAGTGGCAGTGGGGTAGAGGGGATTTGAAAGGCCAAGAAGTTTAGCCTTTCATGCCGTCGGCGGCGCCACGTGGCGCCGCCGCTGATCCAGATGTGCCGCTGTGCAGAGCGCCCGGTTGTGCTGCACTCGCTCACCATCTCAACATGCAGGCGCAAACAGGCACCAGGACGGCGGCCGCCGCGCCATCGGCGAGCAGGCCAAGACCGCAGAGAGCAGCCCAGCCATGCAGGCGGCAGTGGAGCCAGCCACCCCCGCCGCAGCGCCTGGCCACGGCAGTGAGGGCGCAGACGGAGCAGAAGGGCGAGCAGAAGGGGGACACGGACAAGCGGGCGGGGCGCAGCACCTACAGGCCCACGACCTACACCGAGCTGGTGGACGATGCGGTGGCGGCAGTAGCGGTGGCTGTGGAGGATGGGCTCAACCGGCTGGAGGTGGAGTTCCCCGCAGTCAGCAATGTGGACGGTAAGTGGCGGCGGCGCCGGCAGGCCCAACTTGGACCAAGCCTGCGATTTGCCTGGCTTGAATGGCACATGCGTGCATGCACGCTGTGGGGCCACATCCCCTGCCTGGCAGCTTGGATCCCTGCTCCCCGGCCGCCCCTCCTGCCTGCCACACGCACGGGAGCAGCGTGGCCTCAACAGGGAAGCTTGGGGCTGGCTGGCGGCTCCCTCCTGCAGGCTACAAGGGCTCCTCAGACTTATACATCGATGCCAACATCCAGCTGGCGCTGGCGGCGTCGCGCAAGGTGCGGCCGGCGGCGCCGCGGCCCGAGGAGCGGGGGCTTGGCGCACGCTAGGCTGTGACCTCTCCTCTCCCACCCACAGCTCGGTGCCTGCACAACAGCGAGCCACCTCTCCTAGCACTGGGCCAGTGCTGGATGAATGGATGGATGGGCGGCAGGCTGCGCAGGCGGGGCATGCACCCAGTGTTGGCGAGCGCTGAGTTGTGGAGTGCCTGCTGTGCCCTCTGCCTTGCCTGCAGCTGGCAGAGGTTACGGGCAAGCGGGTGCACCTGCTGCTGCCAGACGAGACCGAGTACTCTCGCGCAGCGGAGATGTGAGCCGCAGCCGCAGCCGCCGCCGTGAACGCGGGCGGCCGCCCTGCCTGTGGCGTGGCGTCGGAGTGGATGGTGCCGGAGACGCGCAGCTCGCCTGCGGGCCTGTGCAGGGCAGCGAGGCCGGCATGCCATCCAGCCAGCTCCGTCTCTCACCTGCCTCCATGCCCTCTGGTTGTGTGGCCGCCACTGCTCCGCCGCCGCCCCTTACGGCGCCCTGCCCACACCTGCACCGCGCCCCCGCAGGTTCAAGGCGGCACTGGCTGCCTCGGACAACGTCAGCATGGGCCACTTCCGGGAGGGGCGCCCCTCCCTGGCCTCCACCTTTGGCAACATCCTGTTCATGGGCGTGGGCGGGCGCGAGGTGGATGGTCCGCAGGTGGGTCGCCGGCAAGGCCGCCGCCGGGGCGCGCCGTGCCAGCCGCGCCGCGCCATGTCTGCCGGCCAGCAGCGCAGTCAGCGGGGCAGCAGCACAGCCAGGAGCAGCGCGTGTTGATCGTTGCGTGCTGACCGGCAGCACACACGCCTAACTGCTGCGCAGGCGGCTGCGCAGCGTGCCGACATCTTCATCGCCATTAACGCCTCCACCGTGGAGCTGGCTGACCTGGGTGGGTGGTTGGCTGGGCTGGGCTGGGTGGATGGATGGCGGGTGGTTGGGTGGATGGTTGGGCGACCTGGCTGGCATGGCATGTGGTGTGTGAGGGTGCCGCTGCCGTCCATGCGTGCCGTCCACGCGCCGTGCCATCATTGTGCTGCTGGCATACGCGGCTGCTGTACCGCAGAAGCGTACTGCGAGGAGACTGCCAAGGAGCGGGTGGTGGTGGCCTGGAACATGGAGCTGGACACGTTGCGCTCAGACCTGGGTGAGGAGGCGGGGTTGGCGGCGGCGGCGGTTTGGTGGTAGCAGGTGGCGAGGGGTGTAGCAGGCTGCGGCTGCCGTCGGGCTTGCAGCCCGCGGTTGGGCCTGGGCGAGCAGGGCAGACCAGCGGCCGTGGGGCGGACTGAGCGGAGGGCTGCTCGCGGGTCGGCAGCGGCTCCAGGTTCGTGTGGCGCCTCCCGCAGCTCGCCTTCGTGTGTCACGCTCCATTCCCTCGCCTCCTCCTTTCCTCTGTATTTTCCCGCCCGCAGGCCTGCTGGGCTTCCCCCCAAAGGACCTGCAGCACCGCTTCCTGTGCACCTTCAAGCCCGTCTTCTACATCCGCCAGCGCGACTACTCCAAGGCAAGCCCACCCACCCCCGCACCGCTCCTGCCCTTGCCAGCTGTGGTCGAGCCCCTGCTTGCTGCGCCCCGCTTGTTGCTCGTCTTCCTCTTTTGGGCCCCGCCTGCCTCCCTGCCTGCGCCCCCACGCCCCTCGCCGACGCTCCCTCCTTCCCCGGCCCCCCCACTCCACCACCACCCCCGTCTCCCCATGCTGCCCCGCTGCCGCAGAGCGTGGCGGTGGCTCCCTTCATCATTAACTACTCGGGGGCGCTGTCCGGGAGTACCCGGGGCCCTGGCAGGTCATGCTGCGCCAGGACAACGGCGTGTATGCGTGCGTGGCAGGTGAGCATGCTGCGCCTGCTGTGGTTGGGCACGGTGGTGGGATGCAGAGCAGGCCTGCAGCTGCAGGGGCCGCCCTGGCCGTGGGCTTGCACTGCTGGGGGTGGGGGCGGGCCCCTTGGAGGAGGGAGGCCAGGAGGGGCGGGGGTTGCGTGCCGCCGGTCGGCCTCCGGCTCGCTTGCTCGCCAGGCTCGCGCTGACGCTGTTATGGCGCCGCCCGTACCGCACCTGTCCCGCACCCGGTACTGCAGAGGACGACAAGCGGCGGTACAACCTGGGCGAATTCAAGGAGGAGCTGATGAATGCCATGGGGCTCAACACAGAGTCAGAGGGCTCGGCCATGGCCTTCCTGCGGCGGGGCTACAAGGTGGGCGGGTGGGCGGGCGGGCAGGGTGGCAGGCAGCTTGTGGTGCGAGGGGGTGAGCAGCCAGAGGGCAGCTTGTGGGGAGAGGCTCTGGGGCCTGCAAGAGTGCCTGCTGACAACCTTGCGGTGCCAGCCTCGCCACTGCTCCTGACCACACATGCTACACTCGCTCGGCGTTCGCCTCCCTGTGCGCTTGCGCCATGCCTGCTCGCGATGCACACTGCACTCCGTGCTCCTCCCATGTGTGCTGCCCACACACCCCTCCCTTCCCTCTGCGCAGACGTCCACATGGTGGGAGGATGACGAGGACAAGGAGCAGTCCAAGGCGTGGCGCTCATAAGTGTCCTGGCTTGTAACTGGCTGGCTTGGGCCCGTGCCCGCTGGCTGGTTGACGGCCGCTGGCCGGCCGGAAGCTGGCTGGCAGGGCATTTGCGCCGCCGCACCCCACCTGACGTTTCATTTTGCATGCTTCCCGCCAAACCCTCATCGCATTTTGAATGCTGCCGCTCTGCACAAGCTCCCCCTCTCATATTGGCTCTGATCTCCAGTTCCCGTCTCTTGCCTCCCTCTTTCCTTAATGTTGCTGTCTTCCTGCTGGGCTAGAGTGACGTGATTACCAAAGCCATTTCATTTTGAAGGTCGCTCCTCTGTGAGACTACGCCTTAAACTGGCGATTTCTATATGAATTTCAATTCAAGCAATGGGATCTGTCGGCTGAATGGCAGCTGTTGTGGGCAGTTCGGGTGTCACACGCGGCCAGCTCCTGCGCTTGCCGCGACGGTAGCTACTGGCGCTCTCCGGTCTGGCCGTTAATACCGTCCGGCAGCCCAGGCTGGCCACGCTGGCTGCATCCTCAGTGTGCGGTCCACATGATGGGGATGCCATCCTCCCGCCACGTCACCCGCCCGTCGCACAGCGCCGCCACACACAGCGGGTACAGCCGGTGCTCCTCCTTGAGCACCCGCGCCGCCAGCTGCTCGGGGCGGTCGGTTGGGTACACCGGTACCACCGCCTGCGCCAGGATGGGGCCTGCAAGGCGGAGGGCAGGCAGGGAGGGGAAACACAAGCGCAGGCCGGCTCGGCCCGCATCCAGTGCCCAGGGGGCATGCCCAGGCGACCAGCCCATCAGCACTTCCTCCCTGCCCTATCCTTCTGGGCTTCCCTGCCCGCACAGGTCGACAACCCAACAACTACAATAATCACTTTACCCTCAATCGATCCGAACCCACCCGTGTCGTACTCCTCATCCACAAAGTGTATCGTGGGGCCCGAGAAGCGCGCCCCGCTGGCCACCACGGCGCGGTGCACCTGTGCAGGCGTCCAGCAGGACGGGGGCGCCCAGTGGGATGGTGCCAGGGACAGCGGCTGCCACACCCACCACAAGAGACCAGCAGCTCGGCTTGCCAACAATGCAGCACCCCACCGGCTCTGCTTCCGCCGCCGCCGCCGCCGGCAGCCCACCTTGCCGCCGTAGTAGCCCTTGCCTCCAAAGGCGGGCAGCAGGGCGGGGTGGATGTTGAGTATGCGGCGCTTGAAGGCGCGGACCAGGCCGGGCGGGATGAGCTTCAGGTAACCTGCCAGCACCACAATGTCAACCCCATACTCCTGCGGGGGCCAGCAGACGGAAGGGAAGCACAATAAGTGCAGCCAGAAGCAGGACTATGTAGGGGATGGGTCGCCGGGTGCATGGGAGGGAGGCAGGCGCAGCAGATGCGGAGAGGGGCGGCCGCGGCGCTCAGGAGCGGTTGGGGAGGTTCAGGGGAGGAGCGGAGGCCTGGGCTGCCCAGCCGCCATGCCCACCAGTGTGAGTTGCTGCACCAGCTCCTCGTCGCCCAGCCCCTCCCCGGGGCTGTCCTTGGGCGCGGGGTAGGTGAGGGTGGGGATGCCGTGCTGCCGCGCGTATTCACAGCCACCGCAGGCGGGGGCGTTGCTGACGACCACCGCCACCTCGCCGGCCATGGCGCCCTGCTGCGTGGCAGCGTGGATGGCCCGGAAGTTGGACCCTCCGCCGGACACAAACACCGCCAGCCGCTTCTTGGGGGCCTGCGCGCTGCTGTGATCGGGCGGCGGGGTGTGTGCCGCTGCTGCCGCTGCTGCTAATGCGCGCCTGTGGACCCGCAGGTGGCTGCATCGGCCGCCGGCATGCGCGATGCCGCTGCTAGCGGGCGAGGTGTGCAGCCGGTGTGAAAGCAAGCGCATTGGAAGTGCTGCACAAGCGCAGGCCTCTGCCCGGCAGGTGTGCAAGCTCTCCATGGTTGCAAGTACCCTAGAGACATGCATGCAGACGCAGGTAGCTCGGTTTTTTCTTCGCGCCCTCCAGCTCGGCATCCAGCCTGGCGACCATAAAACCTGGCTCCTGACTCGCCTGCACGCACTCCCCTTGGCCTTCCCCACCGCCACACACTCTGGGCGACCACTTGCAGCGCCCATTACGTTAGAACTGGTCCAATCTTCGTGTCCCACGGCCACTCGGCCCCTTGGCACCACTGGGACAGCTTCATTACACCTTTGGATATTGGTACATTGTACTAGGTGAGCTGCCGACACCAGGGGTAGCCCTACCACCCCCACTGCTGGCACCACCATTGCGCCCACCTGCACCTCCCGCGCCTGCCGTTCATTTGGCATTGCTGCCGTGCAGGTGACATGCTCCATGGCCGCCGCACTGGCGCCGCAGCAGCTGGGGCCGCGGCAGGGCGCTAGCTGCCGCTGGCGGCAGCGACCGTCGCGGCCACCCTCACCTCTACTACCACACCCCCGCCTATCCAGCCAGCCAGGCCGGCCGGGCTGCCGCGCACAGCTGCAGCCCAACCCCGCGGTGCCTGGCGGCAATGCGGCAAGCGCGGCGGGGGCCTCGGCGGCCGGCGTGACCGCCGCGCCGCCCGCGCCACCGCCGCCCGCACCGCCGCTTGACGCCGTGCTCGCCCGCGGCGGTGGGGACGGCGGCAGCGGCCCGGCGCCGCCGCAGCAGCCCGACGAGCCTGAGCTGGCGCTGATACTGGTTGCCTGCGGCGTGGGGCTGGCCACGGGGGCATGCATCGTCGGCTTCAACTGGGCTGTGCACTGGATCCACGATGTGGTGTGGCAGGAGCAAGAGCTGCTGACCAGCAACGCGGCGGCACGCCTGCGGGAGATCACAGAGACCGACCTGTGGCCCAAGGTGGTGTTCCCGCCGCTGCTGGGAGGGCTGGCGGTGGGCTCCCTGGGCTGGCTCATCGGCGGGTATGACGACGCGCCCAAGCCTAAGCTAGCGGGCGCCGCCGGCGGCGGCGAGCGCGGCGCGGCAGCCGGAGCATCGGGCAGCCAGCAGCAGCAGCAGCAGCAGGGCGCGGCGGGCGGCGTGGCGGGCGAGGGCGCCGGCGCCGGCGCCAGCACCAGCGCTGCCTGGGCGCATCGGAGGGTGCAGGCGGGGGCAGTGGTGCGCCCTGTGTCGCGAGCCATGGCAGCAGCCATGACGCTCGGATCGGGTGCGTGGGCCTGATTGGCCGGAGCTGCCGCCACCTGCTTCTGATGCCGCTGCCGTGGCCCTGCTGCCGGCTGCCCCCGCCTGCGTCTCCTGCTGCTGCCGCCTCCGCCGCCGCCGCCGCCGCCGGCTGCCTCCTGCCGGCCCTTGGCACGCCCTGCACCAGCCAACGCCGCGGCCGACCCGCCAAAGCGCCCCTTGCTGCCCTGACTCCCCGCCACTTCAACGCAGGCGCCTCACTCGGACCCGAGGGACCCAGCGTGGACATTGGAAAGTCTGTGGCAGCGGGGCTGGGCTCCTCGCTGCGCAGCCGCCAGCGCCACCTCACCTCGCTCATCGCCGCCGGCAGCGGTGCAGGCGTGGCAGCAGGTTTCAACGCCCCCATAGCAGGTGGGGGCGGGGCGAGGTGGGGGTGGGGGTGGGGGAGGATCAGGGATCAGCTTGCGGCTGGCCTGGTGTGGGGAACAGCTCGTCGCTGGCGCTGGCGCTGTTGTGGCAGAAGCTTGGAAGCAATGCATTGCTTTCCTTGCGGGCGCCATGTGCCTCGCCACCCCCCACTCTTTGGCATACCCAGCCCTGCTCCTGTTGCATCCTCGGCTCCTGCCCCTCACCCGGCCTGCCCCTCTCCCCCGCCCCACCCGTCTGGCAGGCGTCTTCTTCGCGGTGGAGACCGTGCTGCAGCGCCAGAAGCTGCCGCGCATCGGCATCGGCGGCGAGGCGGCGCAGGCGCAGGCCGCGGCGGCGCAGCAGCAGCAGCAGGCCTCGGGCCTCACCATCGCCATGGTGCTGCTGGCCTCGGTGCTGGCGGCCATCGTGTCGCAGGCGGGCCTCGGTTCCTCTCCCGCCTTCCGCGTGCCAGAGTACAGGCAAGCAGCTGGTGTGGCTGGTAGCTGGCTCGAGTGACTTGCCCAGCGGTTGGTGCTACATGCCACCCATAGTGGGAAGGATATAGGTCACACAGCCCCACCCACCTCCCCCAACCCGTTTGCACAGCCGATGGTCGCCTTGCGCTGGCTGCCTTTTGCCGCGAGCTGAGCGGTGCGTACCCCGCGTACCGCCGGTACCGCCTGCAGGCTGGAGTCGCTGTACGAGCTGCCGCTGTATCTCGCCTTTGGCGCCATCTGCGGCATTGTGTCCGCCTCGTGCTCCTTCTCCACGCGGGTGGCCACCGGTGGGCCGCCGCCCGCCTCCCGCCGCCCGCCTGCGCTGCGCAGACCTCTGCCCCTGTTCCGCGCTGCGCTGGCGGCCGCAGGCACCCCTGCCTCGCATGCCCTCACACGCCCAACGGCCCGCACAGAGCCCCGAGGCACACCGCTCACTCACAAACCCCGGCACACAAGCACAGGCACACGTGTTACCCCCCCCTCCCCTGCTCACACACACACACCACCTGGCGCCACTCCCCTGCAGAGGCCTTTGACGAGCTTCGGGAGCAGAACTCCTTTGAGGCGGCGCTGACCCCCGCCATGGGCGGCCTGACCACAGGCCTGCTGGCACTGGGGTACCCCGAGATCCTGTACCAGGTACGGTACCAATGTCATGGTACCACACCACGTGGTATCCTGCCGTACCGCCGCCGCCGCACACCGTTTTAACAGCTGGATGCGCATGCCCTGCTGCCCTCCCGGCGGGGCCCCTGCCTCCTCGCTCCAGCTCTTTCCCTGCGCCTGACCCCCTCCCCTCTGCCGCATACGCATGTGAGCGCAGGGCTTTGACAACGTCAACAACATCCTCTCCTCCAACGGCTCCTACGCCCCGGGCCTCCTCATCCAGATCGTCGTCATGAAGGTCATCGCAACCGCCATCTGCCGCGGCTCCGGCCTGCAGGTGCGCGTTGCCTGGGTGCTGGTGTGTGTGGGTGCGGCGCACGTGCGGCTGGCTGGCTGGTGGAGCTGGATGGTGGTGGCGAGGGCTGGCTGGCGCCGTTGGGGGCTGCGGAGGCTGCCTGGGCGCCCCACACTGTCCTCCCTGTGCTTGCTGGATGTGCGGCCCTGAGGCTGGCGTGCCGCCTTGCCGTCTCTGCCCCTCCCTTCCCCGAAACAAGCAAACACTCGCCCACCAGCGCCGCCGCCCGTCACCCAACCCGACCTCTCTCCTTCCCACCCTGTCGTGCAGGGCGGCCTGTACGCTCCCTCCATCTTCATCGGAGCTGCCTTGGGCACTGCGTTTGGCCTGCTGGCCCACGCTGTGGGCGACCCCATCGGCCTGCCGCTGTCGGCGCCGCAGGCGTATGCCCTCGTCGGTGAGCTGCCGCGCTGTGGCTGCGCTGTGGTTGCGCTGGGCTGCGCAGGCGCCCCGGCTGGCCTGCGGCTGTGGTGTTGCAGTGGAGGCGCAGGCGCGGGGGCCCTGCTTCAAGGCTCCCTGCTGACCAGTGGTGTGTTGCAAAGCCGCCCAGATCCACCGCGCCCCGCGCCGGCCACGCTCCATGCTGCCCCGCCGCCCACGCCCGCGCCGGCCCCGCCCCACTGCCCGCAGGCGTGGCCGCGCTGCTGGCCTCCAACTGCCAGGTGCCGCTCACCTCGGTGCTGCTGCTGTTTGAGCTCACCCGGGACTACCTCATCATCCTCCCCACCCTGGCAGCTGTGGGCATCAGGTGGGGGCCGCGGGCTGGCCAGCGCACGCATGCCGCGCGCTGCTTGGACCGCAGCTGCTCCCACGCAGCATGCCCGCGCAGCCGTGCCGCTGGCAGCCAGGGAGCTGCAGCCGGGGAGCGCCAGCCGCGCTTGGCACTGTCATGCTTGCACTCTCACGCTGGCACCCACCCCGCCTGCTTCTCTGTTCCCTTCGCAGCTTCTGGGTCTCCTCCCTGGTGGCGCCGAGCGTGAAGAATGCGGCGGCGGCGCGCCGCATGACCGCCGCCGCCGCCGCCTCGGCCGCCGTGGCCACCACCCAGCTCAACGCGGCGGCCACCGAGGCAGTGCTGGTGGGCAGCCTGAAAGACAAGCTCGGGGCGTTGCCTGCGGCGTCCTCGCCTGCTGCTGCGGCGGCGGCGGCAGCGGCGGCGGCCTCCACGCCCCCACTGCCAGGGCAGTCTAGCGGCGGCGGCGACGGTACTGCTACGGTCACCCTCCAGCCGGGGGAGCTTCCGGGGCATGCTGAGCTGGCAGCTGCGGCGGCACTGAGCGGTACCACCCTGTCAGTGGGCTCGGCGCTGGAGCGCAGCTGCCTGCTGGTGGAGGCACACATGCCGGTACCGCGGGCGCTGGAGCTTATGGAAGCTGACGGGCAGCACGTGGCTGTGGTACTGGGCGAGGACGGCGGCGTGCTGGGCCTGGTGACACGGGAGATACTGGAGCAGTGCGTGGAAGCTGCCGAGGACGCGCTTTCCTCTGCCGACATCAGCGGCACCGACAGCGACGGCGGCGGCGGCCCCGGCGGCGGCCCCGGCGGCAGGCGCAGCCGCAGGAGGGGCGGCGGCGTGGCCGCCGGCGCAGCGACAGATGCTGGCACCGGCGCCGCGCCTGCCGGCTCGGCAGCCCTGAGCTCACGCGGAGAAGAATGAACGGGGTGGTGCACGCCGCCACCCGGCTGGATTGCAATCTTGTGTGTACATCACGCCTTGTGCCAGGGGCGCACCCTGCCCCGTCCCCTTTTCCCTCCCATTCCTTCCCCAAAATCAATTCGTTCATATTGCTTCTCCCTGCAATGCCTTTTGCCGGCCGGCGGCCCCCAGCGGCCGGCTGCGCGCAAGCCATCACGGTCTTACTACTGTACCGTCCTCACTCTCACACGCTGCATCCCATCTATGGCCAGACCCAACCATGTGTCCGCCTGGGCAGCTGCCATGCTGCCCAGCAGTATTCTGTTGTGGTTTTAATAGCAAATGTCACTGCATTCTGAAGGGTTGGAGATAGCTGGACATACATCACACAGCAGAGCAGCAGCCATCAACGAGCCGCCAGCTGCGCCGCTCACAGCAAGCTGCCGCTGCGCTGCTTGCGCAGCTGTGAGCATGCCAGCGACCCCCGCCTGCTCTTGCTGCCGCCGGCGGCGCCATCATCAACGCCAGGCGCGGCTGCCGCGCTTGCTGCTGCAGCGGCCGCCTGCGCAGCAGACGGCCTCCTGCCGAGCGCCGAGGGGCGCCTGGCGGGCTGCGCGACCGAGGCCTTCCGCTGCAGCCCTGCCTGCTGCGGCGGGTCCGGCGCCGGCCCTCGTGGCGAGCCTCGAGGCGAGGCAGGATCCACCCCTGCCGCCGCCGCCGCCGCTGCCAGCTGCTGCGGCATCAGCAGGCTGCTGCGCCGCCGGCTGGCCTCGTGGATGACGCCCATCAGCCGCTGCTCGTCGCCCGGGTGCAGCGCCTGCAGCAGCTGCGCCTGGCGCTGCTGCGGCAGCAGCAGCACCACCTCCCCCACCTCTCCCTCGGACAGCAGCGCCAGCAGCAGCGCCGCCGCCGCCGGGGGGCCCATCAGCAGGAGGTGCGTCTTCTCGGCGGCGCTCAGCTGCTGGAAGTGGGCGTGGAGGGCGCTGCTGGGGTCCAGGGCGGGCAGGGCAGCGGCCGGCTCGGGGTCAGGCAGCGGCGCTGGGCCTGCTGGTGTGCCTGGTATTGAGGCTGGCTGCGCTGCCGGGGAGGGAAGCGGCGGAACGGCTGTTGAGGCGGCGGCAGGCTCTGCGGTCGACGCTTCCGCAGGTGTCAGCGCCGCTGCCGGTGCCGGCTCTCCAGCTGACACTGCCTGCACTGAAGGTGTCGCCGCACCCTGCTCGCTTGCTCCGGATGACTGGGCATCTGCTGCCGCTGCCGCTGCCTCCTCAACCGTTGCTGCTGCAGCAGCTGCTTGGGCGGCTGCCTCCTCGGCCGCTGCCTTTGCGGCTGCCGCAGCTGCCGCCCTCTGCCTGGCGGCTGCTGCGTGCCGCTGGTGCGCCGCTGCCAGGGCCGCCGACCGGATGCCAGCAGAAGGCAGCAGCTGCAGCAGCCAGCCCTGCTTGTGCTGCGGAAGCAGCAGCAGGAGAATGGCAGCTTCTGAGGGCTGCGCCACTGCCACCATGCCGCTGGTGTGTCGCTCGGGGAGGAGCACTAGCACTTCAGCTGCCCAGTCCTTGCTTTCAGCGCTGCCACCAGACAGCTGCTGGCAGGCCTCTGCGGCGCTCAGCAGCAGCTGCAGGGCCGTGTGCGGCAGGATCCACTGCAGCAGCAAGGCAGCCGCGGCTGGAGGCAGGCCCATCAGGAGCGGCGGCTGCGTCTCGGGCGCCTGCGCCAGCAGCAACGCCGCCGCCAGCTGCGGCTGCGCGGCCTGCAGCACGGCTGCCTGCTGGTGCGGGGAGAGGGCGTGGCTGGCAAGCTGCGCCACCGCTTGCTCCCGCGGCAGGCCCGCCAGCAGCTTGGCCAGCAGCAGCGGCTTGCGGCGGATGACGGCGTCGGTGGCCACCGCCAGAGGAGGGCCCATCTCAGAATAGAGCTGCACAGCCGGGGAGGCGGAAGAGAAACTCTAGTAACACGCGTGCCCGTTTATTTTCTGGTGGTGGCGGTGTGGAAACCCAAACTGATTCCTTCAGCAAAGCTGCAGCTGTGCAATTGAGCTGTACAGGTGGTACCATCACCGCAACACAAGCGGTGCCAACCTGCAACCTGGTCGACTCATCAAGCAGCACCACCATTCCCGCCCGCTCCGTGTCGCCCATAGCCGCCAGCAGCTGCTGCCGCTGCGCCGCCGGCAGGCTCAGCAGCAGCGCTGCCCGTGCCTCGGGCCGCAGGCAGTGCAGCAGTGCCAAGGAGACCGGGCCGGCGTGGCCTCCCGTGCCCTGCTGCTGCTGCTGCTGCTGCTCGCTGGCTTGGGCTGGAGCGGCAGCGGCGGCCCCTGGGCCGCCTGCCGCGCGAAGCCTGCTGGGCTGGCGGGGCGACTTGAGGCTCTTGCCTGCTGCTGCTCCTGCCACGCCCGGCGCCGGGCCAAAGTGGGAGCTGCATGCGGCACCAGGCGCTCCCAGGGCGGCAACCACCGCAGCCTCGGCGCGGCCGTGCTGCCGCCACTCGCGCTGGCGCTGCCGCATGCCGACCACCGCCGCCGCCGCAGCCTCCACCGCTGCCACCTGCTTCAGCAGTGGGGCTGCTGGTGCCTCAGGACCGATGCCCAGGCTCTGGCTGCAGGGACAGGCGGGCAACAGGGCTACCTAGTTTATTGCCTCAGGTGACAGCCAGCAGCCATGAAGGTACTTGGAGGAGGAAAGCAAGTGGGTGGCAGGTACACCGAAACAGGAGAGCCTCGAGCCTCCCTGCCATCCCACCCCTTTGAATTCACCTGCGCAGCAGCTCGCTCCGCACAGCAGCCGGCAGCAGCACGGCAGCCGCTGCGTAGCGCCACCGCGCCGCCGCCCGCCGCCGCCTCACGTGCGCTGCGAGCTCCTGCAGCGCCTGCGCCTGCGCCGCCGCCTCCTCCCGCAGGGCTGCCGCCTCCTGCTGGCTGTCTTGCAGCTGCAGGGTGGAGGCCTCTTGGTCCTGCAGCAGGCAGGCGTGGGGATGATGTTGGCGATGCGGGGCAACGGCAGGTGTTGGGCAGCTGGAGACGGCCGGCGAGAACCGGCAGTCGGCAGGCGCAGGCTCCTCCCACCATATGCCTGCCACACCTTCAGAAGTAAGAAACAACAAATGGGCAGCAACTGAAAGCAAAGCAAGGAAGAACAGGGCGAAAGAGCGGGAAGAAAGAAAGAGCGGGAAGAAAGCAGGGATTGTGCTGCCAGTCCACCCACGTTGCGGAGGCGCATGATTTCCTTGCGCAGGAACTCGGCGCCGCTGGCCTCCCACCGCAGCATGGAGGCCTCTGCAGAGGGGCAGGACAGCGGGATTGAGGCCGACGGCACACGCTGTACTGATGTCGGCGCAGCGCTCGCAAACTTGCAAAGAGGGTGCTTTGAGCGCACGTTCCCGCCTTCCCACCCACCCATACGCAGCACAGCCGCCACGCACACACCCAGCAGCCCACCTGCCGACAGGTTGGCGTTGTCTGTGGCCAGTTGCTGCACCTGCTGCTGCTGCTGCTGGATGGTGGCGGTCAGCACCCCAGTGTAGCCGTTCCACAGCTGCGCCAGCAGGCGCCCGCGCTCCGCGCACCCCACCTCCACCTGCCGCACCACCTCTGCCATGCACACCGCCAGGCCGGCCGCCAGCGAGGCAAAGCAGAAGCCATCCCAGGCGGGGTCGTCGCCAGGGCCGGCCTGGGACCCTGCGGCGGCGGCAGCGCGCGGGCGGAGGCGGCCTGCGGCGGCGGCGGCGGCGGCGCTGGTGGTACCAGAGGCTGGTACCTCCAGGGACAGGTGCGCCACTGGTGCGGCTACCGCCTGTGGGTCCTTGGTCAGACCTAGGTGCGACTGCCCCTGCCTGCCGGTAGGGGCTGGTCCCGCACCCATGCCCAAGCTGCCAGTGTCGCTGCAGCTGTCGGTCTGCAGGAAACTGCTGGTACCACGTACTGCCTGTACCAGCTCCGCCGCCACCCCGGACGCTGCGCCTGCAGGGCTGGCAGCCAGCCAGGAGGGACCCGCCAGCGTGCCGCCACCAGGCGCCGCCCCGACCGCCGTCCCTGCTCGCTCCGCACGCAGCTGCTGCTGGTGCGGTGGCGGAGCCACGCCGCCGGCGGTCAGGCCCAGCAGGGCCGCTGAGCTGGACACCAGCAGCAGCTGCTGCCGCCAGGCCGCCGCACGCTTGGCCGCAGCGGCTGGGTCGGCCAGCATGTGGTGAAGGGCTGCTTCGGCCTTGGCCGCCTCCTGGCGTGTGCTGGGCGCGTCGCTGGGGAGCACCAGCAGGCAGGGGCGGCCCGCCGCATCCCGCACGCGCACCGGCATCAAGTCTGCAGCACACAGCATGAGGAATGATCCTACAAAGCTGGCATGTAGTTGGAAGGAGATTGGGGCTGCTAGCGCGCTTGCGCTGGGCACCCGCTGCTGCCTCTCAGCTGGGGATGCCACTTGCCTGCAAAGCCTCCGGTCAGCGGCGGCATCAGCAGCACCAGCAGCCCCCGCTGCACGCCCGCCTGCTGCTGCGGCTGCTGCTGCGGCTGCCTGGTGGGACTGCTCCGCTGAGCATGCTGGCCGGGGATGGTACTGCCATGGTCCCCTGCAGGTGCAAGCGCATGGTACAGCTGCTGATGCGTCAGCTCTGCCGCCAGCCAGTGCGGCGCGGTAGCCGTGCCGCCGCCGCTCATGACGGTACCGCCAGCTGCGCCGCCAGCTGGAGGTGGCGGCACAGGCTGCTGCTGCTGCTGCTGCTGCTGCTGCTGCTTGCGCCTGCTGCGGGGGCCGCGGATGCTGGGCGGCGGCAGCACGAAGCCCGCGGCTTGGTCCAGCTCGGGTTGCCCTGATGAGGTGCGGTGCAGCTGAGGCCAGGCCGGCGCGTCTGGCGAGCCCGGCCCCACCCGACCCTGGCTGCCGCCGCTGCCAGGCCGCAGCCCCTCTGCCCCCCTGCCTGCCAACGGCGACAGGCCATGTGGGTCGAGCGGTGGGCTGACCCGCAGCTGTGCGCTGGCAGCACTCCAAGGCTGGCCCGCCGCCGCTCCCTCGTGCGGGTGGTGCTGGTGGGGCTGCCGGGCTGCCTGCCTTGCGCTGGTTGCTGCCGCCGCAGATCCCGGCGGGCCTGGCTTGGTGGAAATGGCAGCCTTGAGGCGGTGGTGCAGCTGTTGGCGTGCCAGCGAGGTGTAGGCCGGCAGCGGCGCCTTTTCCAGCGCCGCCGCCACCGCCAGCGTCTGCTGGACGGCGGCGAGCTCGGCTGCCGAGCTGGCGGCTGTCAGGGAGATGGCGCTGCGCTCGCTGTGGCTGGCATGGAGGCCCTCCAGCTCAGCCAGGGCTCCAGACAGGTGGCTGGAAAACTCAGAGGCGTGGGCGAGGGGAGCGGTGTCGCCGACGGCAGCGCTGCCGCCGGCCGGCGACATGGGCGGGCTGAGCGGCAGCCTGTGCCTAATTAAGGCTGTCACGAGGGTCGCGGCGATCAGAGCTGCCAGCCCCAATGGGCGGGACTCAATGGCTCCTCCGAGGTTGCCGAATTTTGCCGCATGCCTGGTTGGACCGCGGCGGGCCAGGGGTGTCGCTGGGGCGCCCTGAAGGTGTCGGTACTCTTGAGTACCCTTGATTGGGCATCGCACCGCGGCCAAGGGAGACTTTGGAGACTTTTTTTGGCGCGCCGCCAGCCTGGCGTTGCCCAGAATTGAAGAGAGCCCTTCTTGGCTGCTGACAGGAGTCCAACCGGCGCCCCGAGGCCAGCGATCACTCGCCGTGCGGCCATCTACAGGATTTGAGCAGCAAAGCTCCTCGGCGTGCTCTGTCGTTGCCTAGCTGCCCGCTTGCAGAGCCATAACCAGCTAAGTGAGTGCCTGATTGCGCCGCAAGCCTGCTGGGTGTGCGTCCCCTTCAGCACGCGCTGCTGTCGCTGCCGGCGCCTTACCCGCTCGCCTCGCAGCTCCCCTGCTATCAGCACTGCGGCCTGAGTTGCCGGGTAGAGCCGCACCCTCGGGCTGTCGCCTGCTGTCGGTTCACGCTGGCCGGCCGCCGCTGTGCTCCCGCCGCTGCGTAGCATGGCGCCGCGCAGGGGGATGAGCGCGGAGGACAAGCGGCAGACGCTGCTGGAGATATTCCACGAGTCCAAGGACGTGTTTGTGCTCAAGGTCAGCCGTTGGGAGGAGTTATGGATGGGTTGCGCAGCACCCTCGCCTGCAACCGCATCGCGGCCCGGCCTGGCGCTTGCCTCAGGAACTCCCTGCCTCCAGCTGCCCTGCAGGACATCGAGAAGCTGGGCGCCAAGCGGGGCGTGGTGCTGCAGAGCGTGAAGGAGGTTCTGCAGGTGTTGGGCAGGCTGGGGGGTCGGTCGGGGCAGGGCAGTTGAGGCTGAGACATGGCGGTGGCGAGTCGGCCAGCTCTCGCTGCAAGGGCTGATGTGTCGGGGACTTGGGCCACACCCACCCACCATCCCATCACAGCTGCCAGCCAATCATCGCTCACCACCATCAGCGCCACCAGCCTGCCACCGCCACCAGCCAGCCACCGCCACCGCCCACCGCCCACCCGCTCGCTGCCTGCAGAGCCTGGTGGATGACCACCTGGTGCACGGCGAGAAGATAGGCATCAGCAACTATTTCTGGGCCTTCCCAAGCGAGGCCGCCGTCATCCTGGACGGCCAGGTGGCGGCGGCAGAGGCAACGCTCAGGGTGGGGCTCGGGCTGAGGGCTGGGCGGGGGCCGGTGGGCATGGGCAATGGGGAGATGACGGCGTGGAGGCGGGGCGGCGTACGAGGGGCTGGTGTGTGTCTTGATTTTCGGGAGGCCGAGCTGGCCTGGCCCTGGTTTTGCCGGCTGTTGCAGGACAAGCGAGCGGAGCGCGCTGCGCTGCAGAAGAAGGCGGAGCAGAGCAGGGCGGGCAAGGATGACAGCGTACGCGGCTGCCATGCCCTGCGCTGCCCGCCTGCCTGCCCGCCTTTCCTCCAGCACCCACCTTCCCTCAACAGTGCTGCATGCCAAGCTGAGGCGTTGTTCCGACCGGCCCGTTACCGGCCACCCCGCCTCCCACGGGCTTGGGTGCAGGACGAGCGGCAGCAGCTGGCGGCGCAGCTGGCGGCGCTGCAGGCGGAGGTGGCGGCGCAGCGGGAGGAGCTGGCTGAGTACGCGGGCAACGACCCCGACCGATATGACGCCCTCAGTGAGTGTGGCGTGCAGCACACAGAGGGGAGGCGGTGGGGAGTGAGGTCGCGCGTGGTACTTACCTGGCAGTGCCGCTTGTGTGCATGCGTCGTAAGGTCTTTGCCTCTCTACACCTGCTGCTGTCCCTCTCGCTGCCGTGCTGCAGAGGAGGCCGCCAAGCTGGCGTGCGACTCGGCCAATCGCTGGGTAGACAACATAGATGCGCTGCGGGTGGGAAGCGGGGTGGGGGGGCTGCTGGCGATGGCTCGACAACTCGCTGCCACCAGCTGTGGGTGGTGGTGCGCCTGATGTGGGTCCTGGCACCTGCACCCACCCACCCGCACGCGCTCGGGCTGCGGCGTGCAGGGCTGGCTGAAGAAGAAGTTTGATGGGCGGGGGGCGGAGATAGACAGCCTGTTCAAGGAGGTGGGGCCTTTGTAAGGAATCGTGCTGTGCATGGCTGGCCTGCCCGGGTCGTGCTCCCCTGGATGAAGGAGTGGCCATCCCTCCACGCTGATGTGTGCCCGTGCGGCTGCTCCCAAATGATTGTGTATGCAGAACGGCATCAAGGAAGACCTGGCATACTACCAGCTGGACAAGGAGGGCTAGTAGGGTCGGGCTGGGCGACGGCGAGCGCTGCGAGCGGGGGATGGCGGTGCCCCGGGGTACTGCTGGTGTATGGGTGCCTCAGTCTTGACTTTTGATATCCGTGTTCTTGATATCCATGTTCTCTTCTTCTTCGAACTACACGCCTCCAGACAACCCATAGGGAGCCTCCTTGTCGAAACATGGCGGAA
This sequence comes from Chlorella variabilis, assembly GCF_000147415.1. Lineage (NCBI taxonomy): Eukaryota > Viridiplantae > Chlorophyta > Trebouxiophyceae > Chlorellales > Chlorellaceae > Chlorella > Chlorella variabilis. Next base: position 171,245 of record NW_005435087.1, on the reverse strand, counting down.
GGCGGTTCGGAATGCGGCGGGCCTTGCCCGGGCTTGCTCGACTTGCCTGGCGAGGCCCTCGCGCGCATCGCTTCTCTCCTGGAGACCCGTGACAGGTGTGCAGGGAGCCGCGCCTGCCAGCGGCATGCCATGGCAAGTCGCCCTCCTGAAGACCCCTTCGGTACCCGGCCGCGCTGGAGACTTGTCAAGGCAACTCTCTTTCCCCTGAGATCAAGGCCTGAGCTGCTGCGCTGTGATGCAGGGCGTCCCTGGCGGCGGCCGGCCCCGCCCTCACCGCTTGCGCCCTGCAGCAGGGCTCCAAGTAGTGGGGCGAGGCCCTCAGCCTGACTCTGCACAACCACCAGCAGTGCCAGGGATCGATGGCATGGCTAGCCCGGCAGCGGCCCGGCGTGCACATGCTGGAAGTGGCCTCGGCAGGAGGCATGGGGGAATGGATGCACCACAGCCAGCCGCGCGTCGAGCTGCACCTTCCTTCTCCGCCACGTGAGCGAGCACTGTGCTGCGGCAGGAGCGGCGCTGCTTGCAGGCGCCCTCCACGCGCTCTGTCGCGCTGACGGCTGCAGCTGCGCCATCATCATCACGGCGTGCATTCACAGGGCGCCCACTTGGCTGCTGTTGCTGCTGCTGCTGCTGCAGTGCCCTCCCTCCGGGACCTGGAGACCAGCTTTGTGCACGTCTCAGAGGCGCAGCTGGCGGCCATCATGCAGCACACGCAGCTCACCAGGCTGCGCCTCGAGTATGCCGGCCTCAAGGCGCTGCCGCAGCAGCTCAGGGGCATGGCCAACCTGCGCTGCCTGGAGCTGTGCAGCCAGCTGCGGCTGCCCAAGGGCTTTGCCAACCTGAAGGGCCTGCACCTCACCCGCCTCCAGATCACCGACACAAACCTCGCGAAGCTGCCGCCGGCGCTGAGCAGCCTGACGGATCTCGTCCAGCTGATCCTGACAGAGAATGAGCAGCTGGCGCACGGCTGGGAGCACCTGGCCAACCTGCCGCGCCTGGAGACCCTCAGCCTGGGCGGCAGCTACAGCCTGAACCCCGGCCTGCCCGCCTCGCTGACCACCTTTGCCTCGCTGCGCCACCTGAGCCTGCGCCTCACGCCGCACCTGGTGCGCAGCCTGTGGCCGCTGGCGCCGCGACTCGCCCACCTCACCTCCCTCGACATTATGGTTGCCGACATGGAAGAGCTGCCGCACGCCATCACGCACCTCTCCCGCCTGCAAAGCCTGGACCTGCGGCACAACCACCTGCTGGCCTGCGGCTGGCAGCGCCTGTCTGCCCTGCGCCAGCTGACGGCGCTGGAGCTGGAGGGCTGCACCCACGCCCCCGCGGACCTCCATCTGCTGCTGCCCATGGCGCAGCTGACGCTGTGAGTCTCGGAGTCATTAATTATTTCGTCCACTCTCCCAGCAGTACTGCACATTTTCCTCTCAGCTTTGGTGGCCATTGCGAACTCCTGCCCTGTACATATGTTTATTTTTCCTATGAGCAATTGTTATCAACAATTTGATGCAGCCGTGGGCAAGAGCGGCGCTAGGGCAAGCAGGCGCTCGGCTTGATCGGCGTTGCTGGGTCCCATGCGTGCATCGGGATGCTCTTGCCTTATTGTGGCCAGGTGGACCATGTGCTGCTTTGGCTGGGATGCATGCACACTGGGATGCATGCACACTGGCAGTGTGACGCCCAGCGTACGCTCGTCCGCCAAGTGGCGGGCCATGGCGCCGGCGCCTCATGTGATCTGCCCCGATTTGAAAGCCCGTGTCTTGGTTGAGAAAAACGACGCCCTGTGTTTCCTGGGCTTCTGTTTTTCTACCCAGAACTCTTGAGCGTCCATCCGCCAATTGGCCGCCAGTGCGCTTTTCCCGCTGCGTACCTCACTGAGCGCTTCAATCACCCGTCCGGTGTGGTGTGGGGGCGAGCCGTGCCCCGGGTCGTGCCCCGGCTCCTCCGGACGGAAACAGCAGAGGCTGTGGGGCAACGTCCTTCCCCTCGGGCCATGGAGCAGCCCCGTGATGTCCAGGAGGTGGGTGGCAGCGCTGCAAGCGCCGGGAACCACTCACTACTCCCCAGGGTTCCGCCGCCCAGCAGTGGCGGCGACCGCCGCCGATGTTGCGCGTGCCTAGCCGCCTTAAGTCGCATCTCGACTCCCCCTCCTCCCGGTCCCCTCCTGATTGCAGGCCGTCGACGGCGGCCCGGTGCGCGGCTTTGCCAGCAGGGACCACGAGGCGCGCTTCGTGGCGCACTTCCACGCCACCTCGCTTGCCGCCGACCGCAGAGTGCACCTGGCCGGAGCCCTCCTCAAGCTGACCGTCGCCTTCAAGCCGCTGGCAGCCCGCGACTGGGGCTCCGCCGCCGTGGCCGCCGCCCACGGCAGCTGGTCGCTGCTACTGCTGCTGCTGGCGCGGTATGCGCCGCACGCCTACCTCCGAGCCCGCACGCCCCTGGTCGTCTTGGTCCAGCTGCTGCATGCCCTGGTGGGTCCCCAGCATAAGTGAGGGGCTCCGTGCAGGCCCGGTAGCCTGGCAGGCATTGCCCCGAAGCACCACCTCGGCCAACCCACCACCACACCGCTGCCTGCCGCTGACCACAGGTCACCAGCCTGCTTGCGCTCGCCACTCTGGGCCCGCCCGGCTGCCCCGCGGCCTGGCAGTTCTGGCTGCGCGAGGCCAACCTGATGCTGGCGCCCTGGATCGCCATGCTGGCGGTGGCCATGCCGCTGCCGTTCCGAGTGGCCGCGCCGGCGCACGCGGCGGCGGCCGCGCTCAGCCTCTCGGCCACCGGCTGGCGCCAACAGGTGTCCCTGCAGCTGTGCCCAGACAGCGGGCGGCACTACGCGGCCGCGGCGCGCCTGGCAGCGGCCGCCGTGGCCTGGCTGTCACCGCCGGCGGCGAGGGGCGCTACGCGGCCACCCTCGCCTGCCGCGGCCTTCTGGGGTTTGCACGCGGCTGCCCACCTGGCCTTGTCCTGCCTGGTCCTGGCCTGGCTGCACCACTCGGATCGCCGCAGGAGGCGTGAGTGGGCGCAGCAGCTGTGGCCTGCGCCCACGGCCCCCCACCGGAGCAAGGCTGCGGCGCCCGGCCACACTGAGGCCACGCCCACCACCCTGGCAGCCGCCTGGGTGCTGTGCCCGCTCTTCTGGCTCGGGTGCCTGCTGTGGCTGCACCCCGCTGCCCCCTGCCCCTCGCTCAATTGCACCAAGTTATAAAGTTTTGAATTCTACCTGTGAAGCCTTGCGTCTCGGTGAAATAGGGCAGGGGGCGACTCCCATCGCGCAGTTGGTCACCCCCAGGACAGCTGGCGCTTACAACCTATGCGCCGCAGTTCCGCTCAGAAAACGAATTCGTTGATTGCTCTCATTTGCCTCTAGCCGCTTCAAGGTGACAAGTTGTCACCAGCAGTTCAGCCGGCACATGCACACACAGCTGCTGCATTGCCAGCCGGCGCCAGCTGGCGCCAGCCATTACTACAGCCGCCGCCACTACAGCCGCCGCCTGATTAGCTCGATGTGGCGAGGCCCCACGCCGCAGCAGCCCCCAACGATGCTGGCTCCCAGATCCACCCAGCGCGCCGCATGCCGAGCGTAGGCCTCCGCCAGGATGATCCCGTCTGCATGGCACACCGGCAAATGGGTGCCGCTGGCATCAACCCTTTGCAGGGCTTGGTGGGCAGGCAAAAGCCTGGCCGCCGTGCTTGCGGTCAGCAAGCAGCAGCGCCACACCCAGCTTGCCCCGCCATGCCTGCATCGTAGTCTTCTGCGGGTGCGGCGGGCGCCGCCCGCGAGCTGCTGCCGCCCTCCAGCCACTCTGCAGCCACGCTCTCGCAACACCACACACACACGTATCAGATTGCAGTGGGCTGGCTGGGAGCAGTTTGCCGGAGGCTGAGTTGAACGGGGCAGGGAGGCGGCAGGAGCGCGCCTGAGGTGGTGGTTCTAAAGCCATTGGCATAGCCGCCGATGCGCACGCCAGGCGGTGCGGCCGCCTTGAGCACCGGCAGCGCCGCGGCCACCGCCTGCGCGGCGGGCGGGGCGCACGCAGGGCGGGTGGGTGGCGGCGGCGGCGCAGGGCAACCGCTGCCGAAGCTTGGGGCGGCAGCCACAGAAGCGGCGGCAGCAGGGGCGGCTGCAACAACAGCAGCAGATGTTGGGGCCAGGAAATACAGGCAGCTGGCGCCGATCTGCTACCGATCTGCCACCCACCTGCGGGGAGCAGCAGTTGACCAGCACCGCTTCCAGCCCCGGCAGCTCCGCCACCGCCACCACCGCGTCCTGCGGCAGGCAGGCAGGGGACCACCCCCGCCGACCGCCTGAGCATCATTCGCATCACTCGCATCACTGGCAGGCACCAGCTGCGCGGCGCCAAGGGCCCAGCGACTCCTCCGCCGCCTGCGCCTCCCTCCACTGCCTGTAGAGAGCCTCAAGCCAATCAGGCGAGGCCGAGGCGAGTAGTGCGCCGCCCCGCCACCTCCCTCTCGCTGCCTGCGGAGCGCCTCGCAGCTGCGCGGGGCCAGCCGCGCCACTTGCCTGCAGCGGCTCCCCGCTGCGCAGCAGGGCCACGTCGTCCCGGTCCTCAATCGTCCAGCTGGCCCACCAGGGCAGGCCAGAGGCGGCGGCCGCGGTGCCCGCCGCCAGCCCCTCGGTGCAGGTGGAAAGCGTCTCGCACAGCAGCAGGTCGCAGTGGTGCTTGAGGGTGCCTGGCGGGAGGCGCCGGCGGTTTGGGGGGGAAGCAGGCCTAGGGGGGCATGCAGGTGCAGCCAGGGGGGCTGCGCAGGGCACGGGCGGCCCCGGCTGCGCCGCCTGACCGTTCCAGCCCTGCTGCAAATAGCCTTGCGCCACCGCCACATATACAACCACAGCACAACCGCAGCGTCGCGCTTGCCTGCCAGCAGATTGTACTCTGGCTGCATCTCCTCAAAGGCCCGCAGCCCGCTCGCCTGCGCCTGGTAGCTCTCCCTCAGCGGCGGCAGGCAGCCTGCGGAAGGCAGGGGGAGCGGCGGGCGTGTGGGGTGCCCTTGGCGCCATTGGGGCAGGCGGATGGGAAGCGCTTAGCGCAGCTGCCACGCGACAGACCGACGCATGGCAGGCAGGGTGCGGAGCGCGGCAGCGCCACGGCGCCGCACCTGCCACCAGCACCTGCCGCCCGCTGCCGCTGCTGGCCGCTTCTGTCGCGGCCGCGCGTGCCAGCCGCGCCGCCGCTTCCAGCAGCTCCTGCTGCAGCCCCGCCTTGCCTATCCGCCCCAGCGACCACTCCGTGCAGGCAAAGCTGTTGACCGTGATCACATCCGCTCCTGCATGTTGCGAGTGCGGGCATGAGCAGCTGGGGGCTGGCAAAGCGGCGGCATCACGCAGGCTGGCGCCACCGGCGGCGGCGCGCCTGCCGCGATGTTCTCTCGGTGGACCTCCGAGACCGCCTCGGGCGCCAGGTCGTTTGCCAGGGCACCCGCCAGGAAGAGCTGCTCGTACTCCAGGCCCGGCACCAGCCGCTCCACGCCCTTGGCCTTGAGCAGGTGGCCAATGCCGCCATCCAGCAGCGTAACAGCACCCATATGGGTTCTCATCACTGTCCTGATGTCGCGAGAACCACTCGATATACATGAGGGGACTACCCGGCAACAGCAGCTAGGTGCAACGCCACGTCATCGGCGCCGCACGCGGCGCTCAAAACCCAAGCAGCACAAGCCTTATTGTGCTTTTCAGCTGATTCCGGCAACTCCTCCTGCTAGCACCTCATCCTCTCAGAGCGCCGCTAGTCGAACAGGCGAGTGGCACAGGGCTGCTGCTGGCACGCCCGTGTGGTGCGGCCATGCGGCTGCAGGGGCTCAGTGCGAAAATGGCACGACCTGAAACTCGCGCCTGGCAACAGTCCAAGGCCCGCCCAGGTCCCTGGCTGCCTGCCAGCCTGCGCGCCGCCGCCACCGCCCGCTCGCCTGCTGCCTGCCTCCCACCTCCCCTCTGGTTGCAGCACACCATGAGCTCCAGCTCAGTGGAGGACCTGCGGCGCTGGGTGGTGCAGAACAAGCTCAAGGCCATCTGTTGCGCACCGCCGCCGCCGCCGCCGCCGCCGCCGCCACTGCCCCTGCCACGCTGCCATTGCGCCGCACCAAGCGCCCCTCGCCTGCCGCTTACCATGCCCTGGCTCTGCAGTCTCATTCTGGGCCACCGGCCTGTCTGTGTCGCTAGCCTACCAGTGGACGAGGCCCATCCCGACCCAGGTGGAGCACTGAGGCAGCTGGTACCGCTCATGCTCCCTCCCCCACAAATGCCTTTTAAAGCTGTGTGCCCCTTTCTGCGGGGCCTTTGCGACAGCCCAGCTGAACTCAAGATGGGGTTGCACCCTGCTGCAGCTGAAGCTCATCCACTCGCGCGTGTATGCCCAGGTGCGCAGCAGCTGCTGGGGCTCGTTTTAGGGCCTCGCTAGTGCCACTGGCAGCTGCCACCTCTAGCTGCACGCCCTGGCGCACTGGCGCCACACCTGCCGGACCTCCCGCACAGGCTGCTCACGCTTGCGCCGCCGCTGCCACCCCACCCTGTCTGCGCAGGCGCTGACGCTGGCTGGGCTGGGCATTGCTGGAGTGGTGCAGTGGCTGGAGGAGCCTCCTCCCGAGACCACTCCGGCGCCCAAGGCCACCGGCTTCGACCGCTAGCCGCCTGGCAGCGGGCGGCTGTGTCAGGGCGAGCCCGGGAGCTGCATGCCGCCAGTGGTTTGGGGACGGGCGCGCATTTGCATGCGGCTCGGACGAAGGGGTGTGCTGTGGCGAGGCGAGGGCCGACGGTTGATTTGGTGCACAGAAAATGAGGGCTGAGGCGGTTTGCAGCCGTGGCCATGAGACAGGCTGTGAAACGGCAGCATGGATCCACGGATCGTGTGGCTGAGCGAATGCTGAAAGGGGAAAGGCGGGAGGGTTGTCTACGAGAGGTGCCTGCTCAGCTCCCTCGCAAGGACCGCTTGCACTGCCTTGCTGCTGGCCTCCAGGTGGTGCTCAACGTGGTCCCTGTCCCTGCCTCTGCCGCGTGAATGTGCTGTTGCATGGGTGCACGAACTAGACTCTTGAAAATGAAAAATGCGGGATGAAAACTGCGGCGTAAAAACAAGTAGCATGGTGACACAGCACACATGGGGGATGATAGATAGAAGCAAGGCTAGCTAAGCAATCGGTTGCTGGCTTGGTTGCGGGGCGGTGGCATGGATGGGTGTGGGGTGCGAGGGGGGGCAGGCTGCCGCTGTGGGCCTTGCCGAGGGGACGCCCTGGGGCCTGCCGAGAAGCAGCCCCTGCAGCCGCAGGGGCTGCCACCGGGGCTGCCTCGTGCCCTGCCGCCCTTTCCTCCCTCACTCGTCAGTAGTGTCCCGCAGGAAATCAGGAAGGTCCCGGAACAGGGAGGCTTCGCTGGGCAGGCCATACGAGTCCTGCTGGTGCCCCAGGGCGCTCGCCGCCGCGCCGTACGCCTCCTCCCGCCCCTCCTCCTCCTCCTCCTCCCCCACCTCCAGAGCATCCTCGTAGCTCTCCGCCTCAGCCGACAGGCGCAGCTCGTCGCGGGGGGTGGCAAAGGCTGCAGTTGGTGGCGGGCAGGCAGGAGAGGGCGGGGAGGGGACAGAGCGGGGCGGTGAGGCAGCGCAGATGCATCGGTTTGTGGTGGGCGGGCAGGAGTGGCGGGGAGGGGGAGAGCGGGGCAGGGAGACGGGGCGCGGCGGCACGGAGCGAGGCAGGCGAGAATGCAGCCGGCTGTTGGCTGTGGGCATGCCTAACCAAGGCGTGCAGCAGCAAGCAGCAGCACGAGGGATGCCACGCAGGCGCCAGCCCACCCACCGGAATTGGCGGCGCTGCCTGGCCGGCTGGCGAAAGGCCCGCCGATGGGCAGCGCGCCTCCCAGCCCGGCAAAGGCCGGCAGCGAGGCGGTACCGGCAGGGAAGCCGCCTGCTGCCGCTGCGGCTGCGGCTGCGGCGGCCGCGGCGGCGGCCGCTGCGTTGCCGCTGCCGCCGCGTGCCAGCGGCTCTCGCGGGCTGAACACAGGGGCAGTCACCGAGAAGCTGCCACCTGGCGCGGCGCCGCCGCGCTGCTGCTGCTGCAGGCTGCTGGCGCCGCTGCTACCCAGCAGGCCCAGCATGCCGCCGCCGCCGCCGCCGCCGCTGCCAGGCATGCGGATGTCGGGCGTGCCGGCGCGGGTGTTGCCGGCACTGCTGCTGCCGGCGCCGCTGCCTGCAAACGCGGCGGCGCCGGGTGCACCGAACGACAGCACGCCGCCTGTGCCGGGCTGCTGCTGCTGCTGCTGCTGCAGCTGCTGCTGCTGGTGGTGGGCGGAGGCAGGGCCCTCGTAGCCACCCATGGCCCCGCCGGTACTGAGCCGCCGCAGGCTCAGCAGCGCCTGCTGCTGCTGCTGCTGCTGTTGCTGCTGCTGCTGCTGCTGCTGCTGCTGCTCTCCCGGGCGGGCGGCCAGGGAGGCAGGGAGGACATGCAGGAAGAGGCAGGCGTCGCCCTCCCGGCAGAAGCCGTGCACAAAGTACTTGCAGATTTTGGGCGGCTGCTGCGGTACCGCCGCCGCCGCCTGCTGCAGCAGCTGCGCCTTGGCTGCATCCAGAGCAGCCAGCAGCTGCTGCTGCCGCCGCTGCTGCAGCAGTGCCAGTGCCACGGGGCCAGACAGGCCTCCAAGGCCTGCGGAGCCGGCGGCGGCGGCCGCCGGCTGCGGCGGGCGCTGCGGGGAGGCCAGCAGGCTGCCGCCGCCGCCGCCGCCGCCCTCGCCGCCGCCGCGGCCGCCCAGCACCTCGGCCCAGCCGTCGCCGCTGCCGCCGCCGGCGCCGCCGCCCGCCGGCTGCCACAGCCTGCTCCTCAGCGCTGTGAGTGCAAGGTCGTCTTGTGGCGCCAGCCTGGCGGGGCTGCCAGCCGCCGCTGCAGCAGCCAGGCTTCCCGCGGATCCGCCCCATAGCAGGCCGGCGCCGGCGCCGGCGCCGCTGCCGCTGTGCTGCTGCTGGTGGTGGTGCTGCCGCTGCTGGTGCTGGGCCAGCGAAGGGCCGGCTGCCAGCGGCAGTCCCGGAAGGTCGACAGACCAGCTGCCGCGGCTGGCGCCGCCTGCGGCAGAGCCTCCTCGCCCGCTGCCGCCGCCGCCGCCGCCGGCGTCGCCACCCCACAGCGAGCCGCCGCCGAAATCCAGGAAGGTGCCGGCCGCGGGCCCCGCTGCTGCGCCGCCGCCGCCGCCGCTCGCCTCCGCGCCCAGCCCGCTGGGCTGCTTGGCGGGGCTGGGTTCGGGGGTGCGGGCCGCAGAGGCAGCCAGGGACTCGGAGCCGCCTGCAGGCATGAGAGGCAGCACACGCAGGCAGCAAGCCGCAGGGTGGGCGAGGGCAGTCACCTGTGCGAGCAAGCAGGGCTGCGGGAGGGTACTGCTGTGAGGTACAATGATATGAGATACTGCAAGGTACCGTGAGGCACCGCGAGGTACTGCCCATGCGCTACAGCCACCCGCGCAGACGCATGCACATGCCAGCCGAGCGGCGCAGCTCCGGGCCACGCCTGCCGCCGCGGGGCGGCGGCACGCACCGGCAACGCCCTCCACGCTCCCCTCCATGCTGCTCCACCGCCCGCTGCCAAAAGCGGGCGGCGCCAGGCCTGGAGCCACGCCGAGCCCCGCGGCCGCCGCCGCGGCCACGGCCGCCGCCGCGCTGCCGGGCGCCGCGGGCTCCCACCCCTCGCTGACCACGGTCCCTGTCGGGCTGCGCAGGTTGTCAGCAACCGCCAGGGCGGCCTCAGCGGCATCCAGCATGCCGCCGCCAGCCGAAGCCGACGCTGACGGCACGGCGGCGGCGCCGCCGCCTGCCTCTGGCGGGTGGTCGTTCAAAAGGTCCAGCAGCCCCTGCTGCTCTGACAGGCGCTCCAGGCTGTCGCTGCGGTCGTGGTGCGGCAGCAGGCCTGTGAGGGCGGCAAAGCCCGCCGCCGCGCCCGCGCCGCTGTTCCCAGCGGCGGCCCAGAGCTCCAGGGCGGCGGAGCTGGCCGGCAGGCCGCCCGCTGCGCCGCCGCCGCCGCTCACGGGCAGCGCAAACAGCCCGTGGGCCTGCTGTGCCTGCGCCTGTGCCTGTGCCTGGGTTGCCGGCAGCGGCAGCGGCAGCGGCAGCGGCAGCTGCGGCGCCGCGTCGGGCAGCGAGGCCGGCGGCGGCGCGGCGGCGGCCGCCGCCTGCGCCTCCAGCAGCCGCCGCTGCTTCTGCAGCAGCACAAAGTGCTCCTTGGCAAGCTTCTCTCGCTCCTGCAGGCGGGGCAGCAGGAGGACAGGTAGGCGCGTGTGTGTGGTTTGCGAGCAGGGGCCTTGCAAGCAGAGAAAGCTGCTCCTGAGAGCAGAGCAGAGAAACCTCTGCTCCTGCTGCTCCCTCGCGAGGCGCGTCGGGATGCCTCGAGCCAGCAGTCAAAAGCAAGCCGCAAGCCGCAAGCCGCAAAGCCGCACCTGGCGCTGCCGCTCCCGCTCCAGCCGATGCTGCCGCTCCCGCTCCCGCCGCTCCGCTTTGGCCGCCTCCAGCGCCGCCTTGCGCTCCGCCCGCTCCGCCTTGGCCCTGCAGGCGCGGCGGGGGCAGATTGTGTGTGTGTGTGTGTGTGTGGTGTGTCATGGGCGGTGGGCAGGTATGTGGTGTAGGTATGGGGTGGTTTGGTGATCAGTGTGTTGTGGGTATGTAAAATCGGTGCCACGCTCTTCCGCAGACACCCGGCAGCGTTGCAGCGCCGGTGCAGCGATCCTCCCAAGGCAGCCAAGTAGAGCAGAGCAGAGCGGAGCCTGGCGGTCGGCCCCGCTCACTTTTCTGCGCGCTCTCGGTCGGCGCGCTCTCGCTCCGCCTTGTCGCGCTGCTGCTGCTCGCGCCGCGCCCGTGCCTCCTCCTGCCGCTCCCGCTCGATGCGGGCCTGCAGAAGAGGAAAAGTAGAGGAAGGGGTGGTGCGAGTTGGAGTGATGAGAGCCTGGTGGTAGGGGTGATGTCGGTGGGTGTGGTGGTGGCGTGACGTGCGGGGGCAGGCACCAGCCTGGCCCCCTGTGTGCGCCGCCTGCGAGAGCAAGCTGGCGCCAGGGCGCCGCCCCGCTTTGCCCACCTGCTCCGCCTCCTCCAGGGCCAGCATGCGGCGGGCCTGCTTCACCATGTGCTTCACCACCGCCAGGTCGTCGCCTGCCGAAAGAAGACACGGGTGGCGGCGGCGGCGAGTGGATGCACGGGTGGCGGCGGCGGCAACTGGTTTGTGTGTGCAAGGGCCTCACACTAGGCTGTGCTGCCGGGCTGCCGGGCCGCCAGCTCAGCCCACAATGCAGCGGCAACGGGCGGCTGGCGGCACACTGCACCCACCTGCCAGCTCTGGGGGCAGCTCCGCATCAGACCCCTCCCCCTCCTCTTGCTCCTCTTCCTGGTCTGGCGCCGCAGGCAGCAGGATGCACAGCTGCACGGTGTCCTCTGCCACCAGTTCCAGCAGTACCGCCACGTCGGCGTCAGCTTCCGCGTCGGCTTCCACGTCGGCGCTGCCGCCCGGCTCCAGCTGTACTGAGGGCGCCGCCGAGACATACACAGAAGCTGCCGCGCCAGCGGCTGCCGCGGCTGCTGCCGCCGCAGAGGGGCTCTCCTGGCCGCCAGAGGCGAGGGAGGTGCGGGGTGTGGCGATGCCGGGTGGCAGGCTGCCGCCGCTGCCTGGGTCTGCCCGCGCCAGCAGGGCAGCGACGGCAGAGTTACTGGCAGAACTGCTTGCTCCAGACAGCCCGGTATCTGTGCGGCGCAGCGGCCGGCCCGGCGCCGCCGCCACAGCAGCCGCAGGCAGCGGCTGCTCCCGCCGCGCCGCCGGCGGCTCGGCGCCAGAGGTACTGGCGGCGCTGTCAGACTGGGCGGTATCGGAGAGGTCAGCTGCAGCGGCAGCTGCCGCCTGCTGCTGCGCCTGCAGCTCGGCATCCATCAGCAGTACCACATCCGCCTTATCCAGTACCGCCTGCAGCGGTACAGCAATGTGGGACGCAGGAGATCGGCGGCCCGGCGGCACCGTGACGCGCCACAGCCTCTGCAGCATCTCCCCTTGGGGGCGGCAGGCCAGCGCAGGCGCCGGCATGGCGGTGGCGGCGGAAGCGTGGGCCATTGGCAGGGCAGCAAGCAAAAAACAGGCGATAGGGCCGTCTGCATGGCGGGCAGCACGCAAGACAAGGTGATAAGGAGGCTGCCGCCGCATACCTTGATGGAGGAGAGGCGCTGCGCCACCGACTTCTCCATCCCGCGGCTCAGCTTGATCACTGCAGGCAAACGGGAAGGTGTTGATCAACCAAAGGTGGTTTAAGGTTGAGGGGTTAACCTTAGAAGGCAAAAGGAGAGGCTCGACCACAGGCGCAGGGGGCAACCATTGCTGAATCAGCCCAGCAACCTAACAGCACCCCCGGCCCAGGCCACCGCTGCCTCCGCTGCCAGCAAACCAGCCGCCAGACACCTCCAGCACGCCACGGCGCCAGCCCCAGCCGCCAACCCAGCCCAGGGGCGCAGCTGCCAACCCGGCCGGCTCCAGCTGGCATCCACCCCCACACTACAACCGCAACCTCCCCACTAGCCTCACCTGCATCCAGCTCCGCCTTTACCTCCGCCAGCAGCAGGCGGTGCAGCTGGCGCTTGGCCTCCGACACCAGCGCCTCGGGGCAGCCGCCCGCCTCGGCCTGCTCGATGCGGGCCTGCGTTGGGAGCAGAGGGCGGGGGTGTGTTGTGGCGGTGAGGTGGCGGTGAGGTGCGCGGCGTGTGGTGGGAGGTGTGGTGGGGCAGGGGCACAGGCAGGTGGCAGACAGGCAAGCGAGTGCAGGCGAAAAGAGAAAAAAAACACGAGCGTCGGGCCAGGCCTGCCACCTCGGCCACCAGGCACACGCGTGTGTCCGACACAGACGGAGCGGAACGGGAAAGAAGGAAGGAAGGAAGGAAGAATGAAGGAAGGAAGAAAGTATGCGGCCGGCGCCTACCTTGAGGGCTTGGTACTGGAAGGGACCCTCGGCCGCCTGCTGCATCGCCGCCTCTAGGCTCTGCATCAGCTTGAGGAGCCGCCGCGCCTCGCCCACCTTCACCCCCGCCGCCGCCGCCTCCTTGATCGCTCTCGACAAGTGGGCGGTGCCCACGCCGTCCCTGCGGGTGAAGACGAGGGGGTGCAGGGAGGGGTGCCGGGCCGGTGTCAAGGGGGAGCGCAGGGAGGGGTGACGGGGCATGTCAAGGCCAGCTGGAGGGAAAGCGCAGCGGCGGCAGCTACTGGTGGAGGCATCAAGGCCCAGCTGGCCGCGGCAGGAGAATGAGGATCAGACAGAGGCCGGCGGGGCTCTCTGGTGCTAGGCCTGCTGCTGGGCATAGCCAGGCAGCAGCCAGCGACTTGCTAAGCAACACGGGCCTTGGCCGCACCTGAGCGCACGTGTCAGGCGGGCCTCGGCGGCGGCCGCCACGCGCCAGCGGTGCACCGCCTCCCTCGCCCGCGTCGCCTCCGGCAGCAGCAGCTCCCCGCACTGCTCGGCATCCTCGATGCACCGCTCGACTGCACACCCGGGGCGCAGTGGGGCGGCAGCAGCGGGGTTCAAGAGAGGATCGAGGCCGCTGGGCGCAAGGGCATGTGACGATGTCTCAGGCAGGCCATGCGGTGGTGCGGTACAAGCAGTACAAGCAGTACAGCAGCAGGCACATACCCGCGTCCGCGTCGTCCTGCCTCCCCAGCCTCTGCAGGTTGCGCAGCGCGGCCTCGAGCGCGCCGCGGCAGCGGCTGGCGCCGTCCAGCCGCAGGCGCAGCTCGGAGGCGGCTCTGCGGCGGGGCGGGCGACGGGAGAGGAGGGTGGGCATGGCAGGCATGCAATTATGCCCGTGCATTTCAGCACACACAGGCGCACTCCCATCGCCCTTTCAACCGGCCCCAGCCGACCCACCCCGCCCATCTCCCTCCCCCACACATCACCACCACAGCACACCTGGCGGACGCACCCCACCAGCACCATGCACAAACGGATCATTGTCCCTTGCAAGGGAGAGCGACGCATCCACCTCCCCCGCCTCTGCTCACCTGTACGCCCCTGGATCGAGCTCGTGAGCGCCCACCTTGCGGGCAGCCAGGATGGCGGCCTCAAGGCGGGGCAGGTCCGAGACGGCCTTGCAGCTGGCGGCGGCGCGGGCCAGGCCCTCGGCCGCCCGCTCCACCTCCAGCTTCTGCTTGACTGCCTGCGGTACCAAGCCGGTGCAGTACAAAGCGGTGCTTCAGTGCCAGGCAGAACGGGGCCCAGGGGCACAGCGGCGCGCAACACGGGCCATCGGCCGCAGCCCCGGCACACAGGCTGCTGCATGGAAAGCTGCGGTGAAGTGCAGCTAGCGCTGCTGTGCATGGGGCCCACTGGTGTTGCCGCCGCCATGTGCCAGGAGCGCGGCCGCCCGGCGGCCTCACCTGTATGCGCGGCAGCAGCAGCTCGGCGCCGACGGCAAACTGGCAGGCGCCGGGGGCGGCCGCCGCGGCCGCCGCCTCCGCCTTGGCGAGCACCGACTTGAGCGCGGCGCTGCCGCTGCGCGCCTGCGCCAACGCCTCATCCAGCCGCGCCGCCGCCTCCACCGCCGCGCCCTGCGTCAGGAGGGCGGCGGTGTGGGCGAATGCCGCGCAAGCACGCAACCACGCAAGCAGGAGCAACACACACGCATCACACACAGACACACACACACACGCACACACACACATGCGCAGAGGCGCCAGGCCATGCCGCCACCCCCAATCCCACCTGCGCCTGCAGTTCTTTCAGCACTCGCTTGGCCTTTGCCACCCCAATGTTGGCCTGCCGCGCCTCCTCCGTCGCGCTTTCCAGCTGCTGCAGCCGCGAGTTGAGCTCCGCCCAGAACGCCTCTGCAGCGCAGCACGGCCAAGGAATCCATATTATATATACAGTTCACTCGCAGACCATTAGGACAATATGTGATATAATAACAATGCAGCAGTCGGGGGCAAGACATGCTGCGCGCTGGCTGCCCACTGGGAATGGGGGCCGCCTGTGCATGTGGCAGGCAGGTGGGCGGACAGGCGGGCGGGCAGGGGGCGGCGCACCTGCGTCCACGGCGGGCGGCGCACCGGGCCTGCGCGCCAGCAGCGCCCCAGCTGCTGGGCCAGACATGCGTTCCACAGCCGCGTCAAACTGGGCCTGCGGTGGAGGAGGGGTGAGGAGGGGTGAGGCGACTCGGAGGGGGATGGGGTGGGGTGGGATGGGATGGGATGGGATGGGCTGGGCTGGGCTGGGCTGGGCTGGGCTGGGCTGGGCTGGGCTGGGCTGGGCTGGGAGGGGAGGGGAGGGGAAGGGAGAGGGGTGGCAGGGAGAAAGGGAGAGGAGGGCAGACGCGGCTGGCCTGGCACCCCCCCTCACATACACTCACGCACATAGACATCCCTCATTGTCGCCACCCCACCCACCGCCACACACACACAAACGCCACTCACAGTGCGAGTATAACCTGCCCCGCCCCCCACAAACACAGGCACACACAGGCCCGCTTGCCGCTCCCCACCTGCGCCTTGGCCCGCTTGATCCAGCGCTGCTTGAGCGCCCGAGCCTGCTCCACCTCGCCCGCCAGGCTGGGGTAGCGCTCCGCCGCCGCTATCGCCTCGGCGAGCTCCTCAAGGTTCATGCCGCCGCTGTGAGGCAGGGAGGGCGGGGCGGGTGGCGTGCCGGGGCGGGCAGCGCGTCGAGCGGGGCGGCGGCGGCAGTGGTTGGCAGCACATGCAGCGCGTGCGCGGCGCAGTGTGTGCATGCACGGTCGCGGCATGCACACAGGAGGGCTCCCAGGGGTCTGGGGCAGCTGAGGGCAGCGCACACACACACACACACACACAGCACGTGCGGGGGCCAGGGATGCAGGCGCCGCACACGCCCAGCCCACCTGCGCGGCTGCAGCACGTCTCGCAGCCGGTCCCCCGCCCCGATCTCCGCCTGCAGGCTGCCGGCCACCGCCTCCGCCACGCGAACAATGTGGTCTGCGGGCAAAGGGCGGGGGGGGCAGCCGGGGAGGGCGCAAACGTAAACACAACTTGTTTTCGAGCAGGGAGAAGGGGCGCGGCACAGCAGGGCCCATGCGATGCATGCGGGTGAGGGCCGCATAGGCGCGCGTCGGCCGCAGGCGGCAGTGGCAGCGGGCAGAGCGAGCAGGGACCCACGCACGGCCGCTGATCCCTGGATAAACCAGCGCACCCTGCCCCGTCCCTGAACCCTCCCTCTCCTGCCCCTGCACCCTACACCCTACCCAGCCCCTGCACCCTACACCTTGCCCCGCACCCCACCCTGCCGGCAGCCCCACCTGAGGCGTGTGGCGCCGCCGCCGCCAGCGCGGCCACCAGCTGCTGCGCGACGTCTCGGCCCGCGGGGCGCAGCAGGGCGGGCATCCCCGAGCCCGGGTCCAGCCCCACCGCCTGCGGCAGCACCTCGCCCAGCGGCTGCAGCGGCAGCAGCGGCGCGCCGCGCAGCGTCTCCAGCAGCAGCATGTCGGCGGCAGCGGCGCGGCACCAGGCCTCCAGGCATTGCAGGTCCAGCTGGTCGTCCTCGCCCAGGCCGCAGGTCATGCCAAGCTGGCGCAGCCGCTCCCACTCCTGCATGGGAGGGCGGGAGGGAGAGGCCGGGGTGGGTGGGGTGTGGGGTGGCGCTGACGGCGCTGGGGTGCTGGGCAGGCGCGGGGGTGCGGGGGCGGACGGCAGCGAGGAGGCGCAGCTTCTGGGCAGCGCCGGTGCCCAGCAGGCAAAGGAGAGGCGGCGGCGCCGGCAGGGGCCAGCCTGGCGGGGAGGGCAGTGGGCACCCGCACCTGCAGGCACTGCTGCGCGCGCCAGATGCCCGCCCGCGTCGCCGACTGCCGCACGTCCGTCTGCAGCAGCAGCACCGCCTTGCAGTGGACGAGGCGGGCCATGGCGGCGCCCACCCGAGCCACACGCTCCTGCGTGGCGTGGAGGTGACGGGACAACGCGGGGAGCGCAGTGGCATGGGGTCAGCAGGGGCGTGCGGCCAGCAGGCAAGCTTTGAATTTAGTTTACAGCGCGGTGCGCGAGGCGGACGGCCGGCTGTGGCGCTGGGCTCGCCTGCTGGCTCGGGTCGGCGAGGTCTGGGGAGGCCAGCAGACACGCCACCTGCTTCTGCCCAGCTGCCACGGCATGCATGGCCAGCGAGGCGCAGCCGGCGCAGCCGCAGCTCCTGCAGCAGAAATCAGGGCAGGTGGGATGGCATGGCAGCAGCGGCAGGCGAGCGCAGGGCCGCCGCAGGGCAGGCGGCGGCGGCAGGAGGGCGGGCGAGGCGATGACAACTTGCAGCGCAAGGTCCACACCGCATCCAGGGCCCCCCGGCCAGCTCCACCCAGCCTCCACTCAACTTCCAGCCGACTTCCACCCACCTGACCCTGCACAGCGCGGCCTCCGCCCAGCCGCAGTAGATAGCCGCCTGCTCGTCGGGATGCACGCAGGCGCCCGCCAGCGAGCTCCCGGGGAAGCTGGCGGGCAGCTCGGCGGCGCTGCCGCCGGCGGTCGCCTCTGTCACGGCCCGCGCCTCCAGCAGGCGCGCCTCCACCAGGGCGGCCGGCATGCTGCCGGGCTGTAGGTCGAGTTCCTGCACAGGCAGGAGGCAGGAGGCAGGGGCAAGGGCGGGGCGGGGCAGTCAAGGGGCTGGTGCAGCGCTTTGGGGAACCAGCGCCGGTGCAGCGACCGGGGGCAGGGAGCCTGGCGCCGAGGCGAGGCGGGAGGGAGGGCAGCCGCGCCTGCTTCCGCTGGCGGGCTGCCGGCAAGGCGACCTGCCTGCGTGGCCGTGCCAGCGGCCC
>NW_005435087.1:151700-153439 GCF_000147415.1 Chlorella variabilis | reverse complement strand
CACCCCACACCTGCCCGCGCACCCACCCACGCACCCTCCCACGCGGCACCACGAAGCCCACAGCGGCGGCGGCAGCAGCAGCAGCAGCAGCAGCAGCAGCAGCCCCAGCAGCAGCAGCAAGCGCGGGGCGCACCTTGAGGATTTCCACCGCCTGAGAGTAGCAGGCATGCACGTAGTCGGCATGGTGGGAGGAGCCGCAGCACTCGCCCTCGCCCCCGCCGCCTGCCTCACCCGCGCCAGCCTGTAACGTATCGTCCGGCACCCCACCCTCCTTCCCTGCGCCTCCGCTGCCAAAGGCCGAGTCCCGTGCAACGCCCGCCCTCGCCTCGGCGGCGCCAGCGCCAGCGCCGCGTTCGTCCGGCGGCGGTGGCTCGGCGGCCGCGGCGGCCGCGGCGGCGGCCTCGCCGCCGCCGTCCAGCGCGCGCCGCCCAGCCGCGGCGTTGGTCCGCATCTTTAGCAGGGCCGCCTGCGTCTGCTGCACCAGCTTGTGGCGCCGCCGCTCCGCGCGGCGCTTGGCGTGCTGGTCGATGGCCGGCCTGGAGGCGTGGAAGCAGCGTATGGGAAAGTTGCTTGCTTGCGACCAGGCCTCGTGTGGGTGTGCCGCCTCCCCAGCACCGCCATACGGCCGGGCAGGGCCACGACCTTTGTGAGCTGCTCTGCCTCAGCAGTGGGGCTGGTACAGGAGGCGGGCCTGCCCGGCGCGCGGCCGCCCCGCTCACCTGTGCAGCGTGGTGTGGTTGCCCCAGAAGCCCAGCAGGCACAGCAGGCACAGCAGGGCCATGCGCAGCCAGGCAGACAGCCCGTTCCTGCAGGTTGATTGCAGCAGTGCAAGCAGTGTCAGCATACTTGCGCAGGGTTTAGGGCTGCCACCGGTGCAAACACTGCAGACGAGGCAGAGGAGCGCCGACACCGACACCGATGCAGGCAGGCCCGGCCCGCGAGCTGACGCCGCAGCAGCGGGCAGCAGCGAGCGCCACGGCCGGGGTGCCCCTCCCACACCTGAACTGCACCAGGCAGCGGCGCAGGATGAGGGTGCGGGTGAGGCGGGAGCGGCACTCCCAGGCCTCCTGGTCCCGCGCCCCCATGCACCGGCAGCTCAGCTTGCCGTTGCCCAGGCAGCGGTCGCCGCACACGGGCACCACCTCCAGCGGAAGCTCGCCTGCGGGGGTGGGTGGCAGGCGCCTCAGGCACAGCTCACAGCTCACAGCTCACAGCTATGGACAGCCCTCTCGACTCCTTCTCGACTCTCTGCCTGCCCCGGCCCCGGCTCGAGCCCTGCGGTCCTGCCAAACACCCTCACACCCCACCCCACCCCTACCAACCACTCCCACTGCACCCCACCCGCCCGCCAACACGCAATGGCCCCCTTTGCGTTAGCAGCCCCCTCCCCCTCACCTGCCGCGTTGGGGAGCAGCGGGTCCGCCCCGCACAGCAGCAGGTGGTCCACCTGTGCCGGGTTGCCCCGGATGGCGGCGCAGTGCAGCGGCGTGGCGCCGTCCAGCAGCGCAGCCACCGCCTCGCGGGTGGCCGCGCCGGGCTCGCCTCGCTGCATGCATCAGACCGCGCGTGCGGTCAGCACCGCGGCTAGCCAGACGCTCCCAGCAGCGGCAGCGGCGGAGCCCATGGCAAGGCACCGTGCAGGCGCGGACGGAGCGCGCTGCCTGACTGGCGTCCCCCAGGCATGCCGCAGCAGCCTCCCCTGCACGAAAAATCCCTTCTGTGGCTGTGTGCGAGCACCC
>NW_005435087.1:145565-151578 GCF_000147415.1 Chlorella variabilis | reverse complement strand
ACCGGCGCCAGCGCAGCGCACACCCAAGGCAGCCCGCGGCCTGCCGCGCTGCTGCACAGCCGCACGAGAAGCATTTGCCAGCAGGTGCCAGCAGCCAGCAGGTGCCGCCAGCTGCGCTGCCAGCTGGGGGAGGCGAGGAGGAGGAAAGGAGGACAGCAGGCACCTGTACAGGAAGTCCAGCACACAGTCCATCAGCGCTGGGTCCAGCTGCACGTTGACTAGCGACGCCCGCTGCTCCTGGCTTGTCAGCAGCTGCACGGCGGCGTTGGGAGGCGGTCGGCGGCGGTGCGGGGGGTGGGGGGCGTGCCCGGGCGGGCAGTCGCCGCGGGGCAGGAAGCGCGGCGGCGGCGCAGCATGCATGCACCCATCCCCGGCATTGCGGGCGCCAGCTGGGAGCCGCCTTGTAGATCCCGGCTGTGCCGCAAGCGCGGTCGCCAGCCCCGAGCCATCTACACCCCACCTACACCCCAAACCCCACCTACACCCCATCCAGACCCCAGCCTGCAAGGCCCCGGGCCTGCTGGGCCCCCACCTGAGGGATGGACAGCTCCCCGTCTCCCCGCTCCCGCTGCAGGTAGAGCGGGCCCAGGTCTGCCCACGGCACGCACAGCAGGAACTCCAGGAAGCCCGGCGGCGCATTCATGAGGGTGGCGACCGTCAGCGCGGCGCCCGCCACCGCGCGGGCGGCCTCAGGGCCGAGGCCCCCCGCTGGGTTGGCCCCCGGCGGCAGTACCGCACGCAGCGCGGTGGGGAAGAAGTCGTAGAGGATGCCTGCAGGGGGCAGGGGCAGGCCAGGGAGCAGAGGCGGCGGCAGGGGAGGGATGTGAGGGGATGGGTTCCAAGCTGGGAAGCACACGTGCCTGGCAGAGCAGGTGGCGGCGCTGCCGAGGTAGAGGCAGCGGCGCCAGCAGCAGCGGCTGGGCAGCCAAACACGAAACAGCGGAGAGAGGGCAGTCGGCCGCCCCGCGGCCGCCGAGCGAGGCACGCAGCCGAGGCGGCGGGCGGAGCGGCAGCCGCAGCGCACCTTCTGTCAGCTCCTTGATGCGCCGGTCCTCCCGATCGATGTGCTGCTGCAGCTTCTGCTGCAGCGGCTGCAGGCCGCCGCCGGCGCTGGCGCCGCTGCGGCTGCTGGCGCGGCTGCGGGGCCTGCGGTCGGCGCGGCAGGGGCAAGGCACGGCCGCGGTCGGCAAAGGGTCTTGCCGGCACCTCCAGCATCCAGAGCAGCTGCCGGGCGATGTGGGGCTGGCTAGCATAAACTCAAGCCGCACTCCACCAGGCCACACTGATGCGCCGCGGCGGCGCACTGCATCCCACTGCCCTCAACCCCGTCTGTTCCGCCCGTTCCTGCAGACAGCCCACCACAAGGCAGCCCACACAGCAGCTTCCCCCGGTGCGCCCACCTTGTGCTGGCAGGTCCTGAGCGGAGCACAGCAGCGGGCGTGGGGGCGGTGCTGCCGGGCGCGGCGGCGGTGCCGTTCCCGACGCCGCTACCGCCGCCGCTGCCCGCTCCTCCTCCCCCTGGCTGCATGGGCGTCTCCTTTAGCACCATCTCGTGTGTACACCCATGCCAGGCACCTGCACTGCAGGGGAGGCGGTTTTCGATCAGGCGGTGCACCCCTGAGCGGGTGGCCGAGTCACTCTGCGTCGGTTGTGCTGTCTTGCATGCAATGCACGTGGAAATTGCAGCGTCCCGGCGCGTGTAGCACGGCTTGCCAGGCACTTGCCGCCGGGCCGGCAAGGTTCGGGGCCCCTTGCGGGCCCACAGCACCTCAGATTAGGCTTCGAGCTGCCGCCGTGCCCTCCGTTTATATTCTGGGGTCTCTCTGCTCCAGCAAAGCCACTTGGCGGGCACCCCTGGCCTGTCCAGAACCCTCGGCCCTCGCGGCGCCTTGCTGTTGCAATGTGCGATGGTATGGATCGCTACGACGCCACGGGGACGCACCAGTAGGCCCCACCCAGCCCTGGCTCTGTACAGCAATACAGCTACAAGCGATGGGGCTGGCTAGCAATGCTGCTGATCGCTCCGGAGCGCATCACCACCCGTGGATGTCCTTGCCTGACACCTCCACCTCTGTGTTGCGTTCGCTCGTCTCGCACCTGCGGGCCTGGTCTTGGGGACGCAGCGACGCGGCAGGGATGACTGAGAGGCACGATGAGCTGAATCGCATACTCAGCGGCGCGGACGAGCAGGGGCCCAGCAGCAGTCAACAAGCAGACGGCCAGGGCAACGCCGATGACCAGCAGCAGCGCTTGTATGGTGAGTGGTGGACCTGCGGGGCTGCCTGGGCCCGCCAGCAGGCCTGCATGGGCCGCGCCGGCCGCCGCCGCCCGCCGCCGCCGCTGCCGCCACGCCCGGCACTCGCTACCTGCCCCACGTCACCCCTGACCCCCACACCCCGCGCCCCATGCGCAGAGGAGCACGCCGGGCGGGTGAGGGCGGAGGCGGAGGCGGAGGCGGCGGCGCGGCGGCTGCAGGTGGCGCAGGAGCAGTGGGGAGAGTACCTGGGGCAGAAGGAGGGCGACGCGGCGGCGCTGCTGGCGCGCGCCCAGCAGCTGCAGGCGCTGGTGGGGCAGCTGGCGGGGGTGGCCGGCGGCGCCGACGCGGGCGCGGTGATGGCGGCGGCAGAGATGGGCAAGCTGGTGGAGGAGCTTGAGGTGGCGGCCACCGAGGCGCGCGCCTCTGCCGCACAGCTCAAGGCTGAGGCGGAGCGCGGCAAGCGCTCCTCCGCGCAGGTGCGCCCGCGGCCAGCAGCTCCCGGCCTGAACCGGAAAGCGTGCCTGCTGTGGAACGGAGACGTGGCAAGGGTCCGGCAGCGCGCCCCACACAGCCGGCGCGCTTGCAGCCGAGCGCCGGCGCCGGCGCCGCTGGTCGCCCACCCTGCCGCCGGCCAGCCGGCTGCCTGCCTGCCTGCCGCCAAACCATAATGCCGCTGCTGCTGCCCCTGCCGCCCCTGCGCCGTCCTTGCAGGCTAACCTAGAGTCGGATGGCGACGTGGAGATGAAGCGGCTGCGGGAGGACGGCGGCGGCCGCAGCGCCAGCGGCGGCAGCAGCGAGGGCGAGGACGACGAGGAGGCGGCGGCCGCCGGCGGCGCCGGCGCGGCGCAGCAGGGCCAGCAGGCAGCGCTGATCGGGCCGCAGCTGCCGCCGGGGGCGGCGGGGGCGGCCATGGCGGCGCAGGCCGCGGCAGAGTATGCCCACGACAGCTTCCGGGAGCGGGCCAAGTTCATCCCGCTGCGCCTGGGCACAGAGGAGCGGCGCCTGCTGCGCCTGCTGGAGGCAGCACTCACCGTCAGCGAGTACACAGGTGCGCTGGGCTGGGCGGGCGGCAGCAGGTGGCGGCCCTCGCGGCGGCTCGCCTCCTGCCCGCGGGGCTGCTGGCCAGCTGGGGTCACCTGCACAGGGCAGCCAGCGTGCCGCCTGTCGGCCCCAACCTTCCTTGCAAGAAAGGACCTGCTGCCGCCGGCCTGGCGCCGGCCTGGCGCCGCCTGCTTGCCCTCCCGCAGACAAGGTGGATGTGATGAGCTGGCGCAAGAAGAGCGGGCGGGTGCATGCCCAGATCCGGGACATGTGCGCCATTCTGTGCGGCCTGGTGGTGGCGCAGGTGGGCTGTGGGATTATGGTGGGAGTGTGGGGCTGCGGGGGTTTGCATTGTGGGCATGCCGGGGTGCCGGCGGGGCGCTAGATTGCGTGGTGCCGGGGCAGCTGGGCGGGAGGGCACCGTGGTGGGCGTGTGGTGGGCGTGTGGGAGTGTGTGGGGGAGGTGGGTCATGACGACCTTTCCTTCCCGGCCCCGCCCTCCTCTCCCTGTTCCCGCAGGACTTCCGCCGCGGCCAGCAGCTGATCACCGAGCGCAACTTCTCCGACCTGCGCCAGTTCTTCCAGGCGCGCCCCCCGCCTGCCCCTGCCTGCCTGCCTGCCTGCCTGCCTGCCTGTATGGCTGCCTGCATGGCTGCCTGCCTGCCTGGGTTGTGTGCAGCCACGCCTGCCTGTACTCCTGCCTGTGTGTGCCACGCCGCCTGCCCGCCTGCCTGCGCTGCTGTGCTGCCGTCGCCTCCGCCCGCCAGCCGGCGCCGTGCCTGTGCCGCAATGGCGGCGTGTGCGGCCTTTTTCTGCCCTTGCAGGACTGCTTCGAGGTGGGGCGTCGCCACAAGATCATGAACCCCGAAAAGGTGGGCCTGCTGGCTGCCGTGCCGCCGCCTGCCTGGCGACTCGTTAACCTGATTTTAAAAGCCGGCTTTTTCCCCCGTATCCCGTGTTTTCCTGCGTTTGCTCGAATGTTTTGCTGCCAACGACGGCTCCCCGCAGATGCGCGACACGTACGGCAAGCTGATGTACCTGTTGCAAGACAGCTGCGAGGGCGAGATCCAGGAGCTGCTGGAGTTCAAGTGAGCGGCGCCGCGAGGCAGCAGGGCTGCGTGGCGGCAGCTGGATTGGTGTTATCCCCCCTGTGGTTGCACGGCTGGCCGCCCGGCGTGTGGCGTGCCTCCGCCCCGCCTGCGTGCCGCCTGCCGACCGCCGACCCTGAGGCCCGCGGCCGCGCCCTGCCCCCGCCAGGTGCGTGCGCCCGCTGCGCACGGTGCACGCGCTTCTGGAGGAGCGAGGCGCGCTGGCTCTGCTGGATGACCCGCTCATGGAAGCTGCTACAGCGGAGATTGTGGCTGCGGGGGTGCCGCGCCACGAGGTGCAGAAACGCATCAAGGTGGGCGGCGGCTGGTGGCGGGGTGGGGTGGGGTGGGGTGGAGGCCGGGCGAGGCGCACCGGCTGCCGGCTGGCGTTGTCCCGGCGTTGTCCCGCCGCACGGTCCCGCCCGGCGTTGTTCCCGCCACGTTTGACCGGTCCACCCACCCGTGCGACCCACCCCACCCACCCCATTACCTGCCCGCCCCTCCGTTCCTGCCTGCAGGTCAAGGAGCGGGCGCGTGAGCAGCTGTCCCGCAAGTACCGCAGCCGCGGCCTGAGCGAGGAGGAGATCCTGCACTGCCTCTACTCCATCTCAGACAACAATTCCTACTTGCTGTTCAACCGCGACCCCATAGACAGGTGAGGACCGGCGAGGGCCTGCTGGTGTGGGGGGTGGTGCGTGTGTTGTGCGGTGAACAGTGCGCATGTGCATGCTCCGCTGCCGCTCCACACACTGCACCCCTGCCACGGGCGCCCGCAGGATGATTGCCTACCTGCAATCCTACTTCCTTCCCGGCTCCTACGAGCCCGGCTACAGCCTGGCGATCCAGGTGGGTACCGAGGGGCAAGCCAGGCTGCCACGTGCCGCTTACAGCAGCATGCATGGGCCCCAAGCTCAGCCAGGGCCCCAGCCCCGCCGCTTGCCCTCGTACACACACACACACCCGCCCCACCACCACAACAACAACGCCCTCTCCCCCCCCCCACGCCACCCCGTCGCTGGCACAGGGCGGCAGCCAGGGCGCGCGGCTGACGCACAGCCACGAGCGGCAGTACACGTACGTACTGCAGAGCCTCACGCTTTGGCGGGAGATCAGCCACGAGGTGCGGCGCCAGGGTGGGGGGGTGCGGTGGGCGCCAGGGGCCGCCTGGCGTGGGCTGTGCGATTGGTGCGGGCAGGCAGCCTGCCCACCCCGCCTGTTGCTATCACACCCTCCCCTCTCGTCACTTCCGCCACCACCACACCCCACACACGCTCCCCTGGCTCATGCCTTCACCACCACCACGCTCACACACACACGCACACGCACACTCGCGCGCGTCCCACATCCCGAGCGCCCTCCATCACCACCATACTCGCACCGCGGTATCCCACGTCGTGGTATCCCACGCCCCGGTGTCCCATGCCCCCGCAGATGTTCAAGCTCTGGTACCTCGCCGACTGCGACCTGCTGCACGAGCGCAACCGCTACACGCTGCAGAACACGGGGCAAGGGATGAACCGCGTGCAGGGCGCGCCGCACGGTGCGCCGCAGGGCTGAGGGGGGTGGGAGGGGTGGGGGTGGGGGCGGGGGCCAGGGGAGCGTGTGTGGGGTGTGGTGGTGGCGGAAG
>NW_005435087.1:115819-145515 GCF_000147415.1 Chlorella variabilis | reverse complement strand
CCCTCACGCCCCCGCTGCCTCCTCATGCTCCGCGCACCGTGTGTGACGTGGCATGACCTGGCACATGCACAGGAGTCAAACAATGGCCGCGCTTGTTCCCCTCGTTGCCTCACGGATGCCCCTCTGAGCGCCGCGCGGCCCGCCTCTGCGTGCAGTGGGGCGCGCCATGCAGGCCATCCTGGCGCGCTGCCAGCGCCGCATCGGCGGCTGGGTGGGCTCCTCCGTGGTGCACCTGGGAGATCACAACGTGCCCAACGCCCTCATGTTCATAGACAAGTATACGCAGGTGCGTGCTTTCCTCCCTCCGCGCTTTCCTCCTGGGTGTGCGCGCGGTGGCGGGTGCGGCGGGGCTGGGCCCCGGTGCCCGCTGCCTGCTGCTGCCCTGCCCTCATGTCCATAGAAAATGAAACCGGAGGTGTGCGTGCTTTCCTCTCTGCTTCTCTCCTGGGGGTGTTGTGTCGCTGGCGGTGCTTGGGGTGGTGGTGTGTGCGGGTTGGCTCTCGCGAGTGCGTGGGGGTTGCCGTGCGTGGGAGTCTCCCCGCCTGCCCCATCCTGCCCCTCCCTTCCCCTCCCTGCCCTGCCCTGCCCTCACCCCGCCTCTTGCGCCTCTCCCTCCGCAGGTGCCCCGCATCCTCAACCCCACTGTGCTGGTCCTGGACGAGCTGCCCAAGCTGTGCCGCGACCCGCAGGTGGGCGGGCTGGGCCTGGGCTGCGTGCCTAGGCCTGGGGCTGGCTGCCTGGGCCTGGGGCTGGCTGTATGACATGCAGCCACCCCGCTGTGATAGGCCGCGTGAGCAGACCTTGGGCTGGTTGCCTGGGGCAGGGGTTGGGTGGGTGGCACCTTCGGCCTGCCGGCCAGGGGCTGGCGAGGGCGGAGTCCAGATGGGCGGCAGCAGCCTGCGCGCGGCGCCGCTTGCCCTCTCCTCCTGTGCTTCGCGCGCTGCGCGCCTGCCTCGTTGCTCTCCCTGCCTGCCTCGGCAGCCGCTCCTGCCCGCTCACCGACCCTGCCCCCTCCCCTTCTTGCTGGCCTGTCCCTCGCGTGGCGCGGCGCAGGTGGCGGCGTATGTGCAGGGCGCGTTTGGCGGCGTGGAGCCGTGCCGCAAGGCCATCCTCCTCGACTTCTTCCGCCACGCCTTTGACGGCAGCGGCGCGGGTGGGCTGCGCTGCCTGCCTGCCTAGCTGACGGCCGCATGGGATCGGTCCGCGGGCTGTGGGCTGGGCTGTGGGCTGGGCTGGTGGTTTGCTGCGTAGCTGGCGACCCGTGGGTGGGCGCTGATGCGTATTGGCAAGCCCCCGTGGCACCCCTTCTCCCTGCCCTGCAGACAACTTCTTTGACGCCGGCAGCTGCATCGAGTGAGTGTGCTGTACCAGCCCTGTGCACAACAAAGAGCATCGACTTTGCCGCGGCGGTCTGGAGCCTGGCCCTCTCGCGCTGAGCTGGCTGCGCTGTTGTGGACCCCTGCCTGCCTGCCTGCCTGCCTGCCTGCAGCGGGCGCCTCACCTCGGCTTGGAACTGGTGCAGCAAGATTGAGAAGAAACCATACTATCATGTGTTCAAGGTGTGGTTGTGGTTGTGTGTGTGTGTGTGTGTGTGTGTGTGTGTGTGTGTGTGTGAGAGAGAGAGAGAGAGAGAGAGTGAGGAGCAGACTTGGTTGTGGTAGCCAGAGCTTGGCCAGCCCCTCTGCAAGCCAGGACGCCAGCCGCCTGCCGGGGGGCTCGTGCCTGCCGTTGCCTCCTGTAATAAGGGTGTGTTCCCAATGGCGCTGCCCTGCGCGGCCGCCAACGCAAACTTGGCTGCTCTCCATGCGTGCAGCTGGCTGGCTTTGTGGGCTTTGACGGAGACTTCAAGTGATGTTCAGGCCTCGGCACAAACTCAGCTTTTCTCCATACCACCCCATACCCATACCAGCCCTGCCCGTCGCCACATGGTGCTTTGCTTTGCTGCTCTGTGTTGGGTGCTGATTCTGTCCCTCCCGCTCCCCCGCTCGCTGCTCCTTGCATCCTTTGCTCCCTTCTGTTCATCGTCTGTTCATCACATTTGAATTCTTGCACCGCCGCCCATACTTCCGCAAAACGCTCACAGCTGCAGGGTCATGCTGGCCTCGTGTTTGTTTGGTAGGAGGGTGGTGGGCATGTTTGCTAGGGTTGGTCCCAGCGGCACGTGGCGGGCGCGGGCAGGCTGACGCTGACCCATTGCCTGGGACACAAAGGCAATGTGGGCTGCCCGCGCAGGGGCTGCCAGCGGCGGCATGCCCGGCCGCCTCCCGCCCGCTGTACCCGTACCGCACTGCACCGCTGGGCCCGCAGACGCTACCCGCTTGCCCGCCTTGCTTTTGAGCGCCTCTATCCGTCTGAAAGAGAACACTCCGCCGGCCTTGGCTCGACCACCGAACGCTGAACCCCATTCTCATCACCGCCGGAATGCCCTGGCGCCTGCAGCCCTTCCTGCGGGAGCGCGTGAAGCGAGCCAGGCGGCTGCTGCAGGATTCGGAGGAGCATCGCGGCAGCCGCGAGCTGGCCGAGTTTGTGGAAGCGTGCGACCTGAACGAGCGGCTGCATGCCACCTTTCTCGACGAGCAGGGACGGCGCAGGCAGGGCGTGAGCCTCGGGGAGAAGCAGGAGGTGAGGCCCCGACGGAGGCCAGCGGGCGCCGCCACGCTGCGGCCCCAGTCGTGCCGCTGCACATTGCTGGGCCCTTATCCCTTGAAATTGGGCCCTTATCCTTGCCTTTGCGCAGGCCCTGGCAATCTGTGTGCGGCTGATCTATCTTCAGTCGCCGGCATGTTTGCTGGAGGGTTCGTGTGCCCAGGCAGTCCAGAAGGCGGTGAGTGTTTCTTGTTCAGTTCAGCTTCATGCAGGAAGGACCTTGCACGAGGTTGCCTGCTGACGGCAAAAGTGCACCGCTACTATGGTCCTCGGCCCCGCAGGCCGTCGAGGTGGAGCCTTTGATTGCCACATACGAGCCGTGCACTCTGCCCCCCAACTGCCTGCGCCGCGCCGCGGTGCCTGGCGCCAACCAGCTGCACAGCCCCTGGCTGCCCATCGGCTTTGCAGCCATGGCCTACTCCTCCAGCCTCGAAGACACCATCGAGGCCGCCAACAAGGCACACGTTTACCTGGTAGCCACGCCTGGCGCCTTGGCGGCGCTGGATGCCAGCCTGGCGGGTGCAGCGCTCAGCGTGCCGCTGACCGCCAGCCAGGTGGCGCAGGCGTGCATGCTTGCTCGCTGGGAGGGCGTGACCGGTGGCGGCGATGAGCGCGCTCAGGCCCTGATCCAAGGGGCGAGCGCCAGGGCGGCAGCAGCCGGGGTGGGGCGCCGCTTCGGCCGCCTTGGCCAGCATGCGATGCAGTCGCTTTTGCTGCACCTGGTGCTGAGCCTGGTCAAGGCTGACGCAGAGCGACCAAGCTACTGGGGGCTGCTGGCGAAGGAGCAGGCGTGCCTGGGGAAGCTGGAGGCTTCGGCGGCCGCCTGGTGCCGGATGCTGGAGCTGTCAACCGCCCAGAAAGGTGCCGCCAGGCAGCCACATGTGCTGCAGCCTGGAACAATCACTGCATTTTTTCACATGAATAGATCTCATGATCCAGCCTGCGCTCACCCGGTCACACTCATACCCACCGCTGTGCAGCTTGCTTGTGCTTGTGTGGGCTTAAAGTCTGGTAAAGCAAGAACTAGCTTGCAACATAGACTCCCCGCCGAAACGGGACGGGAACCGGGCGAAAGCAGAGAAAGCAATAAAACAGGGGTGGAGCAAGGCGACATGCAACGCAAGCAGCTGACAGGGCACGCATCGAAACGTGTGTATGACTGGCAAAGTGGCATGGCGCATTGGGGAGAAACGCAACGGTACGGGAGCATGGGCTGGCCAAACGGCAGTGCGGAACGCTAGGTCACTAGAAAAGCAGGGAAAGGCGCACTATGTATGCAATGAGGGCAGCCCCGGCTCGAGGCCGTTGAGAAAGCAGTGGGCGGGAGGGGGGAGGCCCTGGTGTGGGCGGGCTCTCATCGAGGGGGGATGGGGCGGGCAAGCGGCCCAGATGGGGCGGGGCGCGGGCGGCAGTAGAGTCCTGCGGCTGGGTGGGATATAGGGCAATGAGCGTTGAGCAGTGTGCGATGAGCAATGAGCAATGAGCAGTGAGCAGCCCCTCCCTAAACAAAGTGAAGCGCAGGACGGGGTCCGGTGGATGGGAGGCAAGGAAACGCGGGGGGTTGCCACGTGCGCTACCGCCGCCGCCGCAGGCAGCACCCCTGCGGCGGCGGCAGCGGCAGCAAGCCGTGGACCCAAACGCCGTGCCGCCGCCGCCGCAGGCAGCACTCCTGCGACGGCGGCGGCAGCAAGCCGTGGACCGAAACGCCGTGCCGCCGAGTCCCGTGGCTTGCGACCGTAGACCGTGGGCCGGAAACTGCGGCCGCAGCTCGGCGGCACGTGGTTCTGTTCAAATCGCCAAGCGTGCAGCAGCGCCGAACCACGCTTCCCGGCCTCGGCGCATGCCTTCAGGGGCCCCCTATCGCTGGGCACACCCCTCCAACACCGAACATGCGCCCGGGGGGGGGAGGGCGGCCCGGGTTGCCCAGGCCAAAGTGGGCCGCCCTCGAGCAAGAGGCGGCCGGTCTGTGTGCTGAATGAAGCTTTGTAGGCTAGTAATGCGCACATGGGTGTCACCACCTCCTCCATTGGCCTGGCGTTTGGCCTGCTGACCGGCTACGAGGCACCTTTCTTCAGCCGCAGCGAGGTGGAGGGGCTGCTGGAGCGCGCGCGGCGAGCGATGGCGCTCTGCAAGCGCTGGCTGCCCACCGACAGTTATGATGGCCTGGCCGATGGGGTGAAGCAAGCCTTGCAGATGCTTGCTGGGATCGCGGCGCAATTCCCCGCAGGCCAGGGCAGCTTGCCTGCAACAGCTGACCTGGCCAGCTTCGGCATCACCAGCCCGCCTGAGCGTCAGCTTGAGGTGTGTGCCGGCTGCGGCAACCCCGCCGTGCAGCTTCGGAAGTGTTCAGCATGCAGGGCCGTGGCGTATTGCTCGGTTGAATGTCAGCGACAGCACTGGAACAGGGGCGGGCACAAGCAGCAGTGCACGCAGCTGGAGGCGTCTGGGGCTGGCACCAGCAGGCAGCGCTGAGCGCCTTACCCTGCCGTCAATACAGTGGGCGTTTGAAGCAAGCCGTGTGTGTGTCCATGTCTGCGCTGCCTTGAATACAATGCTTTGCGTGTTGCTTTCTGTGCTCTTTGAAGGGATGTGATTGCATTCAAGCTTGTGAAACTGGTGAGAGTGCCCTGGCGGCCGGCCCCCCCGGCGGCGACGGGGAGGAAAGTGCAGCGCGACCCCGGCCGGCAAGCTCCTCGTCTGCTCACCTCCTGCCGTGGCAGCTGCCCGTGGCTGCTGTTGGCACAACTTCGACGCCCTCGCGCCCATCAGAGGCAGCGCTCCTGGCCCACCATGGCTGACGACTTCCCAGCTGACCGCCCCCCAGCAGCCCAGGCCCCTGGCTCGCGTGGGGGCTTTGGGCGTGGGTTTGGAGGGTGAGTGGTGC
Organism: Chlorella variabilis; assembly: GCF_000147415.1. Lineage (NCBI taxonomy): Eukaryota > Viridiplantae > Chlorophyta > Trebouxiophyceae > Chlorellales > Chlorellaceae > Chlorella > Chlorella variabilis. The sequence goes on along the minus strand of NW_005435087.1, from coordinate 139,985 downwards.
CAGCTTCCGCTGCCCGGGGGCTCTCTTGCGACGAGGAGGGCGTCAGGCAGCCTTGGAGGGCGGGGCAGGCGTGCATTCATTAGTCCAAGGCTGCTGGGGGACAGCGCCGGGCCGGTGCCGCCGCTGGGACCGCACGCTGCTGCAGCCTAGGAGGCCGAGGAGCTGCCGGCCCCGCTGAAGCCACGCTGCTTGGTCGACTGCAGGGACCGCGGCGGCGGCAGGTTTGGCGACCGTGGCGACCGCGGGCGCGGGCGCGGCGGGCGAGGTGGCCGCGGCAGGCGAGCGCACCCCACAGCCCTTCCTGTGCCTAATGCCTTTGCCTTCTCCTGCCGCCGCGTGTCTGCCCTGCCACCTCCCTCCACCCTCCTCCCTTTCTGCCGCCCCTGGCGCAGGCGCGACGAGGGCGAGGAGAAGTGGGTGCCCGTCACCAAGCTGGGCCGCCTGGTGCAGCAGGCGAGAGGCGGCGCGCCTGCCGCGGGGCGAGCCGGGGCCGTGCCCGCTGGCCTCCCGGCCCTCTCTCCCTCCCCTCCCTCTGCCACCTGCCATCTCCCCGCATCTTGTCTCTGCAGGGCAAGGTGCGCAGCCTGGAGCAGGTGTTCCTCTTCTCCCTGCCCGTCAAGGAGTACCAGGTGGGTGGTACCACGCTGTACCGCTGCATTGCCTCCACCGGGGCACTGCCTCTGCATCGGGCGCTGCTGCAGCAGCTGCGGCGCCTGCTTGCCGCTGCCGTGCGCAGCGCAGCGCAGCCAGCGGTGCTCAGCCTGCGCCGGCGCGGCTCGCTCTCTTGCAGCGGCTGTCAGCAGCGCCTGTCGGCCTCCCTCTCTCCTACCCCCGCCCTGCGCTTCTGCCGCAGATCATCGACCACTTCCTCGGCCCCGCGTTGAAGGACGAGGCAAGCACACACCTGCTCGCCTGGGGCGCTGCCTGGGGCGGGACAGCTTCACGCAACTTGCTCGGCCTGGTTCCCCTGCTTGCGGGTCGTGGCGTGCAGCCGGACCAGCCCATAGGGGGCCCACAGCGTGCTGCCGCCGCGTGCGGCACGGCCCCAGCTCACGTCGCACGCCTCCCTCCCTCCCTGCCTGCCTCCCTGCCTTCCTGCCAGGTCATGAAGATCATGCCGGTGGGCTGAGGCAGCTCTGGGTCAAGCCCGGATCCGGAGGCCTGATGTAAACACCCAACCGGTTGGCAGTGGCTTGGTGGCTGACGCCTCAGTGGGAGAGCTGCAGGCTGCAGCTGGCGCCCGCTTGCTTTGCTGGAGGCCCGGCCTCCCGAGCCCTCCGCCCTCTCTTTGCCCCCACTGCAGGTTCAGAAGATGACCAAGGCCGGGCAGCGCACCCGCATGAAGGCAGGGCGCCAGCCTGGCAGCCAGCCGGCAGCCAGCTGGCAGCCGCCAGCCTGGCAGCCTGAACTTCCTTGCAGGCTCCCTGTTAGCTGCAGTGCCGCACATCGAGCCAGGCCTGCTGGCACCCTGGCCTGCTGCCACTGGCACCCGCCCACACCCATGCGCCGCACACCTTGCCTCCCCTCCCTCGCAGGCCTTCGTGTGTGTGGGCGACTTCAACGGCCACATCGGCCTCGGGGTGAAGGTGGCCAAGGAGGTGGCCACAGCCATCCGAGGTGGGCTGTGCCGAGCCCTTGCTTGCCATCTGCTTTCCGATGGGGTGCGCCGATGGGGTGTACACCTCACAGGGCACTGCTGAGCTGTCGTTGTGGGCTGGCAGGGATGCAGTGCGCCCCTCTGCTTGCCACCTGCCCTGCCAGCATGCCTGCTCCCTGCCGATGCTGCCTGGCCACGCCAGCAACGCGTCCAGGGGCTGCTCGCCGGGCAGCCAGCGGCGCGGCATGTGGCAGCGCTGCATTCAGCGAGGCTTAAGCAGGCGCCACTCCGCTCTGACCTGCACTCGCAGGCGCCATCATTCTGGCCAAGCTGGCCCTTGTGCCGGTGAGGCGCGGCTACTGGGGCAACAAAATCGGCAAGGTGGGCTGGCAAAGCCACTGGCACTGGCAGGGCGGTGGGATTGTGGTGACAATGGGGGTGGGATGGCGGTGGGACGGTGGTGGTGGGGCAGTCCTGCTCGGCGGGACCCTTCCCCGGCTGCAGCTTGCCCCGGCCGCGGGCGCACTCTGTCCCTGGGCCCTCCTCATCGCCGCTGCGCTCCCCCATCGCCGCGCGGCTGTTAGCGCCCCGGCCCTGCCCGTGCTGCAGGTGCACACCGTCCCCACCAAGGTCACGGGCCACTGCGGCTCTGTGAGCGTGCGCCTCATCCCCGCGCCGCGAGGTGCCGCCTGCGCCGCCGCTCTCTTCTTCTCTCTCTTCGCTCTTTCTGCTGTGGGGCTGCTCCTCTGAGGGTGTCTCTTTAGAGACAGGACGGGGAATTGAAGCCTTGACACCCCAGCGGGCCTGCCGCGCCGGCTGCCCAGCAAGCGGCTCTTGCCCTGCCATGGCGGCAGCACATGCCCCCCCTGGCCTCCCTGGCTCCCTGCCTGCAGGCGCCGGCATCGTGGCGGCTCGCACGCCCAAGAAGGTGGGTGGGCGCCGCTCTGCAGCTTTGCTGCGCCACCGCTGCCGGCCTTGCACTTGCGCTTCCGGTGCCTGGCCATGCGCTGCCGGCAGTGACTGGTCCCGAGGGTGCTGTCAGGCTGAGGGGTCCAAAGATCAGTACCGTACTGCACTGACTCCATCATCTGCCAGTACTGTGCGTGAGGCGTCAGCCTGCTGGCCAGGCGAGCAGGGCTCAGCCGACCGGCCCGCATGCCTGCACCTTGTAGACCTGCTGCTGACGAGCGTTTACGGCTGCTGGCTCGCCTCCGCCGCCGCCGGGTGGGCCTGCCCCCTGCCAGCAGGTGCTGCAGATGGCGGGCATCGAGGACTGCTACACCTCCAGCCGCGGCAATACCAAGACGCTGGTGAGTGGGCAGGATGCCTGCCTGAGGGTGGCGGAGTCTGGACGGGTCGCGCGCCATGCTTTGCCTGCTGTGCCATGCTGTGCCCTTCTTATGCCTGCTGTGCCTGTTGTGCCGTCGTTCCTCATCGGCCGCCCTGCGCATCAATGCATGTGCGTGCCTAACAGGGGCCATGCCGTGCCGAACAGGGGCCGTGCCGTGCCGTGCTGCAGGGCAACTTTGTGAAGGCCACGTTCTATGCGCTGGCGGTGGGTGGGGCGGCGTGGTGCCCTGCTGTGGGTCAGCTGGCTGGCACTCGTCATGGGCTGCCTCGTAGAAAAAATCGGCTGGAGGCTGCTGGCAGCGCTGCCTGAAGGCGTTGCTGCCCACGAGGGAGGGCCGTCTTGCACAAACACAGCCAGCCTCGATGCGCACGCGTGATTCGCAGCACGCCTGTGATCCTGGGCGACTGCGATGCTGTGCTCCACGGCTGCTCGGTCCGCGAGCTGCCAGGGCGCACGGCGCGCCGCACCCTGCCTCAGGCGTGCACGCATCATGCCCGCAAGCAGCAGGGGCGCTGCCGATCCCAGTGCATGCATGCATATGGCACCGGAGCAGAGGGCCCGGCCTGGGCCCGGCGCCTGCCGCTGGCAGGCACAGTAGGCGCGCGCCGCCAAGCGCCTTAGTGCTCCCGCGCTGCCCGCCGGCAGCACAGCCGGCTGCGGCAGACTGGAGCCAGCGCAGGCTGCTGCCGCGGTCCGGCCTAGCCTGCTGGGCTTCCCGGCTCAGCGCCACCTCACCCCCCAGCCTGGCTAGTACTGCTGCCAGAGGGCATGCCTTCACCGCATGCTGCTTCCCCGCACCCTGCGCCCTCTCCCCTCCCAGGCCACCTACGCCTTCCTTGCGCCCGAGCTGTGGACCAAGGGCTACCTCCCAATCAGCCCCCTGCAGGTGCTGCGGCAGCGCTGCCAGGGGCGCCAGCGGGGCATGCCCCTCATGTGTGGTACGGCTGCATCATCTGCGCTTAAGCGCTTAATCCGTGCAGCAGTCAAGTACAACGGACGCGCTTGGGTACCTGCACCATGCCTAGCGGTCCCACCTACCGCCTTGGTACCGCCTGGACCGCAGGAGTACAGCGACTTCCTGGTCAAGCAGCCCACCTATGGCACCACCACCAAGCCACCCCTGTGAAGCAGCTAACACAGCGAGCACCAGCTGTGCGGCTGGCATCAGCTGCTGGGGGAGGCGGGGCGCTCGGGGGCGCCTGCCCGCCTCAGCGGCCGGCCATGTGCATGCTTCCTTGGGATTGAGTTGAGCCGTAACAGTGTGGCAGTGCTTCAGTGAGACAAGGGAAGGCACAAAACAGGGGAAGAAGAATCAGTGAATCAAAAGGGCTAGTGAGGGCAGCCGAGGCTAGCCTTGCTGCTGGTTGGGGCCGCCGCCGCCGAGCGGATTCGAGCCCTGCCTGCCTTTCCGCTGCGGGGCCACCCAGCCGCCGATCTGGCCGTTGCCCCTCACGTGGGACACACCTCCACACAGCTCGGCTGTGGTGTTGAGGATGCCGATGCCGTCCTCCTTGCCTGGCGGGGAAGAAAGCAGCAGGGCGGGGAAGGTGCCAGGGAAGCCGCGGATTCAGCAGCATGCCAGTACGTGCAGAGGACAATGTCGCAGGGCACAGCAGCAGCAGGAGCAGCAGAGCAGCCAGCGCTGCCGCTCACCTGCGATCCAGCTGCCCACCATCCTGTGAAAGCCCGCCAGCTGGCTGCGACAGGGGGCGCAGCGGGAGCCGTGAGGCACGCACTGGCAGTGCCCCAGGGCATGGGGTGCAAGGGGCCGGCCTTGGGGAGAGTGGGAGCGGGCAGGTGCGGGCACAAAGGCGCCGACCGCTGCAAAGCCTGCAGCTCGCTGAAAGGTCAAGCCTCTTTCAGTTGCTGACAGAGCACTGCTGTGCTATGCACGCTGCGCCTGCTCACCTCATGTTGGTCATCCCGGACGCCAGCTCCCGATACACGCGCTGCCGGCACTCCTGCTCCCACCACAGGCAGGGGTTGTACCAGGTACCGGAGCGGTGAAGGCGGTACACTGCGGCAGGCAGGGCGGGCAGGCAGTCACGCCGCGCCGCGCCGTGCCCCGGCAGCGCCCCCTCGGCAACGGCAGCCGCCTAGTGCGAGCTGGGTCTGGGCGGCAGCCGGACGCTGCTGCCAACTGAGTCAACTCCTCACCGTACTGCACCCCAACACACACCCCTCACCGAAAACACACAACACACTTACACCTGCTCAGACATACACACACTCTCTCCAAGCATGCATCCGGACCCACACCAGTCACTCACCCACGCCTTTCACATAAGAGCTAGGCGGGAACAGCCCATCCTTCCCGCGCTTCAGCCCTATCTCCACCAGAGCGTCGGTGAACAGGTCTGGGCCGGTGCGGGCGATGACCTGCAGGCGGGCAGGGCTGGCAGGCAGGCAGGTAGGTCGGCAGGGAGGAGAGCAGGGCGTGCCGAGGTGCGAGGGAGATGAGCAGGCACGCGGCCATGGGCAGCGGCGCCAGCAGCACGGTGCACTGCGCCATGCCGTGTGCCGAGGATGCCAAGGCGCCGCTGGTGCCAGGCCTGGGCGCGACGCAAGCAACCAGCAGCGCCAGCAGCACGCCAGAAAGCCACGGGAGGCCGTGATCAGCAGGGCAGTGTGCCATGCGCCACCACCCCATCCCGACCCCAGCAGCCCTCACGTTTAGCTGCTGGTTGTCCTTGCCCACCCGCGTCTGCACCAGCTGCAGCGCCTTGACAAACACCTGCAGGCCCGGCACCGCCGCAATGGCGGCGTTGGTGGCCCCCTCTGCGCCGTGGGTGGACTGCAGGCAGGCAGGGTTGGGGGCAGCGGCGGGCGCAGGGTGGAGGACATGCACAGACACGGGGCACATGTCCACCCACTTATCCATCCTTTGAAACCCAGGAGCAATAAACATTGTATGAAATTGCCGCTCCCATGCAGCATGGGTCACATCCCGGCATGGTACTGGCCCCTGTCCAGCCATGGTACCGCCCCAAGGTACACCCCACCTGCGCCACCAGGTCGAAGCCCTCCAGCATGTCGCTGCCGTCCCGCCAGCACTGGATGTCAGAGTCGAGGTACAGCCCTGCGGTACAGGGTGCAGACAGCCAGCGGTGGCTCAGATCCAACGGGCAGGCAAGGCATTGCAATCATTGAGAGCCCAGAGCTCTGCTTGGTAGCCACACCGCCGCCCACCTCCCACGCGGTGCAGGATGGCATCTGCAACAAGAAAAGAGGAGGGGGTGGGCGAGGCAGCCGTTCTCTTTTCTGTTGAATGGATTGCTCTGCTTGACTGAGCCTTAACACCTTCCCTGCCACCGCTCACTAGCGCTAGGCGTGCACGGCACAGAGCTCACAGCGTGCCAGGTCGCTCTTCTCAATCGCGCGGCTGGCGTTGTGGCGGTAGAAGGGCAGGAACCAGGGGTAATGGTTGCGCACCAGCGCCTCCGTGTTGCGCCAGTCCCAAAACATCAGCCGCCTGCAGCAGCGACGCCAGGCCGCACCACGCGGCTGTCACGCGGCGCAGCAGCGGGGGCCGGCAGGGTGGCCGGTGGGTAGATAGGGCAGCCAGGGATGCGGCGGAGGCGGCGGGGGGGGCAGCAGCCGCGTCGCAGCCGGCGTCCTTAAGGCAAGCAGCGCGGCCCGTGCCACCCACCATCCCGCGTGGCGGCTGTGCGCGAACTGGCAGGACTCCACCCAGCGCTCGTGCGCGATGGGGGCTGTGAAGCTGGCCCTGCAGGGGAGGTGACGATGCCAGGAGGCAGTCGGCCAATCGCCAGCGTCAGCACTGATCAGCGGCACCTGCCGGCAACAAGAGCAGGCGGCCGCCACCGGTGCACGTGCCGCCTGCGATCGCCCTGCCCGCATGCAAGGGTCGCCCGCACACTGCCCCTCTCGTGTTCAGCTCTCTGGCCTCCAATCATGCCAGCAGGCAAGGCGATGATGCCAGCAGGCTCCCTGGCGCTCACCGCTTCCTGTCTGCTGGGTCAGCAATGTAGATGCGGTGCAGGATTCGGGGAATGCCGTGGGGGTGCCCAAAGACAGCCGGCTGGCCCTGCTTGTTGGGCGCCGCCACCGCTGCCGCCGCTGCACGCGCCGCGTCGTGGTCGTGGCCGCCGGGCCCGCGGCCGATGGGCGGCGCCCAGGGCGGGGCGCCGGCGGCGGCGCCCGAGCTGAGGCAGGCCCCGCAGCCGCGCACGGCGGCCCGGGAGACCATCACGCAGCCGACTACCACCAGCAGCAGGGTGCACAGCAGCGCCAGCAAAAAGGCCGCCCCTCGTAGCCTGGTGCCAGGCGGCTGCTGCTTGCCAGGCGCCATCTCCAGTGATCGCCGGTCAATCCGCGGCTGGGCCTGGCCCACGCAAGCGCCCGCCCAGCCCCGTTTAGTTGCGGGTTGTTGTGGGGCGGAAACGCTGCCTGGACCCGCAAATCATTGTGTACCAAGTGATCAGAGACCAGTTGTCGGCGCGGGATGGTCCAGATTGCCCAGAGAGATGAAATCTTGGGCGGCACGCCGCAACATTGTTGCCGCCTGCTGGCGCTTTGGCCCAAAATCAGGAAAAGGTGCATGTACCCATGGCACCGTGCTGGATTGGTTTCTGCCTGTTGCAGCCGCTTGAAGTGATGTGCAAATTGTAAGAAGTGGGGAAAGCAGAGAGGGAGCTGAGGCGTGCACGAGGGGAGAGGGTGCAATGGGAGAGAATGTACGGCGAGCGGCAAGGGGAGAAGCTGAAGAAATTGGACAGTGCTGAATGCCACGGTGGCCCCCGCATTCATGCAAGGGGCAGGGCCAGGGCTCTCCGCAAGGGACATCGCAAACGCCACTCCCTCAAGCCAGGTAAAGCGGCGCGGCCATCCTCGGGAATCCTGTGCATTCCGCTATCGGCACAAGGGCACCCTTGCTTCACTTCAGGTAGAGGGCAGTGAAGCCCAGGCACATGGTGATGAGGAAGAGGCCCACCGCCTCGCTGGCGAGCCTCGGCGGCAGTGGCACCATCTGCGGCCAGGGCAGCGCAGGGCAGGGCGCGGGCGCAGAGGGCGCTCAGGCAAAGCCGCCGGGGCACTACTGGGCACTACCGGCCACAGCCGCCGGCAAGCACAGCGCCGTACAGCAAGCACAGCGCCCTGCGGCAGCCGGGACCCCCCGGGAGTTTGGCGGCACAGCAAGGGACGCAGGCAACAGGGTCGGCGCTCACGTTGACTAGAGCGTAGGAGAGCAGGCTGCCGAGCACCAGCGCCAGCACCACGGCACCCAGCGCGCCCCACATCGGGTTGCCGCCCCAGTAGGGACCGTCTGCGGCAGCGCGGCAGCCGCGGTTGGTTGTGTGCAGGTGGGGGCAAAGGTGCAGGTACAGGTGCAGGTGCAGGTACAGGTGCGAGTACGGTCTGTGGGGTGCACGGCAGCGGCGGGGAAGCAGCGCCGGCCAGCCTCCAGAGCAGCACCCCTGCAGGCCCAGCCACGCCGGAGCACGCCGCGCCCAGCACAGGCGCGCCCCCACCAAGCCGCAGGCGCACGCAGAGAGAGCCCCCGCCCAGCCACAGGCGGCATCAAACCGCAGAGCCTCCTGGCCGCACCTGGGTTGCGCTTGTTGCGCTTGTCATAGAGCTTCCAAGCGGCAAAGGCCAGGGCGGCGCCCAGCGGCAGCGTGGGGTCGGAGGCCGCCGCCGTCCACCCCGCCCACACGCCCAGCGCCACAAACACGCTGCCGTCATTGACCAGGGTGGTGGAGGGCACAGAGGGCTCAAACTTCTGGCGCACGCGCTGCCACAGGCTGCGGGGCGGCACACGAGCAGGCGGCAAGGAGGCGGGGGGTAGGTAAAGACAGGCTGGCAGGGTGATGGGGGGTGGCATGCGGCGGCCGCGGGCGGCCGTTGCGGCGGGGCAGCACGCCCAGGCGATGCAGGCTGCCGGGCCCGTGTGGCTTCCCGCAGCACGCGCACGCGGCCACCAGCACCACACACACACACACTCAATGTAATGTGTGCACATGCACACACAGCACCACCCACACACGCTCAGCACACCCCCACACACCCACCCACCTGAGGTTGGGCGCGTCCCCCGCCACGTCGGTGCGGCGCCCTGTCCTGGGCGGGCGGAAGCCGTCCTTGAGCCGCACCCGCCGCTTCTCCTCCAGGATCGAGTCCAGGGCGAGCTCAATGGCCTCCCGGCTGGGCTCGTGGGCGCGGTACTGCTCCACCAGGAAGTTGCGGGCCTCCTGTACCTCCTCGAAGGACGCCTCCCGTGACACGCCCAGCCGCCTGCGGGCAGGGAGGGCGCCAAGCGCGCCGTCGGCGGCGGCGAGCGTTGGCCGCAGCGGCCCGGGGGCGAGGGCAGAGGCGGAGGCGGTGTGCGGCCCGGCACGGTGCTGGCACCGGCTGCAGCGCTGTCCTGGACTGGATGGGAGGCGCCGGCGCTGGCACGTGCCGCAGCCATGGGCGGCCAGCAGGCGCAGCGAGATGTGGGCAGGACGGCAGGCAGGCTGCGGACCCAGGAGGAGGGGTGTTCCCTGGCAGGCCGGGCTGTCCATCCGGTCTCCAAAACAAAGACAAAAGAGAAGACAAAAGAGCAGACCAGCACAGACTACGAGGCTCACTTGTATGGGTCGCGCTCCTTGAGCCGCGGGAACACTTCCACCTCGTTCGGCGGCGGCTGCGACTCTGGCTGGTCCATCCAGCCGCTGCCCACCGCCGGCGCCGCGTCCGCGGAACGGACTTGTCGCAGCTGGGGGCGCTGCCGCTGCAGGGGCCTGCGGCAACGGTGCGTGGGCGGGGGCAGGCGGCCGGATGGCGGCAGGTGGAGGTTTGGGCTGGAGCGTGCAGGCACAGCAGGACTGCCTCGCCGGGCTACTATTTCTGATGCAGGCTATGAAGGCGCATAAGAACAAGACTGGCACAGGTGCCTCGCTCTCTGGAAGTGGCGGCGGGCGGCGGTGGCCACCGCGCATCTGCCTGCATGGCCCAGCGCCAGCGCCTCTCTCACCTGGTCCCGAATGGCTGCGAATGTGTGCGCCTCAAGGAGCACACCACCTGCTGCACCGCCGGCCGCCCAGCCTGCCGGGCTCCTATCTGCACCCCCTGCACCTGCGCGCTACTGGTAGTGGCCACCATACTGCTGGCCGCTGCTGCGGCAGCTCCCGTGCAGCGAATGTGGCCAAGGGAGGGCCCAAAGCTTGGAGCAGCGAGGGTGGCGATGGGAAGATGGCGCTGGGAGGGTGCCGGCTGCAGATATATACCGCGGTAGTTGTGACTGTGCAATGTGCAGCCCCCATGCATGCGCATTGTGCTTCTGGGTGTGGATGGCATCCGTGTACCGCCGTCTGTACCGGGAAGGGCTCCCCGGCCTCTTGCAGGCCTCGCCCAGCGGCCCGATGCATGTACCTGCATCCCCTCGCCAAATCGGGCGCACATGCGTATTTGTTTGGCCCCACCCACCCCGCCATCCATACGCATTGGGGCAGCTGCAGGCTGCAAAACAGCCGCACAGAGCTTGGGCAGCACTCTAGGGGCTGCGCTGCTGCGCACGGCCAGGACTCCCAGACCCCAGGTCGCCGCGTTGGCGGCTGCCTCCGAGGCCGCGCCAGGTGAGCACGCTGCACCCCTGTGTTGAGCCCCCAGCGCTGCACAGCAAGCCGATCAGAGATCAGCAGGAGGATGCCTGGGCTGACCTCCTGAGCCAGCCCAATGCCCGGGATGCGCCAGGGCTGGCGGCTATAGTTGACCGCCGGCGCCGCCACCCTCGGTTCCGCAGCTGAAGCGCCCGGCATGGCGGCACGCACCTATGCCCCCGAAATCAGCTGGGACTCCGAGGTACGGCAGTACCTGGAGGCCGCCCTGGGCCCACAGAAGCTGGCCGAGATATCGGCGGCGCTGGCGAGGCCTCCCCTGGCCACCTGCCTGCGGGTCAACACGCTGCGCACCAGCCCGCAGGTGCCGTGCCGGGCTCGCCGCCGCCCCCTGCGGCGGCGTGCTGCGGCTGCAAATCCCCTCACCTCCACTTGCAGGGGCAACAGCCAGCTTGCTTTGCGTCACCTCAGGCAGGCAGCTCACACATACTTGCCCACCACCAAGCCCCCGCTGCCCGCCACCGCCGCACACCCACCCCTTCCTGGCTGCCTCGCCCCTTCACGGCTTCCCCCGCAGGACCTGCTGCGCCGCCTGCCCGAGGCGCTGGCGCCAGAGGACCGCGCCCTGCTGGAGACCAACCCCGCCTACGTGCACCCGCTGCTGCCGGACGCCGTCATCCTGCCGGGCACGGGGCCGCACGCCGTCGACTACAGCAGGACGCGTGAGTGTGTGTGTGTGGCTGTGTGGAGCTGTGTGTGTGTGTGTTTGTTTTGAAAATATGCGTGCCCACCGCTCATGCCGTCGGCCGCCCGCCTGCAGGCGGGCTGGAGGTGGTTGTGGGGCGCAAGGCGGGAGAATCTGTGATGCGGGGGGCCCACGTCTTTGCCCCGGGCATGCTGGCTGTGTCGCCAGGTGCGCGGCGGAGCGCCCGCGGGAGCGGCGGCGCTGCCGGCCGGCCTGCAGAGCGCTGCGCGCACGCATGCGGCGTTGGCGTGGCAGCAGGCGGGCGGCTGTTAGTTAATTTCGTTGACCCTGCGGGGCCGAGGATGTGGCAGCAGGCTCTACTGCCTGCAAAGGGTCCTGGCCGCCCGCCTGCAAATGCTGGCCGCCCGCCTGCAGGCATCGAAAAGGGGGACTTGGTGGCGGTGTCGGTGGGGCTGGAGCTGCCCGGCAGCGATCGGTACGCCTACACCCGCGGTACCGTGCTGGGATCAGGTGGGTGCAGGGTGCGGTTGTGGTTGCTGCTGGTGTGGTGGTGGTGGCAGTGGTGTGTGTGTGTGTGTGTGTGTGTGTGTGTGTGTGTGTGTGTGCGCGTGCTTGTGCTGGTGGGTGGGTGGGTTGAGCGCTGCGGCAGCTCCCAGCGCCGCCGCCGCCCTGCCGCCGCCGCCGCCGCCCACGCAGAGCACGAGGCGAAGCAGGTGGAGGCGCTCGGGGGGCAGGCGCCTGACCGCAGCCGCCTGTTCATCGGCATAGGCCGGGCCGAGCTGAGCCGCACCGAGTTCTTCCAGGTGGGGTGCTGCATTGTACTATGATGTACTGCATCGTGTACTGCACAATGTACTGCATCGTGCCACGGGTGGTAGTGCTGCCCTGCCTTCCTCGTGTGCAGCAGCTGCTCCGCGCTTGGGGAGGCCCATCCTCCGCCCTGCCGTGCTGTGCCGTGCTGCGCTGCCGCTGAAGTCGTCCCGCCGCTCCGCCCACCCCGCCTGCCGCTCCCGTGCCGCTGCAGGGGCGCGGCGGCATCGCCGTCACCATGCTGGAGCGAGTGTTCCGCACCCCCGGCTGCGGGGGTGAGCCAGGCGCTGCCGTCCACCTGCGCTGCACACACCTTGCTCGGCCTCTGCTCCACTCTCCCTTCCCCGCGCCAGCCCCCGTCTGCCTGCTGCCTGCTCCCACCTCGCCTGCTCACCCCCGTGCGAGTGCCGCCGCCGCCGCCACCGCCCACATTCCCACACACGCGCGTTGCTCCGCACACCCCGCAGACATCCTCCCCGGCGACTTCATGCTGCAAAACGTGTGCTCCCTGGTGGCGGCGCACGTGCTGGCGCCCCGGCCGGGCGCCCGCGTGCTCGACATGTGCGCCGCGCCGGGAGGAAAGACCACCGCCCTGGCGCAGCTGATGGGAGACCGCGGGGAGGTGAGCTGGCGGCGGCGGCATGTGTGGTGGTGGCGGCGGCGCGGGGCGATGGTGTGGGGTGCAGGCGTGGGGTGCGCAGTGCCTGCTGCCTCGGCCACTGGCGTGCTGGGGACCCGCCCTGCCGCCCGCTGATCCGTCATCACCCCTGCTGACCCTCTTTTTCGTTGCCGCCGTCTCCCTTTTCTCCCCCCCTCAGGTGGTGGCTTTCGACCGTTCCCACGCCAAGGCAGCCGAGGTGCGGCGGCTGGCTGGCAGCTTCGGGCTGACGTGCGTGAAGGCGTACAAGATGGATGCCACCAAGGCGGTACTGCAGCCAGTACCACAACCAGGACCGGAGCTGGTACCACAGCAGCAGCAGGAGCAGCAGGAGAAAGAGCATGGAGAGGCGACAGGGGCTGCAGCAGGAGCAGCAGCGGTGGCAGCAGCGGTGGCAGCAGGGGCAGGCGGCGCGAGCCCAGCCGAGGCCAGCAGCAGCGGCTGCGGGGCCGGCGCGCAGGTGGGCGAGGTGGCGGCGGCGGTGCCGAGCGGCGGTGGAGAGTCAGCGGTGGAGAGCCGGGGGCGGCGTGGCGGTCGCACCCAGCCACCCAGCGCTGCGACGCTTCGCCGCCTGGAGCGCATAGCGGCGTCGCGGCAGGCCCGCGGCCTGGACCCGGCGCCCTCGCCCCACCTGGCAGAGGGCAAGGAGGCGGCGGCGCCCGGCTTCCCGCCCGCAAGCTTCGACCATGTGCTGTGCGATGCCCCCTGCACCGCGCTGGGGCTGCGCCCCAGGTGAGCCGGTGCAGCCAGCCACGTGGACCCAGCTCGCGAATTCGTGGCCGTGTTTGGCTGCTGGTGTTCATGCTGCCCCTGCATCATGCCCAATCCCCCGTTCCCCCCATGCCCACCGCCGCCCCATCTCCTTGCCCTGCCTGCCCCCTTCTGCAGGCTGGTGCACCGCCAGACGCTGCGCGAGCTGGACCAGACGGCGGCGTACCAGCGCAAGCTGCTGCGGGTGGCGGTGGCGCTGGTACGCCCGGGGGGGGCCCTGGTCTTCTCCACCTGCAGCATCAACCCGGGTGAGCAGGCAGGCAGGGCAGGAGGAGGGCCGGGGCGAGGCTGGGTGGCACTAGGGTGTTGGCGTTGATGCGAGTCGCAGAGCTGCGGGCTGTGTGTGTGGGGGGGGGTCAGCGGGAGAGTGGCAGCGCAGCAGCAGGAGCATGGCTGGCGCAGCAGGCCTGCTGGCCATCTGGCCTCGCGGCTCCCCGGCTGCAGCTGCCGTTTTCCCTCACTCTTCCTGCCCTGCTGTGCCGTGCTGCGCTGCGCTGTGCAGGCGAGAATGAGGCTAATGTGCGGTGGCTGCTGGACACCTTCCCCGGCATGCGCCTGGTGCAACAGGCGCCGCGGTTGGGCCAGCCGGGGCTCACAGGTGGGCCAGCTGGGGCTCACAGGCCAGCGGCTTTGCAACCCTCGCCCACTCTTGGCACCAGTTGGCACAGCGCCACCATAGGGCTGTGCAGCCATGCCCGAGTGGCCAGCCCGGCCTGACCGCCTGCCTTATGCTTCCACAAATTGGCGACATCTCCGTTTGTGTTGCCTGCAGGCAACGTGGTGCTGCCCTGCGGCCGCACTCAGCAGCTGCTGAGCGAGAAGGAGGCAGCGCTGGTGCAGCGCTTTGACCCATCTGCCCCGCTGGATACAATCGGCTTCTTTGTCGCCAAGTTTGAAAAGGACGCTTGATGCTGGGATATTGTTTTGCTGGATGCGTCGATTTCAACTGGCCATCTTGAAGAAGCAGTGCGAAGGGACCACCAAGCTGGGCGACTTACTGCAGGAGGGCGGTGGTCTCCCTTGCTCCCCAGGAGTGTGGCTCTCCCTGGATGCCTGTCTGCTTGCATAGAACATGCCCCACTCGAGAGCGTTCTTCTTTTCCTGGAAATCGTAGCCGTCTGAGTCAAGGGGTTCTAAGGGCCCAGCTGCGCCGGCAACAAAATCGCCGGAGCTTGCTCATCACCCCAAACATCCGGCATTTCTAGTCAATCACTCAGTAACCCTGCAACGCACTTTGCACTCGCTCTAGAGGTACTAGTAGGCACAAGACGGGCTCTGCCATGCGAACGCTCCTCAGGACCCTGCTTGTGGCGGGGCTGCTGGTGGGACTTGCGCTCGGAAAGAAAAGCCGGCCATCCGACGGACAGGATCCAGAGAACCAGCGCACTGACGCCCCGGTGAGGAGGTGGTCTTGTGGGCGCTCGTCGCCGCCGGCCTCTTTACTTCAGCGGGAGTGAGAACCGGCTCTAGGAAAGCTCGCATCTCCGGGGCGGACAGACGCCCCTCCCGCTGCGAAGTCGCTCTTTGTCCCTGTCCTTCCCGCCGCCGCCACCGACCTCCACATCCCTCTTGCCGGTTTGTTCCAGGACGAGAGAGTCCGCCGTGCCCGGTACAAGGATTGGAAGAAGCAGTATGGCAAGAAAACCACAGATAGTTCACCTGAGGTAGGCAGCAGGTGGATGTGGAAACAAGTTGCTTCTCGGTAGGCGGTCAGCGTGACCCTCCAGCCCACCATCTCCCTGCCTGTGCCGCCCACCCTCTCATCGCATCCGTCCACCCTCGCGTTTCACTTTTTGTTTTGCGCTCCCCGCTGAATGCAGGACGAGGTGAGGTTTGCCGCCTTCAGCGCCAACCTGCGGGCGGCGGAGGCGCACAACGCCAGGCCCGGGGTCGCCTTCTCGCGCGGGATCAACAAGTTCTCAGACCTGACCTTCGACCAGTTTAAGGCGACGGTCCTGATGGTTGAGAGAAGCACCGCAGAGCTGCCGCGGCTGCTTGCCGGCGCACCACGCTGGGAGGGGCCCGAGGAGGAGGAGGAGGAGCAGGAGTCCGGCCCCTCCCGCAGGCTGCTGCGCCAGAGGTCGCCCACCGCCACCGCCGTGCCAGCAGCCTTTGACTGGCGCCAGAAGGGCAAGGTACCGGCGGTGCGGGACCAGGGCGGGTGCGGCAGCTGCTGGGCGTTTGCGGCGGTCGGCGCCATCGAGATCCGCGCCCGTATCGACGGAGTGGCGAGCAGCCCAGACGCCTCGGAGCAGCAGATGGTGGACTGCGTGACCCAGGCGGCGGGATACTGGTCCATGGGGTGCGACGGAGGCTACATACGTGAGTGGCAGTCTGCTTGCATGGGCTCCCAGCCTGATTCCTGCAAGAACAAGTAGCCTCGCTGGCGGGCGGGGCGCCTGGCGCCCGGGCCGCCGGAGGGAACGGGCCGGCTGGATGGCCCTGCCCGCCCGTTTCCCTGCCCCCTGATGCCCGCTCACCGCCCACCGTGCCTCCCCCGGCCCCACGGGCGCTGCAGACGAGCCCTTCCAGCTCGCTTCCACCCTGTTTGCCTCCTCTGAGGCCTCCTACCCGTACCTCGACCAGCACGGCGGTGTCTGCCGTACGCCCGCGGGCACCTCTGCGCCCTCCGGCGCGCTCAAAATGAAGGCCTGGCCGGGCTATACTGTCGTTGCCGCCGACCCGGCCACCATCATGAAGGCGGTGGCCACCACAGGCCCCGTGGTGGTGCTCTTTGACGCCAGCGACAGCTTCTACGCCTATGCTGGAGGTGAGTTGCTCCCCCTGCTTTGGTCAACAGAGCTCCGCTCCTGGCTACCCACGGTGCATCGATGGTACCGTCCACCGCGCTCCTGATTCGCCCCTGCTCGTCCTGCCGGTGTGCGCCGCTGCAGGCATCTTTCCGGCAGCGGAGTGCCGCGCCGACGCGTACAACCACGCCATGATTGTGGTGGGGTACGATGCCACCGCCGGCGTCGGCTCCCCCAAGTCTTACTGGATCATCAAGAACAGCTGGTGAGCAGCTCCCAACGGGAGAGAGGCAGCGGGATGGGGAGGCGCCGTTTGGTGCTTCCTAGCGGCATGCTGACATGCGTGACTGCCGTGCGTGCGCTTCCTGGCCTGCAGGGGCTCGGACTGGGGCGAGGCGGGTTATGCCAGGGTGCAGATGACCACGGAAGGCGCCTGCGCCATGTACAGGTGCGGCTGTGCCGGGCCACCGCCCCCGCTGGTCCTGCCGCGACGAGCTTCTGCGTCTGTCGGCTTAGTGCGTGTGACGTTTTCCCCTCGCCCTAGTGTTCAGCGTACAGTCAAGCAAGCCATGTGTGCCGCCGCCGCTGCCGCAGCTCTCTGCTGCTTCCGACGGCCACAGTCAACCCCATTCAAAAGCGTTGCACGGGGAAGAAGTGTGGCGGGTAGATGAGCGACAGCCACTACTGCTGCTACTGTTACCGAAGACAACTCTGCATCAGCACGATGCAGCAACATCACTGATTCGGGCTCCTGCACCTACCTCTCTGCACCGCTGCGTGCCACCCCAGCCTATTGTCCTGGCTGGCTGTGTCAGGCAGAGATTGTGTTCAACCACACCTGCCCTACGTTTCTCACCCTAGCTTTCGTTTTGCTGGTTCCACTTCTGCTTCTCCCGAATTGCAAGCATGCACTGTACATGCACTGTACCCTTGAGGAACTGTTTTTGATGCCTGTCCTGCATGTTTGCCCTTTCACTTCCTCCCCCTCCAACCACCGCTCCTGTCCATCATTTCACTTTTTCAAGCAAAACCTGCACAAGATTGTCCAGAAGGTGCACGGCAGCGGCAACCGCTGCGCCGCCCGCCGCTCACCAGACCTGTCAGCCGAGCGCACAGCCTGGTTGCCCATGTCTCACAGTTCAGCAACGAGGGCCCAATCCCTTGAATCGAGATGGGGAGGTGGCCGGGCAGCACAGCACAGCACAGCACAGCACGCGATTGCAAGCATGGGAGTGGACCGCTTGATATTCTCGCTGGTTTCACCATTGCCGAATTTGGGGAACGCTTGATGCGCTAGCCTGTTCAAACCGAGCCTTTCTCTCTTCCACCATCTCACCATGTCGCTGCGGCCATCCTTTGCCTTGGCCTCGCTGTCAGCCAGCCCAGCTGCGCGCCGCAAGACAAGCCGAGGCTTCCGCAACAAGCGCCTGACCACGCTGATGGTGCTGCCCTGGGCCGGCACCGCGGTGGCCTTCCGCCGCGCAGTGGATGAGTCGGGTGTGCTCGAGGCCCGGCTGGTGGGCTGGGACTGCTGGCGGAGAGAGACTGCAGGCGGAGAAGAGTACACGCTGGAGATTGCTGCCGACAAGGAGGTGGAGCTGGCGGCGGTCGGCAGCTGGAGCGGGGAGGCCGCCCCAGCGCGCTCCTTCCCGCCCTGGCGCGCCCAGCCGCGCTCGGGCGAGCAGCAGGTGGTCCCCGCGCTCGGCGAGCCGTGCGCCCTGCTCAGCAGCGTCGACGGGTGGAGCCGCAGCGGCATCCACGTCGCGGTGCTGAGCGTCGCGGCCCTGGAGCAGCTGCTCAGGAACAAGCACACCAAGGCGTGGACGCGGGCCGCCAGAAGCTTCAAGGGGCCGCCTGGCGCAGCTTCCCTGGTCAACGAAGGCGAGCTGAAGGCGGCCCTGCAGTCCTACCAGCACTTTATGGCTGTGCACAGCTACAAGGGGGATGCGGCGGGGCTGAAGGCCGCCGTGGCGCGCGCGGTGCAGATCGTCATGCAGCTGTAGGCCCCCCACCCTCTCGGCTGCTCCCTTGTTGAACTGCTTCAATTAATGCTTGAAGGGTTGTTGCAAGAGCTGCGTCAGCAAGGTAACAGCGCACAGCAGGCGCATGGACAGAAAGAAGCAAAGGGGAACAGGCGGCGGCATCCTGGGCGCCCTGATACATTGCCGCCGACGCCGATGCCGCCGCGCTCCTGCGGGCTGCTGCTGGCTGGTGGCAGCCAGCCTCAGGCACTGCCGCTGGCACTCGTTCCCTCTGGGTGGAAACAGCACCGCCGCCACGCCGCCCAGGCGCCCGCCCGCCGCGGCTACGGCTGCGGCCTGAAGAAGGTGACAGGCGCCTGCAGCGCCAAGCGCTTGCTCCACTGCCGCAGCTCCTCTGTGGCATCGATGGTGGGCGGCGGCCTGCAGGACAGAAAGTGAGGTCAGCAGGAAAGGCGCGCGGCGGTGGGGGTATGAAGGCCTGGCTGGGGCGGGCTGGCACCGGAGGCAGCAGCCCGGGGCGTGCCAGGCTGGCTGGGCTGCGGCCTCGCCCGAGCGGCGCCCACCTGTACTGCTCTACCTCCTCCCACCGTCCCGCCTGGAACTCCTGCCGCGCAGGTACCACGTTGTTCCACCAGAAGTCGGCCAGCACCTCCCACAGCCGCGCCCAGTAGGCACGGTCCCGCCGGATGTGGTACACTGCGGTACCGGCGGGCAAAGCGGTGTGTGTGTGTGTGTGTGTGTGCACGTGCGGCAGCGCACTTGGCTGGTGGGTGGGGCTGAGAGCACCAAGCGGCAGCCTGACAGGCGCGCACGGCCGATCGGTCCGCCCCAACCCCGCAGCCGCCCACCCACCCACCTGCGCTGCCGCGCTGGGGCGTCCAGATGTACAGGTTGCACCACTCGCAGTCAAATATGTACATCAGGCCCTGAACCTGCGATACGGTGAGGCAGTACAGCGAGGCGGTACAGGAGTCGGTTCATCACATCAGCGGCGCCGCGGCCCCAGCCTGGCGCGGTGGCTGGCAAGGCTAGACAAGGCAGCCAGGCACACGCACACACTCCCTCCACCCCACCCATCGGGCAGCCGCCCTGCACCTGCGGCATGTAGTACCATGTGGCGTGCTGCGGCGGTACCGCCAGCTCCGGCTGCCCCCGGTTGTGCGGGCATTTGATCTCCAGGATGCCGCGCCCGGGACCCGCCAGAGGCCCGCCGCCGCGCGCCACCGCGGTCGCCGCCCGCGCCGCCGCGCCTGGCTGGCCGGCCGGGCCGGGCGGCGGGCTGGCCCCTGCCTGCGGCTCCACAGCAAGCGACTCGATGAGGCCATCGGGGGAGGCTCCCAGCCAGCCGTGCACGGCATCGTCACGCTTGACTGCACAGGCAGGGGAGGAGAGGCGAGGAGAGGCTCGCGGCGAGGGAATGTGAGAAACCACCCCGCCAGGCAGCATGCCGGGCATACCGGGCACCGGGCACGCCAGCCAGCCAGCGGAGGGGGAGAGGCAGAGGCACACGAGGCATACACACACACGCACACCCGCCGCAACAGCTCCACGCCGCCGTCGGTCAGCGAGAGGCAGCGGGAGGCGGGCGCTTCTGTGGCCGCACCCACCCTGGAACATGCAGCTGGTCACGGCCTGGCAGGTGGCGGCCTGGTAGGCGTCCAGGGCGCGGGGCTCGGCAGACGTGCCCCACGCGGTGGCGGCGTTGCCTGCGAAGGGTTCCACCATGCCCACCTTCTCCGCCCACAGCTGCTGCCGGTCGCCTGTGGTGGTCGGGGATGGGAAGGGGCGGGGGGAAGCGGGGGTGAGAAAATGGAGGAGGTTGGAGCAGAGGCGAGGGAGAAAAAAGGGGCGTTGCAGGAGACAGGGATGGGAGGGGCAGGGAGCGGCGTGGGATGGGATGAGCGGCGCGAGCCGAGCCGACGCCGGGAGGCTCGATCGCCAGCGCCGCCGCGGGCAGCGGGTGGTCCCCACGCCACATCACACACAGCCTGCTCGCACATCGGCACCGACCAACACACGTGCAGCTGCCCAGCAGGCTCAGCAGGCTCAGTGCGCACAGCTCCCGAGCAGGCCCAGCAGGCTCAGCGGGCTCAGCAGGCCCAGCAGGCTCACCCTCAAACAGGCCCAGTGCCTTGCTGAACGCCGAGGCGGTGAGGCGGCCCTGGCGCATGCGGAACCACTCTGCACTGCGCTGCTCGCCGCCCGCCGCCGCAGCCGCCGCCACGCCGCCGCCGGCCGGCGCGCCGTCCGCCGCCGCCGCCGCCTCGGCAAACGAGCGGCGGAAGGCGGCGGTGCTGGCCTTGATGCGGCGGTTGCCCTGCATCACGTACTCCTCACCCTCAGGCGTCGGCACCGCCTGCCCCACCTCCTCTGCGTGCGCCTCTGCCGCCGCCGCATCCAGCTCATGCTCATGCTCATGCTCCGCAGCGGCTGCAGCAGCAGGCAGCGCCTGCTGCGCCGCCGCAGGGAGCAGCGACGGCGCGGCCGGCGGCGCCACGTGGCGAGCCTGTGCCGGGCCGGCGCCTGCGGCTGACGCCAGCGGTGCGGCCTTGGGCTGGGCGGCGGCGCTGCCCCTGCCTGCCGCTGCCTCAGGCGCCGGCTGCCGGGCCTGCGCTGGCACGGCAATTCGTGCAGGTTGCAGCTGCTGCTGCTGCTGCTGTGGCTGTGGCTGTGGCTGTGGGCGTTCCCTGGGCTGCTGCTGCTGCTGCTGCTGCTGCTGCTGCTGCCCGGCGCCGGGCGGCTGATGCCTGGCCTGCCTGGCCGTCGGCTGCCTGCCTCCCACTTGCACGCTGAGCAGCGCCCTGCGCGCGGCCGCCTCTGCGGCCGCCACGGCCGCGGGGCGCTGGGCCGGCGGCGCCGAGGCGTACCGCCGCAGCTGCTGGGCAGCTGCCACGCACTCGTGCGCCGCCTCGGGGTCCTGCAGCTGCCCCGCCGCCGACAGCAGCTGGCGGGCAGCCCACTCCCCAACCGGCACCTTCTCCACGCTGCCCACCACATTCACAAAGCCCGCCCGCCGCTCGTACTCCAGTGCAGCGCCCAGCTTCTCCAGTTCAGCTGCCAGCGCCGCCTGCGCGCCGCGACTGCCGCCAGCAGGGGGCGAGGGCTGGGAGGCGGCTGCCGTGGAGCTGGCCAGGGAGCGCGCCTGCGGCCGCCTGCCGCCGCGGATGGCCTGCTGCGTGTCTTCTGGGTAGTGGTGTAGCTTGCTGCGAGGCACATACCACTGCCGCTGGATGTGCTCGTACTGCTCCCGCTGCTGCTGCTGGTGCGCCTGATGGTGGCGCGGCTGAGAGGGCTGCGCCTGCTGCTGCGCCTGCTGCGGCTGCTGCGGGCCGGCGGCCGCCGCCGCGATGGGCGGCGCGCCCGCGGCCGCGCCAAGCCGGCGCGCCGTGCCGAGCGGCCGCCTGCCAGCGGCGGGCTCAAGCAGCTTTGCAGAGATAGAAAGGAGAGCCTGCAGTTTCCATGCACACAGCGCAGAGTTGGCTGGAGAGGGGCAGCGCCGACGGCCAAAGGCCGGTCCGCGACGCCGCGCGCCCGGCCCGCCCGCCCCGCCCGCGCTCACCATCACGTCGCTGCTGCAGGCCCTCCTCATGCACACATGCGTGTGGGTGATCAGGCGGGCTGATCTCTGTCCGTGCCAAGAGCTGGCGAGCTCGGTTTATTTGAGGGAGCAAGTGATGAGCGCGCTTGCATACGCGCAGTGCCTGGGATGGCTCACTGGAGCACGCCAATTCGAAAGCAAGCAATGCCGGAGCAGCAGTGCTCTGTTCTCGCGAGGACGAGTACGGCAGCACCCTGTACCTGTTGAGTCAAATTGGCTGCTTGCTGGTGGCTCCGGAGGCCGTGCATGCACTCCTGCATATCACTGCGACTCTGTCAAGCGCCTGCAGTCTGCACCCGGCTGCGCATTCCACTGATCGCCCGTCCAGCAGTCCTGCGGCGCTGCCAACCGCCTCAATTTGCTGAAACAAGCTACCAGCAGTCATGGGGAAACTAGGGGAGCTGCTCACGCACCCCGACGAGCTGGTGCCCATGGTGCGCCGGTGCCTGCAGCCCGCTTCCAGCCGCCTGGTCCACAATTGCGTCGCAGTACCCTCACCGGGCGGCAATCCAGCGGCCGCAGCGAGCTGCGCCCTGGCCCCCGCCACCCGCCGCCCGCCCCACCCGCCGCCCAACCGCGCCGCTCACCCGAAACCTCTGCCCTCCCCTGCCCTGCCTGGCAGGCCTCCATGTTCATGGCCGCGCGCCGCGCCAAGCAGCTGCCCCAGGAGCCAGGCCTGGCCTTCTGCTACGACATGCTGAACCGCGTGTCGCGCAGCTTTGCCATCGTCATCCAGCAGCTGCCGCACGGCCTGCGCGACGCCGTCTGCGTCTTCTACCTGGTGTTGCGCGCCCTGGACACCGTGGAGGACGACATGGGTCTGGACCCCAAGGTGAAGGTGCCCCTGCTGAGGTGCTTCCACGAGAAGAGCTACGACAGGTGGGCGGCGGGGGCGGGGGCGCGCGTGGCGGCACGGCGGCGGCGGCACTGGTGGAGGGAGCGGCGGCTGGGCTTGGCAGCGCAGAGGGCAGCACGTCCTGTGCCAGGACGGGGTGCCCGACCTTCAATTAGCGGCTGGCTGGCTGGCTGGCTGGCTGGTGCGAGGTTGGGCCGAGTGGTCGCGGCACCTTCCTGCCTGCCTGCCCGCCTGGCTCCCCGGCGCCATCCGCCCTCCCCGCCTGCCTCCCCTTCTGCCGCAGGAGCTGGAAGATGAGCTGCGGCAGCGGCGAGTATGTGCGGCTTATGGAGAACTACCCGCTCGTCACGGGTGGGTGGGAAGCACGCCTGGGTGGAAAGCACGCCCATCCGCATGAGACACGCCTCCCTGCTGCTGCTGTTGCTGCCCTGTGCATGTGTGCTGCACATGCTTGTATCGAGCCCGCCGCCCGTCTCGTATCCCGGCCCCGGACCTGGGCGGTGGTGCTGCTGGCGCTTGCTGCTTGTGGGCGTGTGGCAGCGGCGCGCTCACGCCGCGCCGCCGTGCCGCGCCCTGCGGTACCGCAGACGTGTTCCAGGGGCTGGACAAGCGGTACCAGCAGGTCATCGCCGACATCTGCAAGAAGATGGGCGCCGGTATGGCCGACTTTGTGACGGCAGATGCCGCAGAGTCAGAGGTGGGGCTGGGTGGGGAGGTGGGGAGGTGTTCCTGTGTGTGTGGGCTGGGCTGCCACCGGTGGGGGCCGGCTGGCCACGGGGGCAGCCGCGGCAGCCGCGGCGGCGGGGTATCGCTGGGGGCAAGGCAAGGCGGCTGAGTGCGAGGCAGGCTGGGGTGGCTGCCGCGGCAGGCGGCAGGCTGGCAGGCTGAGAGGCGGGGGCAGGTGGCTTGGGTGGGCCGCAGGCAGCAGCTGAGCTGCGTGCCAGCAACCCTACCCCCGGCCCTCCGGCCGCCATGCCGCCTTGACCGTACGGCATCAACTTCACCGCCCCCTGGTTGTACCGCCTATGTACCGCAGGTGGAAAGCGTGGAGGACTACAACCTGTATTGCCACTACGTGGCCGGCCTGGTGGGCATCGGTCTCTCCCACCTCTTTGCCTCCTCAGGTGGGTACGGAGACCAGCCGGCCCCTGCCGCCCTGCACCTACTGGACTCACAAGCCTGGCCGGTTGCTGGCATCCCCTCGCCCAATGCATTCCCTCGCCCAATGCTGCGGCTGCGGGCGAGGCGGGCGCGCGTTCCAGCGGCAGCGGGCAGGGCGGGGCATGGCCGGGCAGGCGGCGGCAGCGCGGCGCGGCGCAGCGCGGCGCCTGGCCTGCCCCGCCCCGCCTGAGGTCCCTGCTGCTGCTCCGCCTCCCGCTGCGCACCTCTGGCCAGGCAGCCTCCCTTCCAAACCTTCCGGCTCTCGCCTCCCATGCTGCCTGCGTCCCCGGCCTGTACCCGTTCACGTGCGCGCGTGTTGCTTCTTTCTCCTCTCCCTTCGGGTGCAGGCCTGGAGAGCAAGGCGTCA
>NW_005435087.1:110237-111642 GCF_000147415.1 Chlorella variabilis | reverse complement strand
CCGCGCACCAGCGCACCAGCCGGCACCAGCGTTGCTGATTGGCTTGCGTGCCGGGCAGCCCAGTCCTGCAGGAGGCAAGGTGGGGTACGACAAGGTTGAGTGGGACATGGAGCCCGCTGACAGCGACGAGGGGCAGGGTGTGCGGCTGAGCTACCGGAGCAAAGACGGCGAGGAGGCGAGGCGCCGCCGCGCCCGCCGCGCCTGCCGCTGCGCCGTGCCGCACGCGCGCCGCCGAGTGCGCTGCCCCGAGGCTCGCACCGCGCCCCTGCGCAGGCAGGCAGGCGCGTCTGCTCTCTCCACCCAGCTCGCGCAACCCGGCGCCGCACCAAGCGCCACCTGCCACCTGCCTGCCCTCCCGTGCCCGTAGGGCTTCCCCGGTACCGTCCAGGTGTCAGTCACCTACACCCTCACCCCCGGCAACGAGCTGATCACAGAAATGCGCGCCACCACAGGTCTGCTGGTCGGGCTGGCAGCCTCCCGCCAGCCTGCCTGCTCGGCGCCGCCCTGCCCTCCAGCCAGCCTGGCCCCCAGACCCTAGCTGGTTACCCAGACGCCAGCCTGGTCCCCAGCCGCTCGCTGGGTCGACATTGGAGGAGCCTGGAGGCGCGGCTCGATCCGCGACAGCCTCCCTGCCCCACCCTGCAGACAAGGCCACGCCCCTCAACCTGGCCCAGCACAGCTACTTCAACCTGGCAGGGCACGGCAGCGGCGATGTGCTGGACCACCAGCTGACCATCCACGGAGACCACTACACGCCGGTGAGCGGGCTGGCATCAGCTGCTAGGCGCTGCTAGGCGCTGCTGTGCCGGCGGTTCGATGGATGGTATGGCTGTGGGGCGGGCTGCGGGTGTGGGGATGCCCGCCAGTCGGGCTGCAGCAGCTGCAGCGGCCCGCCACAGGCTCGCGTATTGCGCCGGCGGCCGGGGCGGCGAACTCCCGGCTGCCGACCTGCTGTGCCCTGCCTTACCCTGCCTTGCCCTGCCTTGCCCCTCTGCCTGTACCCTGCTTGTTGAACAGGTGGACGATGTGTCCATCCCCACCGGGGACATTGCCCCTGTGCGGGGCACGCCCTTTGACTTCACCTCGCCGCACACGGTGGGGGAGCGGATCGAGGATGTGCCAGGTGTGTGTGTGGGGGGGTGGGGGGTGGGGGGCGGGGTGCCCGGAGGAGGCGGTGGTGTGGTGGTGGGGGGGGTTGGCAGGGCGGCAACTGGCTATGTTGTTTCGTGGCTGGCCGGCCCCGCTACCGCCTCCAGCACACCCTGCCCCCACGCCTGAACACCCGAAACCCCAGCAGCGGCCCTCCATGCCGTCCCGTCCAGGCGCCCACAGCAGCACCGTCCTCCCGTCGACCGCCCGCCGCGCTGCTGCGCTGCCCGCCCCGGCCCGGCCCTTGCCCCGCAGG
>NW_005435087.1:102326-103958 GCF_000147415.1 Chlorella variabilis | reverse complement strand
AACAAGGAGGGCCGGCGTCGTATATCTCTCTCACACACACACACACATGCACACATGTGACACACACCACACACATGCACAAATGTGTACGTACACATGTGTGCACCACGAACACATGTGTTCTCCACCACTCCACCACCGACCCTACAACACTCAACTGCTCGCCCCCCCCGGTGCCCTGCAGGTGGTGGGCGACACCAGCCGCATTGTGCAGGTGCTGTACAACCTGGTGGGCAACGCCTGCAAGTTCACAGAGCGGGTGGGTGGGGGGCGAGTCGATTAAAGTTGAATTAAGTTACTTCAGCATGTATTCAACGCGCCTGGTCGGTGGCGCCGCCGCGTCCCGGCTTGCCTGGCTCGCCCCTCGTGTATTCACTGTCCCGTCTCCCGAGTGCTGCTCCTCATCCGCCTCCCTTCCCTGCTCCGTGCCTGGCCTCCCTTTCCTGTATGGAGCCGCCGCCTGCATGCGGCTCGCCATCGTCGCCGCCGCCGGCTCTCTCGCGGCGGCGCCGGCCAGCATGTCGCGCCTCCCTCCCCGCCTCTCCACCACGCACGCCCCTGCCCCTGCCCTCCCCTTCCCTCGCCCGCAGGGCAGCATCTGGGTGGATGCATCTGTGAGCGGCAACGGCGAGGTGGTGTCGGTGTCTGTGCACGACACCGGCATCGGCATCCCGCAGGACAGGCTGGAGGACATCTTCGCGCCCTTTGCGCAGGTGGGGTGCTGCATGGTACCACATGGTACCTGCGCGGTGTGGGGGGAGGGCGCCTGCCCCTGTCGACTCCCGCAACCCTGCCTGGCGCCTCCACCCACCGGCTGCCATGCTGCGCTCGCCTCACCTCTCACCGCACACACATACACATACACGCCCCACATGCATTTGACCAACCGCCAGCCTGCACCGCCCGTTGTACCGCCTATCGTACCGCAGGTGGACATGAGCACCACCAGGCGGTACGGCGGCACCGGCCTGGGCCTCAACCTAGTCAAGCAGCTGGTGGAGGCGCACGGCGGTGCCATCACCGTCGCCTCCCGCCAGGGCAAGGGCTCCGTGTTCACCTTCACGTTGCGGGTGGGTGGGCACGAGGGGCCCCGCCGCGTGGCGTGCGTGGGTGGCGTGCGTGGGGTGGGGAGTGAAGCGCCCGCTGCGCCACCCGAGCCCCTGGCACCCTGCCCTCTACCCCACCGCACACGCGCGCACACACCCACACACACACACACACACAGCTCCAGCTTCCCCTGCGGCCACTGCCTCCTCTGCTCTTGCAATGCCCGCACCGCGGCCGTCGCTGCCCAGCCAACGCAACAGCCCACCCCACCGCACACCCACCCCTGACCACTCTTGCCGCCTGCTGCCTGCAGGTCTGGCGGGACGGCCAGGCGAGCCCCAGCCCCATCACCGACTCTACGCGGCGCAGCATGGCGCTGGCGGCGCGGAAGACGACTGCCGAGGCGGCGGAGGATTTAGAAAGCGTGCGTTGTGCGGCGGCGTGGGTGGTGCTGTTGCTGTTGATGTTTGCGGTGGTGTGCTGTGCCACGCCTCGGCTCGCCGGGCAGGCCCTCGCGTGCCTAAGGCCGCGCCTGCCGCCGTCCTTGCTTGCCGCCAGCCTCCCAGGCCTAGCCTCCCCACCACC
>NW_005435087.1:100300-101562 GCF_000147415.1 Chlorella variabilis | reverse complement strand
CCCCCCCCTCTCCTTTTCAGCCACAATTGGGCTGCTCTCAAGCTCCCAGCTGCAGCCAGATGCCCAGCTTGCCTTCAGTACCCCAATGCGCACCTCCCTCTCCTGTGCTCCCCTCCCCGCACACGATTCTTCCCCTGCCTCCCTACCCAATTCCTTGACCCTTCTCTCTTGGCCCCCTCGCCCGCCGGCAAGCGACTGTAACACAGCCGCCGAGCAGGCGCAGGCAAGCGGTGGGCTGCCATCCACACCCACACAGGCTTGTGTCTCCTCCCTGGCTGCTGCGTCACGTAAGGGTGTACATGCCGCCCGCCGTGGATGCCACCTGCTGCGGGGGCTGTCGCCGGGCCTGCTTGGGCCCTCCACCACCACCCGCCCCGGCGCCGCCGCCGTGCTGCTGGTGCTGCTGCTTCGGCTGCTTGTGGCGCTGCTGCGCGTGCGGCGCGTGCTGCGCCTTGCGCTTCTGCTGCGACGCCTGCTTGGTGCTCGACTTTCCAACCAGGCTGGGCCGCTCCCTGCACACGCGGGGGCAGCGCACGGGGTGGTGGGCCGGGTCGGCCAGCCCATGCAGCGACACACAGCGCCGCAGCCTGCTGGCAGAACCGTGCATGGCCCGCAGCCAGGCCCACCGCCACACATCGCGCAGCAGCACACAGCGCAGCAGCCCGCACAGCATGCGCAGCAGGGGTTCAGCAGGCGCAGTAGGGGCACACAGCAGCATGCCCAGCAGGGGCCCAGCATGCCCAGCAGGGGCCCAGCAGGCCCAGCAGGGTGGTCTCACTTGAGGGCAAAGGCGTGGGCCACGTGTCCCAGGTGCAGGCGCCGCACGTGAAAGATGTTCTTGACGGCGGCGGCGTGGGTGGCATAGGCCCGCACCCAGGACCTGCGCAGGGGGTGGGTGGCGGCGAAGCGGCGGTGCAAGGGTGGGCAGGCTGTGGGCAGGCTGTGGGTGGGCTGGGTCCAGGCGAGGTGGCAGGCAGGGGGCGGCGCGTGGGGCGTGTGCGCGGCAGGCAGGGCAGGGCAGGCGGCGGGCAGGAGAGAGGGGGGGCAGGTCCGGCCGGCACGGCGGCGGCGCAGCCCGTCTCCGATGCCTGCCCGTCTCCCGGCCAAAAAAAGCGCCCCAGGCACCCACGCGCGCGCACCTGAAGGCGTCGCCTCCCAGGCGCGACAGGTGGGAGTCTGCCGCAACCCCCTCCATCAGCTGCTTCTGCAGCGCGTACGCACCCTGGTGCCCCTCCATAGGCAAGTCCGCGCCCGCCTGCAAT
>NW_005435087.1:98094-99310 GCF_000147415.1 Chlorella variabilis | reverse complement strand
AGCGCACGCCGTGCGCCGCCAGGTGCGCCACATACCCGCGCTCGCTGTGGGGGGCAGGCGGCAGCCGGGGTTGGGAGTTCAGGGGTTTGCGGGCGAGGCGAGGGGTGCAGGGGGTAGAGGTTAGAGAAGCCTGCAGCCGCCAGCCTCCTCAAGCAGGCAGCCCTGCCTGCACCTCCTCCACCCCACACGCCGCAGGCTGGCTGGACACCCTGCTGGCGGGGAGGCGATCAAGCCTCTGGTACCCACCCCAGCGTGTGCGCGCCCCAGCCACGCCCGTGCCCAGCCCCCACCTTCCCTCGCCGCCTGCCCTGCCCTCACCTGGGCAGCAGGAACAGCACCGCATCCCCCTTGTGGCCCAGCCGGGCGGTGCGCCCCACGCGGTGCACATACCTGCAGGGCAGAAGCAGGAAAAGAGGACGGAAAATGACGCACAAAGCCCAGCGCAGCCCCAGCGTGCCAGCCCCGCGCTGCCCCGCCCCGTCCCGCACAAGCACAAGGCCAGCGCAGCCCCAGCCCCGCCTCACTCCGCGGCCTCCCCCGGAGGGTCGAACTGCACGATGTCTGTCACGGCAGGGAAGTCCAGGCCGCGGGCGGCGACGTCGGTGCACAGCAGCACGCCCGCGGCGCAGCGTGCAAAGCGCAGGAAGGCCGCCGTGCGCTCCGCCTGCGGCGGCGGCGGGTGGTGGGTGGCGGGTGGCGGGGCGAGGGGTCAGGCTGGATGCAGAGCAGGGTGGCTCCACCCAATGTTGTGGATACAGTTTGTTTCATAGATGTGTGGGTTAAGGCAGGCAGGCGGGAGAAAAGCAGCAGGTATGCTGGCCGGGGGTGCACGAGCGGCGGGCTCGGGATCAGCCGGCGCCTGCCCGCCTTCCTGCCCAGGCCAGTCGGCGCCGGCCCCAGACCCAGCCCCGCCTCCCTCCTTGCCTGCGGCATGCCTCCGTGCAGCTTGAGGATGGGCGCGGCGTGGCGCTGCAGCAGGCGCTCTCCGGTGGCTGGCTCCCAGGCGTCGGCAAACACTGTGGTGGGGCGGGGTGCAGGGGGCGCGGGCACGCTGCGTTTGCGTGTTGTGCTTACAGGCTGCATGTCCGCACAGGAATGCACACAACCCGACCACCCACATCCCTGCACACACCACCACTCACGCACACACCACCACCACTACATGGCCACACACAACCCGCCCACACACCCACATCCCCAAACACACCCCGCCCAC
>NW_005435087.1:92159-98044 GCF_000147415.1 Chlorella variabilis | reverse complement strand
TCCGCGGCGCCCGC
This sequence comes from Chlorella variabilis, assembly GCF_000147415.1. Taxonomy (NCBI): domain Eukaryota; kingdom Viridiplantae; phylum Chlorophyta; class Trebouxiophyceae; order Chlorellales; family Chlorellaceae; genus Chlorella; species Chlorella variabilis. The sequence goes on along the minus strand of NW_005435087.1, from coordinate 98,030 downwards.
CCCGCAGCGGCAGGCACGCCAGCCGCCGGCGCTCACCAGCCACACGAAGCGGCGGACGAGCATGGTCAGCACGTCGGACACTTGCAGGCAGAGCTCCCTGGTGGGGCAGATGACGAGGGCGAGGGTGCCTCGGGCGCGGGTGATGGGGGGCTGGTGGGAGGCGAGGTCGTGCACGATGGGGGCCAGGTAGCTGCGGGGAAGGTGGGTGGTACAGGAGGTTCGAGCGCCGCGAGCCAGCGGCAGCGCCCGCGAGCGGCGGCGGCGGCATGCCGGGCGCGTCGGCAGGGGTCGCATGGCGGCGAGGGGCGCGGCGGGCCGCCGGTGGCCTTAGGTGTCAGGGCAGGAGAAGAAGCAAAGAAAGAAGAAAGAAAGAAGAAAGAAAGGACGCGGCGCGCCTGAGGGTCTTTCCGGAGCCTGTGGGGGCGTTGACCAGCGCGTCACGCCCGCCCTGCACCCGGCGCCGCAATGCAACAGCACAGGTCAAGGCAAGCACATGGCACGGCATGGGTCGGGTCATGCTGGCTGCAGCAGTCGAGCGGCTCTTTGGCTGGCCCGGCCTCGCGAGGACGCCGCGGCACCCCCAAGCACGGCGCTGACCGGGTGCAAGCACGGGCGCAGGCACTGGCTCCGGCACAAGACGACGGCCCGCTCCCACCCCCGTCTGCCTCCCTTCCGCCTCACCAGCAGCACGGGGATGGCCTGCTGCTGCACGCGCGTGGGTTGGGTGAAGCTGTGCGCGGCCAGGTGGTCTGCCAGCTGGCGCGACAGGCCCAGCGCGGCAAAGCCGCCGCCGCCGCCCCCGTCGCCGCCGCTTGGGCCGCCGCCGCCCGCCTCCGGCTCCGCGCCAAACAGCTGGCCCTGCGCCGCCGCCTCGCCCACGCCGCCGCCCGCATGCACCAGCTCTCCCGGCCGCACGCCAGCCCACGCGGCCTTGGCCGCGCCGCCCGCCTTGGCCCGGCCGCCGCCTGCACCACCACCGCCGCCGCCGGCCGCCGCCGCCGCCGCCGCGGCCGCAGCCACGGCCTCGCGCTCCTTGTTGCGCCGCTTGTTGCGCCGCCGCTGCGCCGCCTCTTCTGCGCCATAATCCACTCCAAAATCCACCACCACCCCATCCCCCGCCCCGGGGCCCTCCTCCTCGCTGCTGCTCCCACCAAACCGGCCAAGGTCGTGCGTGCCGGCCAGGCGGCGGGTACCGCCTGCTCCACCAGCCTGGACCCTGCCGGCACCGCCGCCGCCGCCGCCGCTGCCGCCTGTCTCGTCGCCGGCTGCATGCTGCCGCTCGTGGCGCGTGCGGCTACGGCTCTGTACCGCTGCCAGCTCGGCCTGTACTGCACGGTCCCGCGCCACCGCCGCCGCCACCGCCGCCGCCACATCCTCCGAATCCGCGTCGCTGCCCGCCGCCCTCACCTCATCCAAGTCTGGACACACAGGCAGCACAGGCAGCAAGCCAGGGCGCCAGCCGGGCACGGGTCAGCAGGGGGCAGGGGCAGGGAGCGGGCAGGACGTGCCTGCATCGCTGCCAGTGCACGCCGCACCACGCAGGCGGCGGCTCCCAGCTGACAGCTGACAGCCTGCGGCGGCCGAGGCAGGCAGGCTCGCTGGCGTGCCGCGCCGGAACCGCCCCGGTACCGCCCCGTACCTGGCGTGGGCTCGCGGTACCCAGCCTTGCGAGACGCCAGCCGCAGCTTGCCAATGCGCCTCGACTCTTCATCCTCGTTAGCAGCCGCAGCCGTCCCGCCACCACCGCCGCTGGGCCGAGGGCTGCCGCCCCGCCCACGCGCGTGCTGCTGGCGCCGCTGTAAGTGCTCGGCGGCCAGGCGGGCGCCGCTGCGGGGCTGGCCCGGCGGCAGCTGGCCGGCCGCTGGCGGCTGCGGGCGGCGGCTGGGCTGCCAGGCCTGCTGCTGCGGCTGCTGCTGCACGTCCTGCCGCGGGCGAGGCTGCGGCTTCTGCCGCGCCTGCTGCCCCGCTGCTGTCTGCTGCTGCTCGAGCTGCTGCCGCTGCTGCTGGCTGGGATCATCCTGCTGCTGCCGCTGGCACGGAGCATCCCTCTGCTGCTGCCGCTGGCCCGGCTGCTGCTGCGCCTCCTCCTTCTTCTGCCGGTTCGGTGCAAGGTCAGCGGCGGCAGGTGGGTCAGGCTCATAAGCATCAAGAGAGTAGCCCTTGAGCTGCCCGCCGCCGCCGCCGCCGCCTGCCGCCTGCTGCTCAGGCTCTGGCTCACGCCTGCTGCTGCCCAGCCAGCCGGGGCTGCCGCCGCCCTTGTAGCCAACAAACTTCTGCTTGTGCGCGTTCCTCTGCATGCGGGCAAGGCGGAGGGCCGTGAAGGGCAGGGAGTGAAGCTGCGGGAGCGGCAATGGCGGCGCCGCCGCTTGCGGCGGCGGCAGCACGCATGCGGCCCGGCGGGACCTTGGAGCTTCCAAGCTGCGGTGGCAGCGACCCTTGGGCAACAAAAACAGGCGAATGAGGCTGCCGAAGACCTGCCCGGCCCCACTGCACGGCGGCGGCATGCGTGTGCCCACCTTGATGGCCCGCTGCTGCGTCCATTTCAGCTTGCGCTGCTGGGTGCGGGACTGCCGGGGGCCGGCCGCCTCGGGCACCGCCGCCAGGTTGAGCACCAAGCCGTTGTTGTCAGAGTCCGACATATTAATGTGCAGATTGGACTTCGTGTTTACGAAGAATCGATGGGAGCGCCGCCAAAGAGCACACATGCGTGAAAACTTGCGCCCGTGCGGAGCCCTGCTGTGCTGCGGCCACCGCATCTCCGGCTCTCCTGCTGCAAGCCACGCCCACAGCAGCAGCGTTCCCGGTGTGCGAAGCGAGCACCGACCAGCTGTCCGCCCCAGACAGCGACAGCCGGCGCAACCACTCGCGCCGTTCTGCACCATGTCGCAGTTTGGGACCCCGATGTTCTCGGAGAAGGACATATGCATCTTCCTGAGCGAGCTGGGCATGTCCGCCAACGCGGAGCAGCTGGCGAAGCCCAGCTTTGAGTTTGTGCAGCCCATCTTCGAGAACCTGGTCACCGCGCTGACGGGGGTGACCAGGTGCGCGTGGTGGCTGCGGGGCACGCGCGGAGCGGCCGCGGCAGTGCACCGCCGCCGGGCGATGCCGCCGCCGCTAACCTGCCGGCCTCTCGGCTCCCTTTCCTGCAGGGAGGAGCTGCAGCAGCCTGTCTTCATGGCCATCGACGCCCTGGAGTTTCCGGAGCTGCACGACGAGTCCATCCCAGCCATGGCCTTCATCCGCCACCTGTCCAGGCTGCTGCAGGCCGCCGGCGTGCGCGACTTTTCGCTCAAGGTGCCTGCGCTGCCGCTGCGCTGCCGTCGGGCTGGTGGCGGGGGCTGTGTGGTGCCGCTTCTGTCTCCAACTGGCCGCTGCACGAGGCTGGGGCCCCGCCCAGGGCGCGGCACAGCAGAACCAAACCACGGGTCACGGCTCTCTCGCTGCCACTCAGCCACGCACACCCGGCACACCTGCGCGGCCTGCCCACGCCACCCCTGCTCACCCCGCCTCCTCCTCCATCCATCCCCTCCACTCACCCCACCTCCTCCACCGCCTCCTCCACTCACCCCACCTCCGCCACCCCCTCCTGCACCCGACCCAGGACCTGTACAAGCCCGAGGGCCCCCGCCTGCGCCGCCACCTGTCCGCCATCCTCAACTTTGCAATGTTCCGGGAGGAGAAGCTGGCGGCCTACACGGCGCTGCAGGAGCAGCTGGAGGGACTGCTGCAGGTGGGGCGCCTGTGGTGGCTGGGCGTGTGGCGTTGGTCGGTGGCGTAGTGCGGGCAGGACAGCCAGGCAGGGGTTGGTGGCTGGGTTGGATGGCGCAGCGGCAGGCTGAGGGCAGGTGGTGGCACGATGTCTGGGGGACGGGCGGGAGGCGTCGGGAGGCATGGACAGCAGGCCGGGAGGTGAAGTGGGTGCAGCGCAAGTCAGCCCGGCCTGCGAGGGTGGTAGGAACGCATGCGTGTGCCTGTGGCAGCCCACGACGCTGATGTGCCAAGCTGCCCTGGCTTGCCCCGGCGCCTGCCACGTGGCTCGCTCGTGCAGGAGAAGGAGGCGGCGGCGGGGCAGAACAGCGCGCTGCAGGCGCAGCTGCGGCAGCTGCAGGAGGAGCGCGCGGCGGAGCTGCCGCTGGTGGCGGAGCTGGACGCGGAGCGGCAGGCGCTGTACGCCGAAAACCAGGCACTGAACAAGCAGCAGGCGGCGCTGGGCGGGGAGGTGCGGGCGCTGAAGCAGGGCGCCAACGCGCTGACCGACGAGGCCAGCCAGCTGCGCTACAAGCTGAGCCAGGCCAAGGGGCAGGGCGAGCTACTGCGCAGCCAGATTGTGCAGTCGCCGCACAAGATCCAGGCGCTGCTGGCGGAGCTGGCGGGCGCGGTGGAGCGGGAGCGGGCCATGGTGGCAGATGCGGGTGGGTGGGGCCGGGCGGTGCGGGGCTCGGTGCGGTGGGGTGAGGTGGGATCTGCAGTGTGGTGGCGCGGGCGGCAGGCATGCTCTCAGAGGAGGCAGGTGGGGGCTGGGCTGGAATGTGCAGTGTGGGTTGGGCCGGCAGGCATGCGCTGAGGTGACGCAGGCGCCGGGGCGCCACCACGCTGCCTCGCTCCCCTGCCTCCACGCTGTCGCCACGGCCCGGCGCCAGCGCTCCTGCGAGGTGCGGGTCCTGCCGCCCGTGCCCTGCGCCCGCCACCCTTACAGCACCGGAATGCCGCGCCCCGCGCGCGCAGACCGGCGGTCACGGGAGCTGGCGGCGCGGCTGGACGTGGTGGGCAAGGTGGAGAAGGAGGTGGCCAAGGCCAGCGGGCTGATGGAGGGGGTGGAGGCGGAGATTGGGAGGAAGAAGGAGGTGTCGCGCAAGGTGGGTGCCTGCTGCCAGCAGTAGCGAGCTGCCTACGGAGTTTGCCCCTCCTTGGGCTGGAGGGGCTGCCTGGGCGCCTGTGGGTGATGGCGGCGAGCCGGCAGGGAGTGGGTTGGGGTGGTGGCGGCGAGCATGGGGGTGGTTGGCGTGCCTGTGCATGGCTGGTGGGCGAGGTGGTGGTGCTGGAGGTCAGCCTGGGGACGTGGCAGCCGGTGGTGGCGGCAGCCTCAAGGTCTGGGGCATCCGGAGAGGTGGGGGAGCGGCACCGCAGGCGCGTGCCTGGCGCCGGCAGCCGCGCTCATCCATTCATTCCACCGCGGCGCCCGCCCGCCTCCCCTGCAGGTCAAGGCGCTGCACGGCGAGATCTCGGCGGCGGAGCACGAGGCGCAGCAGCTGGAGGCGCAGCACCAGCACCTCAAGCGGCAGCAGGCGGCGCTGCAGGTGCGGCTCGCGCGGGGCCCGCGTGGCAGCCTGCGCGGACGCCTGAAGCCCATCTCTGCCGCTGCCAGCGCCGTGGCAGCGCAGCGCGGCCGTGGGCACCTCTGCTGCTGCTGCCTGCCGTGGCGGCGGCGGGCCACGTTTCCTCCCCGCCCACGCGCTGCCTGCCACCCGTGGTGCCACCTGCCCTGCAGGAGCGCATCGCCCGCCTGGAGGCCCAGTGCCGAGCCAAGCACGACGCGGCCGAGAGCAGCATCGAGGAGCGGCTGCGCGACAAGGAGGCGATAGAGGCCGAGAACGCGGCGGCGGCGGCCAGGCTGCAGGAGAACGAGGCCACGGTGGGTGGTCCCGGAGGTGGCGGGGCGGGGCGGGTGTGGAATGGACAGGCAGGGCTGCCGACTGTTGCACCTCTGGCCGGCTGCTGGCGGCCGACACGTCGCTGGCCAGCCTGCCTCGGCCTCTGCCTCGGCTGCCGCTCGGCGCATCTGCTGCTCCCTCGCCCCGGAACCGTAGGTAACACGCCTGCCCGCCCTTTGCCCGCCCCTTGCTCGCAGATGCGCAAGCTGCAAGAGAGGAT
>NW_005435087.1:70508-92109 GCF_000147415.1 Chlorella variabilis | reverse complement strand
CGCGGGTGTGTGTGAGGTGGGGACGGCAAGGGTGGGGCGGGGGGTGGTGGTGCTTGGTTTGGGTGCGCTCTGCGCTAGCGCATCCTTGAGCACAATCCTTCACTCACTCACACACACACACACACACACCATGTTGGCCGCCCGCACACCTGGCGTACCACAACTGCGCCCTGCCGTGCTGTGCTGTGGCCATGCGCTGCAGGTGGGCGAGTACCATCGCGGCATGGAAGCTGCCATGCAGCCGGCGGCGCCCTCTGACGTGGCGGTCAAGCCGATGCGGGTGCGGTGAAGCAGGATGCACGGCGTGCGTGGACGGGCGCACGGCTTGTGGGAAATGGCGCCAGCGGCGCTGCCAGGCGCACACCCCCTTCCACCCCACCGTTCTGTTTCTGTACCAAATCATTCCGTTTGCTTTACCAGACAGCAATGGCAGCCGCAGCTGCTGTTGTCTTGACCTCCTGACCGACCCATGTTCATTGACAGCCTCACCATGAGTCCCACATCAGTGGACTGCAACTCGAAACTCGCGCGGCTGCACTGAATGCACAACCACAGTGGTAGAGGCAGGGAAAGTGTGCAGAAAGAAAGAATGGCAGTCATCATTGAATCGAATGCGGCAGCAGAAACGTTTCTCGGCACATCTGGAGGAGGCAAAACGCGTGGCGCGAAGCCGGTCCATCCCTGCTGCTCCGGGAGCTGGACGCACCGGTGGCGCTGCAGCCGCGCCTTCCATCCCTGGCGGGCGGCACAGCAGGCAGGCGGGCAAGCGGCGGTACGCGTGCCCGCGCCTCAGCCCTCCACCACCTTCACGCGGAACCCGATGGAGTCCTGCTTGATGGACAGCAGCTCCACCTGCAGCCCAGTAGGCTGCCGATGTCAGGGCGGGCGAGGCCTTCCGGTACTGGCAGGAAGCAAGGCAGGCAGCTGACGCACGCTCAGGCAAGCTGGGCGCGGGGCAGCAGCTCACATCAAAGTCAAGCACCGCCCCTGGGGGGATCTCGCCCACGCCTGCAGCACGGCGGAGGCGGGGTGGGGCATCGGGGCCGCGGCGCCTGCCAGCAGCAGCTTGGCCCAGGCCGGCGGCCCCCCTCCCGCAAAACAGACGCCCCCCAACACTGGGTGCACACACACACGGTACAGGACCTAAACCCCAACACCTCAAGACACGAGCTGACGGCAGCCATGCACCACAGAGATGTGAAGTGCCAGCTAAGCAGCAACAAGCACAAACATACACGGAAGCATGGGTGCCCCGCCCCGCTCTCACCCCTGTCGCCGTACGCCAGGCTGGGTGGCACGATGAGCTTGCGGCGGCCGCCCACCCGCATGCCCCTCACGCCCAGGTCAAGGCCCCTGAGGGTGCCTCCCGCGCCCACCCGAGCACCCACATCGAAGCCCTGCGGCGTGCCGCCCGTCACGCCCATGCCCTGCCTGCGCGGCACGGGCGCAGACGCGTTGGGGCAGGGCAGGAGGGCCGGCAGGCGGGTTTCTGAGGAGAGTTTGCGGCACGAGGCAACAGCCACTGCTCCTGCACCCTCATGCCATGAGGCTTGCAGCAGCAGCGGGACCTGCGCTGCTCCCCAGCCTGGCCCTCCTGGCAGCAGGCACCCCAATCCCCTCCAGCCCCACCACATGCCGCGCAGCAGGGAGGGCACCCCGCTCCACTCACCGCGTCGTGATGAAGGTGACCCCCTTCCACTTGCAGTCAAAGTGCACCACCACGCGCCTGCCCTCGGCTGCCTCAGGGCCCGTGCCCACCACAACATCGTAGTACCTGCAGAATGCGGGACGTTACTACTGTTTGTGTGCGGCTCCCTGCCACTTGGGATTTCCGCAGGCAGCAGGCCCACACGTGGTGGCGTGTGCTGCGTCTTGGCAGGCGCTTGCTGGCCGCCCAGGCTCACTTGAGGCCCTCAGGTCCCTCCTTGTACTCGCTCTCCGGGATCTTCTGCCTGCGCTTGTTGGTGAGGTCCTTCTTGAACCCCAGAGCTGCCGCGGGCTGCACCCACAAACCGCCGCCGCCGGCCGCCAGCGCCGCGGCGCCCAGGGCGCCGCGGGCCAGCACCTGCCGCCTCAGGGCGCCACTGCCGCTACCGCTGCTTCTGCTGCTGGCGATGGCGGCGGCTTCAGGGGCTGCTGGCTCGTGCTCTCCTGGTGCTGCACAGCGCACAGGCGCCGCCACATGCCGCCGCCGCCGCGGTGCCTGGCGGCGTGGCGCAAAGCAGGCGGCGCGGCTTGCACAACAAGAGACTGCGGTGACATCCATTGATTGGCTGCGTGCTGCTCAGGCGCTGCGGTGACGGGCTGAAAGGAACAGGCTTATCCTTGCGGGTGGACAATCGATTCAAGGGCAACTGCCGGTTGTTTGCGAAGCTGGAGTGACGATACGGCGCCAAACGGCCATCCGATGGCTGTTTTGATCAGCTGTCGCAACCACGGCAGGTACACTTTCGTACGACACTTCCAGCATTGGCTAATCATCGCCGTTTGGTGATCCACCCGTTGTGCCGCCGATCGATTGGCCGCCCGTTCCAGAAGCCCGCCCATTGTTGACAACTCCTCCAGCAACACCGGTGATCATGGCGGAAAACAAGGCTGTGAAGCTCAGCAGCTTCGACATTGGCAACCCCACCAGCACCATGACGGTGGTGTCAGGGCCCCGCCCCGCCCCAGGCCCGGTGAGCGCCCCCGCCCTCTCCGCCGCCTGCACCCGCCCCTCGCCGCCGCACCCACCTTCTCGTTTTGGTGCAGGGCGAGGTGCTGGTGCGGCTGACGCTGCGCCCCGTCAACCCCGCCGACATGTTTGCCATCATGGGAGTCTGTGAGTGCCCTGCTTTCTCCGTCTCTGGCCGCCATTGGCACGCCGCTGTGCCTGACACAGCTGCACCGCTTGGGTTTGTTGGGGTGGCGCCGGCCGCTGCGTTTGCTGCGCTCCTGGGCCCCGTTGCCAGGCAAGGCCGCCTGCTGACTGGTGCTGTGCTGCCTGCAGATCCGGGCTTCACTCCCGACCCAGCCAGCTTCCCGGCGGTGCCCGGACTGGAAGGTCTGTAGCGCGCGCGCTGCCTCAGCAGCTCCCTGCCTGCCCGGCACCGGCTTCTTCCCAGCTGCGCTGCCTGGCTTCCCAACCGCTGAGCCAAAGCGCAGCGGAGCAGCCCGGGGCCCGCACTGCCTGCTCAACAGTGAAGCATGCCCGTCCGTGCCTCTGCTCTGCCGCACCCCCGCAGGCGTCGGCGTGGTGGCCGAGAACGGCGCCGGCGCCGGCAAGTTTGCGGTGGGGCAGCGCGTGTCGGGGGCCCCCTTCACCTCGGTTCAGGGCGGCGGCGGTACCTGGCAGCAGTACATTGTGGCGCGGGAGGCAGACCTGGTGCCCGTGCCAGATGCGGTGGGAGACGAGGCCGCCGCGTCGGTGCGTGGGGCGAGGACTTGCCGGCGTGGCGTGGCGCGGCGGTGGCGGGATGGTGGTGGGTGCGGGGCTTGGACGGGTGGATGCTTGGATGGTGGTGTGGGGGTGCGGGGGTGGTCGAGCACAGCCTCTCATGCGCCTCCAAATCCGCTCCAACTTTGCCCATGACCCTCCCCTCCCTCACCTCCCCTCCCCCTCTCGGCAGTGGTACATCAACCCCGTGACCGTGTATGGCATGCTGGAGGCGCTGGCGGTTCCGCCAGGGGAGTACCTGCTGCAGACGGCGGCGGGCAGCGTGCTGGGCCGCCAGATCATCCAGGCGAGAGGCGGGGCAGCGGGGCGTCGGCGTGCAGCTGAGCGGGAGAGGGTGCACACGCACCCATGCACTTGCATACGCACCCATGCGCTTGCATGCCAGGGCATGTGTGGCCCGCCTCCTCCTTGCCGTCGGATGATTGATTGTTGGCTGGGCCCCCAAGCCCGCGCCTAGCCCTCACACCCCTGCCCCTGCCCCGCTGCCGCAGCTGGCCAGGCACCGCGGCATCAAGACCATCAATGTGGTGCGGCGGCAGGAGCTGGCTGACGAGCTCAAGTCCCTGGGGTGAGGCGCACAGGGCAGCGGAGTGCCGCTGACTGGGCCCTGCTCTGCACACCACGCACACCGCTCTGCGGCGGCACAGGCTGCCATGCTGCCCTTGCTTGATGGGCGTGGGAGGCTCCACAGAGGCGCCAGCGGCAGCTGCGGCAGGCGGCGCAGCAGCAGCAGGGCCCCTGTGCGCTCAGGCAAGAGCGCCGCTGCCTCCCGGCCGGTGCGCGCCTGCGTGCAGGGTGGATGAGGCGGTAGTGAGCTCCGATGGCGCGGGGCTGGCGGATGCGGTGAAGGCCGCCACTGGCGGCAGCCTGGCGTATGCCGCCATCGACTGCGTGGGCGGGGACCTGTTTGCTGCGGTGGCGGGCGCTGTGCGGAATGCCGGTACCGTCATCATCTACGGGGCCATGAGCGGGCTGACGGCGTCCTTCAGGTGGGCTGCTTGGTTCTGGCTGGGTGGAGCCGTGCCTGAGGAAAGCGCGCCCGCCCAGGTATACACACGCTTGCCTCTTTCCGCTCCCTCCACTCGCTGCAGCATCCCCGACCCGCTTTTCCGCGGCGTCACCATCCGAGGGTACTGGATCAACAATCACATCGGCAGGTGCGTGGCCTCCTCCCACCGCATGTGCTTTTATTTAATTTGTTGTTTGAAGCTGGCTGGCAGCAGTCTATCTTGCTTTTCCGCAGGAGGCACTGGGAGGGGGTCCCTGAACGACAGCCCCTGTGCCTGTTGCTCAGCGCCATGCCGTGCCCCAGCTCGAACACCGCCTCTGCTCAGCGGATTACTTGCTGATGATTATTTTCGGCGGTACGACCTGTCGGTGCCTTGCCCCGCCTTGCTGCAGCCTGTCGGCCGACGAGAAGGCCCAAGTGTTCGACGCTGTGATGCAGCTGCTGGCAGACAAGGTCATCACCCCCTATGCAGGCACGCGTGGAATTGGCGTGGGCGCTGGCGCCAGCTGCTGCCGCCGCTGGTGCCGCGTTCGCAGCCGCTGCGTGCCAAGCGCACAGCCCACCACCTGCACATGTCTCGCTGGCTCGCCATTCCGCAGACGCATTGCGCCAGTAGTCAGGCAGGAAGGGCAGCATGCCTGCATGCCAACCCGCCTGCCTGGTCGCCTCACCTGCCACGCCGCCTCCCCACCTGCTGCCCCTGTCTGCCCGAGCAGGCCAGCGCTTCCCTCTGGACAAGGTGGCGGATGCGATCGGCGTGGCCACCTCCGCCGCTAGGGGCGGCAAGGTGCTGCTGGAAGGCTGATGTGGGGCAGGCAGGAGCGGCGGCAGCCAGGTCGAGGACGGCTGGGAGGCCTGCCGCTGCCCACCAGTGGGCAACTGAATGAATTGATCTCGTGATTGGCAAGGACCTGCGTCCTGCAACAACCTTCGCCCCAATTTATTCAGCATTCATTGCAGTGGAAGCATACAAGTGATTCAATCAAAGTCATAAGAAGGAAAAATTGGACAGGACACGGTAGCAGGCTGGGTGCGCAACGCGAGGCGGCGCCTGCAGCTGGTGGCAAGGCGAGACACCTGGGCGGAGCTATTGCTGCCGCCCCCGCCCAAACAGCACCTCGTCCGTGATCTGTCCCTTGCGCTGGTAGGCCATGCCCGCCTCTGCCAGCCGTGGGCAGGGGCGGTACGCCTTGATGGGCCACCACTTGAAGCCCGGCACCGCGCCGATGCCGCCCGCAATGCGCCCCGTGCCGTCGCAGCCAAACGCCTTTTTGTCCAGCGCCACGCCGCAGGTGGGGCACACGTCCTGCTTGGGAGCGGCGGCAGCGGGCTCCTGCGGTGCCGCCTCCGCTTCGGGCTGCTGCGGGCGGAGCGGGGGCGGGGGCGGGGGCAGAGGCAGCGAGAGTGGGTCAGGGGCGTGCATGGCGGCGCCTCGCTGTGGCAGAGTGCTGATACCCATGCATTTATGGATCCATGGATGCACCAGGGCATCGGCTGCGGCGCAAGCGAATCGCTGAGCAGCCCCAGCGGCGGGCGGCGCCCCCGCAGCAGCGCCGCACCTGCTCCGCTGCGCGCACCGCCACCAGGCGGCGCTGCTGTCGGTCCGGATGCCGGCTGCAGGGCGCCTGGAGGCTGCTGAAGGGGGCGGGGGCCCGCAGGGACAGCGCTTGAGACAGCATTTGGTGTTGGTGCTGTAGCGTTGGCTGTGGGCTGGGGGATGGTCTCAGGGAGATTTGTATGAACGCAGATAGTCCCTTGCGAGCGCTATCGATGCCGATCGGGATAGAATGCAATGTACTTCGGGCCCTGTCCTGCCCTGTCTGCCTGCTTCAAAGGATGGCAGCTGATCTGCGGCCTCCCTCTGCGATTTGGTGCCCCGCCCTGTTTGCCAGCCTAGCCTGCCCGTCTGCTGTTGAATTCGCGATACAAAATGACTGGCACCGAAAACGGGTCTGCGCAGGAGCCGGTGCGCGGGCTGGCTGGCTGCGGGTTGGGCCCTGGGATGTGGTGCGGGCGCCCCGGGCTCGATGCTGGCCTGCAGCGCCCACACAGTTCAGTTGGCAACCGCCCTCCCCCCGCCGCCGCCCCTGTGGCCCCCCGCAGAAGTTCCTGATCTTCGGCAAGTCGGGCTGGATCGGTGAGTGGCGTGGGCAGCGGCGCAGGGCCGGTGGCTGCTGCTGCAGACTGCCAAAGGGGGAGGTGGCTCAAGCCCCGCCTGCGTTGCCCCTTTGCAGGCGGCCTGGTGGGCGAGCTCCTGAATCAGCAGGGCGCCCAGTTCGAGTATGGCACCGCGCGCCTGGAGGACCGCGCCGGCGTGCTGGCGGACATTGAGCGGGTGCGGCCCGCGGCAACCCTGTGTCAGCGTCCCTGCCGGGAGCAGCCTGCATCAGCAATGCACGTGCTGGCAGGCGTTCTGGGCGCCTGCGCGGGCGCATCTGCTTGCTGGGTTGCCCTCGCCTGGCGCCCCGCTGTGTCAGTCGTGCCGACCAGCTGTCGCCGCCGCTGCCGCCGGTTGACCGCTGCAGGTGAAGCCCACGCATGTGCTGAACGCCGCGGGCGTGACTGGGCGCCCCAATGTGGACTGGTGCGAGGACCACAAGGTATGTGTGTGTGAGGGCGCGTGTGTATGTGTGTGTGTGTGTGTGTGTGTGTGTGTGTGTGTTGATTCCTGCTCAGGGCAGCAGCGAGACAGCTGTGGGTGCGCCTCTGGCGGGACGGTGTCGGCTGCTGCTCCCAAGGAAAGGCGGCCACGGCTGCAGCAGGCTGTAGCTCGCCGGCGTGCGTGGCGGGGCCAGGGCCGAGGCCAGCCTCTTGCCGCCAGCCCAGCCCGCCTTGCCGTGGCGCTGCCGCCCCCTTGCATCTCAACAGCTCCTCACATGCCTCACTCCCGCTGACACGCCTCGCCCCTTCTGTGCGCCGCCGCCCCCTTGCATCGCCGCAGATCGAGACCATCCGCGCCAACGTGATCGGCTGCCTCAACCTGGCAGACATCTGCCTGCAGAAGGGACTCCATATGACCTACTACGGCACCGGTGCGCGGGGCAGGCTGCCTGGGGCCGGCTGGGCCGGCTGGGCTGGGGGCCGGGGGTTGCTCCGGGCGAGGGGCGCCTCCCCCGCTCCTGCTGGGGGTGCCGGCGCGATCCCTACCGCCATCCGAACCGCGCGCAGCGGCTGGCCGCCCATGCCGCACGCTCCTGCATTCCCGTCACTCGCCGCACCCTGCGCGCCTGCGTTCCGCGCCAGCCCACACCAGCCCCGCAGCCTGCGCCTTGCATGCCTCGTGTGCTGCGCTGAGGGCCAGGCCCCCTTAACTGTTGTCTGACCCCCCCCCCACACACACACACCCTCCCACATGCCCCCATGTCCCCATGTGCCGATTGTCGACCCGCGCGTTCCCCGCCCCACCCACCCACCCGCCCGCCCACCCCCGCAGGCTGCATCTTCCACTACGACGACGGCAAGTTTGTGCAGGGCAACGGCGTGGGCTTCAAGGAGAGCGACACCCCCAACTTCACCGGCTCCTACTACTCCCACACCAAGGCCATCGTGGAAAACCTGCTCAAGGTGTGGTGGGGGTGGTGGGGGTGGCGGTTTGGGGTGTGGTGGTTGGTGTGGTGGTGTGGTGGTGGGTGCGGTGGTGGAGGGGAGGAGGGGCTTCAGGGACGAAGAGGGGTGGGGTGGGGTGCGCCCATGGCTGGGGACCGGTGACCTCTGCAATATGGGGAGAGCGCGACCGTGGATGGCAGGTGGCGCAGGGTCCTGGGCGCGTGGCGGCGGCCGAGGCGCGCCGCGCCGTCTGCCCCGCACCTCACCGCCCGCTGCGCTCCCCATGGCGCCCTCCCTCCCTCCACGCCTCCCCCATGCCTCCGCCTGGCCCCCACCCCCTCACTGCAGGAGTTCCCCAACGTGCTGACCCTGCGCGTGCGCATGCCCATCGTGGCCGACATGACCTACCCCCGCAACTTCATCACCAAGATCATCAAGTCGGTGGCCGGCCTCGGGGCGTGCCCTGGTGCTGCACCTGTATGCCTCGCTCCCGGCTCGAATCCTGTGCCCTCCCCCGCCTGGGACCCGCCCTGCGCCTGCACCGCCCGACCGTGCACCCACCACCCTACCTGTACTGCCTGGCCTTACCGCCCGTACCATACCGCATGTACCGCCTGCCAGGTACGACAAGGTCATCGACATCCCCAACTCCATGACCGTGCTGCCCGAGCTGCTGCCGCTGTCGATCGAGATGGCGCGGCGCAAGCTGACCGGCATCATGAACTTCACCAACCCGGGGGCCATCTCGCACAACGAGATCCTGGCGGTGAGGGGGGGCTGGGGGTGGGCGTGTGAGTGTGGGAGGGGGGGCTGGCAGGGAGCTGGGGGTGCGTGATCAATCCCTTCCCCGTCTGCCTGCCCCCCTCGGCCCCTGCCCTCCTGCCTGCCCACTTCCATCACCCCCTCCACAATCTGCCCCCTCCGTACTGCTGTACTGCAGCTGTACAAGGAGTATGTGGATGAGGAGTTCACCTGGAGCAACTTCACTGTCGAGGAGCAGGCCAAGGTGGGGCGGGGTGGTGTTGGGGGAGTGGGGGTGGGCTGCGTAGGGTGGCGGGCAGTGGCTGCTGGCTGTGAGCAACAACAGAGGAGGAGCAGGCCGCGGTGGGGAGGGTTGGGAGAGGGGGAGTGGCGGGCAGGCCTGGCGGCGCTGGGTGGAGGGCGTGGCGCCTCTGCTGTCGCCGCCGCGCAGGCGTGCAGCCGGGTTGATCAACGGCCGACTCGCCGCCCCTGCTGCTGCCTGCTCTGCCCTGCCCTGCCCTGCTCTGTGCTGACCCCGAACCCTGCCCCGAAACCCTGCCCCTGAGTGCTGAACCCTGCGCCCTGCTCCTCCCGCCTCCCCCCCCCAGGTCATCGTGGCCCCCCGCTCCAACAACCTGCTGGACACCGACCGCATCAGCGGCGAGTTCCCAGAGCTGCTGGGCATCAAGGAGTCGCTGATCAAGTGAGGGGGGCGCTGGTGGCAGTGGTGCTGGTGGTGCTGGTGGTGCAAGGAGCGGTTGGTCACATGGGGGGCACGTAGTGGGGTGGGGTGTGCGGTGTCGGTGTCGACGATGGCGGTGCAGGTGGGGGTGGTATTGCTAGGAGTTTGCTGGTCGAGCGAGGGGGACCGGGGTGGTGGTGGCGGGGAGGGGTTGGGACGCCCGGCCGTGCTTGGCGGCTGCAGTCGCAGCGCTGCATGGCAGCTGTGCAGGGCCGCCTGGGCATCACCCGGCTGTGCCTGGTGTCCCCTGGCTCCGAGCCACTCGCCCTCGCCCCACCCTGCTGCCTTCCCTGCCCTGCCGCAGGTACGTGTTTGAGCCCGCGGCAGCCAACAAGGAGGAGGTGAAGAAGGCGGTGCGGGAGATGCGGGGCCGCTGAGCGCCTACCTGGCCGGCCAAGCGGCCGGAGCCGGCGAGACGGCGCGCGCTGCCTGCCGGTTGCCATCTTGTTTTTTCCGCGACCCCGTGAGCGCCCCCTGATTTATTGTGCTTGCCGTATTTATGAGATTGGGATGGGCTGGGTGTAAGCAGCCATTCCGCCACACAAGCAGGTGGTAGCAGGCGGGACTCGTGCAGGCTGAGCGCAGCGCCACAGCGTGAGCGGCGGCCTTCCAACCAAAACATGAAACCCCTCCCGGCAGCTCGGCACTCGATTCTTCGACATCTTCCCATCGCAATCAACCTTTGGCAGCATGGCGAGCAAGAATAAGCGGCAACGGGAGGAAGAGGCGGCGGTGTGGGTGCAGCGGCAGCCCATCGCGCAGCAAAACCATGTCATCAAGCACAAGCAGCGGGACAAGGGACTGGAGGTTGTGTTCGACCCGAAGGCACACAGGTGGGTGCCGAGCCATGCACCGGCGCCTCCCGTGCTGCATGCGTGCTGCACGAGTTCAGCCCGGCATGCGCGCAGCGACACGCATGCGCCGGGAGCCGCATTCCGCCTTCTGGGCTGCGCCGCCTGCCGCCGCCGCTGCCTGCCTGCCTCGTGAGCGCCCAGGCTGCCTCCTGCTGCAGGGACTACCTCACTGGCTTCCACAAGCGCAAGGTGCAGCGGCGCAAAGATGCGCTGAAGAAGCTGGAGCACCGGCAGCGGGAGCAGCGCCTGGAGGAGCGGGCGGAGGTGCGTGAGGAGGGAGGGTGAGGGGCCGGCTGGGCAGCTGGCGCCGGCACCTGCTGCCTGCAGCTGCCACATGGTGTCTGCCTGAAGGACGGCCCCCGGGCCTGCAGGCAGGCTGTAGGGCTGCGGTGCGAGCAAAATCCTGCTGCGCATCCTGCTGCTCCCGCTGCCCCTCTCGAGCCCGCTGAGCCTCAGCCCACCGCCGCGCGCCTGCTGCCCCCGCCCGTCCTCCTGCAGCGGCGGCAGGCGATGAAGGCTGAGCTGGCGCGGCTGGGGGTGGACCCTCGCGGGTCGGATTCTGAGGGGGAAGAAGGCGAGGGCGCGGTACCGGAGCGGCAGCAGGTGTACCGCAGCGAGCAGCTGACCACCACCGTCACGGTGGTCCCGCTCAGGGCAGGCAGCGATGATGAGATGCAGGTGGTGGAGGAGGACGGCGGTGGCAGCGGCGGGGAGGAGGAGCAGGGGGGCGGCAGAGGCCTCGGCGGCGGCGGCGGGGGTGCCCCCGCGCCGCACCGGCAGCGCCAGGCGCAGCCGTGGCCGCGCCGGCACGGCACGCAGCAGGGCCAGGGGCAGGGGCAGGGGGAAGAGGAGGGCGGCGAGGAGCAGCAGAAGGGGCGCAAGCTCAGCAAGACGGCGCTGCGCATCATGACTAAAACCAAGCTGAAGATTGAGGGGAAGAGGCGCGGAGGCAAGCCCGGCGGCGGCAAGCCCTCCGGCGGCAAGGCCTCCGGCGGCAAGGCCGGCGGCAGCAAGCACGGCGGCGGCGGCGGCAAGCGAGGCGGCAGCAAGCACGGCGGCGGCGGCCGGGGTGGCGGCAGGCGATAGGCGGGCTCTGTTGGTTTACATGGAAGATTGTGTGTGCCAACGTATCTTTGCATGTACTTGTTGCAGACAAACAAGCGAGGGTGCGGAAGAGAGCTGCAGAAACAGTTCGCAAACAGGTGTAGTTTCGGTGCTGGGTGTGTGGGCGGGGCGCGGGCGCGGGGCTGGTGAGCCGGAACGCCGAACCTGCAGCCCTCACATCTTGTCTCTCAGCATCGCCTCCAGCTGCGCCCGCTCCTGCTCGCTGAGCTGCTTGCGGGGGAACTCCAGGGCGAAGCGAACCCGCAGGTTGCCCTTGGCGCCCGTCTTGCTGTTGGGCATGCCTGCAGGCGACGGCGGCGGCACAAGCCGGGGCAGGCAGGGGTCGAGGCTCTGGTGTGTGTATGCGTTGGGGGGCCGCATCCGCGAATCCGGGCGAAGGGGGGACAGCAGCGAGGAGGCAGGGCCAAGGCAGCAGCTGCCCCAGCCTCCTGTACCGCAGCACAGCGCAGCACAGCACAGCACAGCACAGCACAGCACAGCACAGCACGGCACAGCACAGCACAGCACGGCACGGCACAGCACGGCACAGCACAGCACAGCAGCACGCGGCGGCCGCAGCCCTGCTCCCGTACCTTCTCCCACCACCACGCGCTCATACCCGGGCCGCACCACCTCTTTCAGGGGCACCCGCAGCACTCGGTTGTCCAGCGAGGGGATGTCGATTGTGCCGCCGCCCAGCGCCTTGCTGCGGACAGGGGACAGGGGGGCAGGGGGACAGGGGGGCAGGGAGTGTGTCGGCAGGAAGGGAGGAGCAGGAGCGGGGCGCGCCTCGGCAGGAGGGAGCTGCAGCAGCGATACTTGCCCTCAGTCCCATCCAGTCGCAGGCAGCCCTCCAACCACCTGGCATGAACGCACACCGCCGAGACGCACACGCCCAGCCAACCAGCGGGCCCACGGCACCGCAAGCAGCAGCAGCACCCCAGCCGGGTCTGCGTCGCCGGCTCCTTTGCGGGCGGATACGCAGGCTGTGAGCACAGCCAGCAGAAGCAGGCACCCACCTGAGCGGTATGCGCTGCGTGGTCACCAGGTCGTCGCCCTCCCGGGCAAACACGGGGTGCGGCTTCTGGCGCACCACAAACACAATGTCCTGCGCCGGCTGCCCCGGCACCTCGTCGCCCTTGCCTGCGGGCGGAGTCCAGGGGGCGAATGGGGGGTGGGGGAGTATACCGTCAGCGAGGGAGGGAGGGAGAGCAAAGGGAGGGAGGGTGGCAGGCGGGCAGGCAGGCAGGCAGGCAGCCCAGGCCCAGGCGCAGGCCCTGACCAAGCTCAGCCAAGCAAGACCCCTCGCTGCCCACCCCCACCCACCCACACCGAACCGCACACCACCACCGCCGCCACAACGGAAGCCCCCCACCCCCCCACCCCGGCAGCCCGCCAGCGCACCCCACACCGCCGCGCACCCTCAAAGGTGACCCGCGTGCCATCTTTCCACCCGGCCCTCACGGGTATCTCCAGCGTCTCCTCCACCGGTACCGCCTTGCCGCTGGCGCCGTCCACGATGTTGCGGGTGACCTTGCGCCGCTTGGTGCAGCCGCTGTACAGCTCCTCCAGGGTGAGCGCCAGCGGTACCTGCGGTACGGGTGGGGGAGCGGGCGTGTGCAAACAGAGGTGTGTGTGTGTGTGTGTGTGTGTGTGTGAGAGAGAGAGGGAGAGATTGATGAGTGTGGGGCCGGCCTGGCCAACAGCAGGAGCGGGCGAGGCGGTGGAAAGGGCGACGGGCGCAGGGAGGGCAGGCAGCGCGGGCTGCCGCTGCCGCTGCATCGCAACACGGCACGCAGGCGGCTGCAGCGCGGCTGCCGGGCTGGTCCTCCGTTCCGCTGCACCCTCTCCCCTCTGCCAGGGCTTCAGGCGGTCGGCATAGGGGAGGGGCTGCAGTGGACAAGAGGACCAGCCCGGAAGCTGCATGGCAGCCGCCCGCGTGGCATCTGGTGCAAGACCACGGCACATCACCCCTCCAGCACTCACCTCCACCTTCTGCGGCTCCATGGGTTGCCGCCGGAAACTGCCGCCGCCCATGCCTCCCATGCCTGGCATGCCCCCCATCCCTCCAAACCCGCCAAAGCCGCCCGCCGCCTCCTCCTCCTCGCCATACAGGCCGCCCCCCATGCCCCCGACGTCGCTGGCGGAGCGGAAGCGCTGGAAGGGGCGGCCGCTGCCGCTGGCGCCGCCGGTGCCGGGACCTGCAGGCAGGGGGTCGTGGGCGCAAGCAGGGCAGCAGATGTGTCAGTCTTTCAATCCCTCGGCCACGGGAGTGATGCTGCCTGGCGGCTAGCAGCTGGGGAAGGCGGGTGCAGCTGCGGCAGGGAGCTGCTGCTGCGGTAGCGTGTCGGCGGCGCACGGCGCGGCGCCTGCCGCGCCAGCACCCCGCCAGCCGCAGCCCGCAGCAGGCCCTGGCCGCCGCCCCGCCGCCGCCCCCTTAGCCGCCGCCTCACCCTCGTATGCGGGCCGTGGGCGCTTGCCTGTTTGGAAGATGCGCACGCGGGGCCCGCCGCCGCCGCCTCCGCCTCCCATCCCTCCGCCTCCCATGCCGCCCATGCCGCCAAACATGCCCCCGAGCCCGCCGCCAAACAGGCTCTCGAAAATCTTGCGGGCCGCCTCATCATCCATGCCATGATACACCCCTCCTCCTCCGCCTCCGCCGCCGCCGGGCGCGCCGGCAAAGCCGGCAAAGCCGCCGCCGGGGGTGCCGGGGGGCGGGGCGCCGCCCTTCAGGCCCTCCTCGCCATAGGCGTCGTAGATCTTGCGCTTGTCTGGGTCTGACAGCACATCGTAGGCCTCAGACACCTGCAGGGGGGTGCGGGCCAGTAGGGCAGCGGGTCAGGGGTCGATGGGTCCGAGGGGCTGGTGGCGGGGGCGGTGCTGCGCGTGCGCCGCTTTGTGTGTGTGTGTGTGTGTGTGGCTGTGTGGCTGTACAGGGAGAGTGCCGGCTGCAGGGGCGAGGCTTCCCACCCTCAACCTCACCCCCATCACTCCACACCACCCACCCACCTCTTTAAACTTCTCTGTGGCCGCCTCCTGCTTCTCTCCCGGGTTCTTGTCCTGCAGGCAGGCAGGCAGGCAGGCAGGCAGGCCTCCGCATCAGCACGGCGAGCGCAGCAGGCCAGCAGGCAGGCACAGACGCAGGCCGCGGCATGGCTGGGCGGAAGCATGCACCGCAGGCGGGTGCGCGGCGTCACGGCGCTGTGGTCCTGCTGCTGTACCGCTCACCGGGTGGTACTTGATGGCCAGTCTGCGGTACGCTTTCTTAAGCTGGTCCTCCGTGGCCTCGCGGTCCACCCCTAGTATCTGCGGTACAGGGCAGGGGGGAAGCGTCAGGCTCGCGGGGGCGGGAGGAGCCACACCAAGCAGCGCAGGCACCGAGGCGCCACCACTCCATTGGCTGCGCCTGCTGCATAGAAGCCTTGCTGCGGGGCGGCGCCTGATCAAGTGCTCACTTTGTAGTAATCCTTCCCCATGATGCCCCTCTGCTGCTACTTGTTGCAACCGTGCTAGGACGGTGCCGCTGCTGGCTCCAAGCAGGGTATGCGTCTGCTACCGCCTGCAGGAAGGGATGAGGCACGAGGTTGCGAGGGGTCGGCTAGCTGCTTGATCTGGGTGCTACCGATTTGGCTGTGGTGGTCCAGTATGGATGCAGGCATGCTGCCACCATGTGTTGGCAGGCCGGTGTTGCTGCCACGCGGACAACGCCACCGCCAGCACCGCGCTTTTTGGGGGCACCCCGCCCTGTCCCGGCAAACCCGCTGCTCAAGTGGCTGTATGCTGGTGCTACTTCCCATGCGCTGCCTGTCACACTGTGCGGCGACCCCCATATTGCGCACCTGATCGAAGACTAGCGAGTGCTGCAAATGGGGTTTTATGCTAGCGATCAACTATGAGTGCGCAAGTGTGAAAGAATGGAGTGGCCACAGAACGACTAGCCTTGGCAGTGAGCCAGAGCCGCCAGGCGCAGAAGGAACTAGAAAGGTCGAGAAAAAAACCCATGACTTCGGCTCACAGTGCCTCCTGAATATGGCAGGTCAGGCTGTCACATGACAGCAGCAGCTTGGCGAGCCATGTATGACGCAGGGGGAGGCGGCGGGCCTGGCCACGACAGACCTGCGCCACCGCGGGTGGCGGGCACTGCCAGTGGCACGCCCAGAGGGGGAAAGACATGCAGAGATCTGCACCATCGGAGCACATGCTTGATGAGAAGGTGCACTGTGGGTACCTTCACTGTGATGAGCAGGTGCCCTGTGGCATAGGATGCAGGGGACCGAGCAGGCGCAGACAGCGGCATTTGCCGAGCCGGATTGACCCGCCATGTCCGGCGGGCACGCACCGATTTATTGTGGCAATGATTTGGTGCTGGAGAAGGACTCCCGTCATGTTGTTAGGGACCACTTCTCTGATCATTTTAAGATGAGCTCCTCCTGGTCACCGGCGGCGCCTCCGCCTCGCCGGGCCCAGCTTCGAAGAGGTTTCGTGGAGGCGATCAACTGCACATTGCGCCTCCATGACCCTGCCATGCCTGTTTCTGCTGCTCCTGGGCAGCTCTATGGCACAGGCCGCGGCAGACTTCTCGCGGCCCGGGCCATGCGCGCCACAGAGCTGGCAGCCAGACTTCCCTGTGCCCAGCGACCTGCAGGCAGTGCAGCTGCCGGCCAAGCTGCGCCTGAACGTCACCATGCCCGACTGCCCGGCGACAGCAGAGCAGGCCTTCGGCCCCGCTCCCTCCCCCGTGCTCTTCTTTTTCAATGGGTTCATGGTGAGCAGCCGCAGCCGGCGCCTGCAAGCGCCTGCGCGCCTTGGGCGGGTGCCGCCTCCGCGGCGCCGGCGCTCATCCCGCTGCCAGCCCCTCACGTCCCCCCTGCAGAACCGTGCTGGCTGGTACCACCGTCTCATGCAGCGGGCGGCAAGCTGGGGGCTGGTGACGGTGCAGTATGACACTCCCTTCTTCCCCCTGCTCACTGTGGCGGCCGAGGTGCAGCTGTTCCCATACCTGCTACAGGTGCGCCTCCTGCTGCCGTCCCGTCGCTGTTGCTGCCTCAATTTGTCTGCGCTATTGCTGCACCAAGCGCCGCTGCTGTGCCTCCAAACGAGCGCTGTGAATGCTGGGATGCAGTGGGTGGCTGACCAGGGCGACGACCCCGCTAGCCCGCTGTACGGCCGGGCAGACATGGCCAGCGTGGCTGTCGGCGGGCACAGCCGCGGCGGCAAGCTGGCCACCCTGGCCTTCACAGGTCGGCCGCCTGTCAGCACTTGCCGGTGGTGTGGGTTGCCGCCGCTGCCGCCGCTTGTGCCACTGTGGTTGTGTCGCGCCACGACCGCCACTTTCCTGTCGCTGCCGCCCCCACATCTAGTACTGCTGCTGACACCGACACACAGGGTCGCCCCTCCCGCTGCGCCCGCTGCGCCTGCAGGCAACCCGCAGCTGGTGCAGGCCGCCTACCTTGTTGACCCTGTGGACGTGACCAGGTGGTCCCCGGAGAGCGCGGACAACCCGTCAGGTGGGCGCCGCGCTTGGGATGGCGGGAGGCGAAAGCGACGGGGTGCTCCGCCACCGCCGGGGCAGGCCTGCCTGGACGTGCAGGCATGCCGGGGATCGGAGTGTGGGCCGCTGTCTCGATGCTGGTGCAAGTGTCTTGATGCTGGTACAAGCTCTCCTGAACGCCAGCCCAGCACTTCTTTGCTGTTTTCGTCCCGGTTGCAGCGGTGCGGGCGCTGGCGGCCAGCGGCCTGGCAGTGGGCATGACTGCCGCAGGAGTCATCTCCAGCTGCAACCCCGCAGACGCCGGCTACCAGCCCATGTATGCGGCGGCGGGCAACGGCAGCTGGCTGGGCATCATTCCAGGTGCGCCGGCGGCGACTAGCGGGCAGCGGCGGCCTGGCAGCTACACTGTGCAGCGGCAGCTCTGGCCTGCTGCATTCAGCTGCTGATAGGAGCTCACCAGCGTGCTTTTGCCTCTATGGTACCTCCGACGATGTCTGGCCCAACTGCCCTGCTTGCCTGCTCTGCACCCGCCCATGCAGAGGCCAGCCACAGCCAGTTCATCGATGCCGGCTGCGTGGGCAATGCCGCGGCCGACCTGCTGTGCGGCAAGGGCTCCGACAGCCGGCGCCAGGTGGCAGAGCTGACTGCCACCCCCATGCTAGCTTGGCTGTGGGACCAGCTGGTGGGGCAGCAGCAGCAGCAGGTGAGGTGGCAGCTTGATCATGGTGATGGCGGAAGCAGGTGTGGGAGTGTGCTGCTTTTAACGACCGAGTTGTGCTGCTGACCCGCCCCACTCCCCTGCCATTTCTTGGTGTCACGCAGGCAGATGCCGCCAACGGCACTTCCGCAGGCTCGCCGCTCCCCTCCTTCTTTTCCTGGGTACTGCGGCAGCAGCAGGCAGGCATGCTCGAATTTCAGGTCAAGAGAGAGGAGGCGGATGGGCTGTGGGCTGATGCAGCAGGTCAGGCGCCCGACGAGACACCTGTCGACGCAGCAGAGGGGATGGTGGAGAGCGCCGCGGAAGAGGAGGAGTGCGCTCCCGAGCCTGAACTGGCCGCGTTTGCAAGGGCGTTGGATTGAAATTCATGCATTTGATTGCTGCAATCACTCAGCCTGTAAACAATGAGGTTTGGACTGGGGCATCGGCGCCGAACCTCTCGCGTGGCGGCCGGTCAACGGGCGGCACCCTTCTTGGCAGCCATCACGCATCGCAGGCTCCTGTTTTGCGGGTTCACATTCAGCATCGTCCCCGCGTTTTCTGGCATTGCGGGAGGCTCTGTGGCAACCACCCACGCATACTGCTTGGTTGTGCGCAGTGGCGCGGGGCGACGGCGTGGCTCGCCGGGACCCTCCTCGTTGACTGATTGTGAGGAGGCGCCGCCCAGAGTGCGCAGATCACTCGAGGCAACACCGAGGGGCGGGTGCACCCGTGGGCATAGAGCAGGGTGCGCACCCGGTGCTTGTTGACGCCTGCACAGGGCCGCCAGGCCCAGGGGCAGGCCGCCTGGATGCCGCGCAACCGCCCACGGGGGTCGTTGCCGGTAGCGGCGGCTGGCGGCAGGCGCAGGCGGCCGACCCCGTATCCGGCCCTGCCTCTCCTGCCCTTGCGTCTCTGCGCGCCTGCAGAGCCCCGAAGCCATAATGTTCCGCAAGCTCAAGTCGGGGCTGACCAAGGGCGTGAAATCCAAGTATCGCCTGGATGTGGCGGTGTCGAGCGTGGAGGGCCTGCCGCCCGGCGTGGCCGCCTGCCGGCTGCAGTGGGCGCGGGGCGCCAAGGTGGCGGTCACCAAGCTGGCGCCTGCCTCGTCAGGTGGGCATCGGGGCCTGCTGGTAGCATTGCTCGGCCGAGGCAGCCACCTCACAGCGCAGATGCGGCACAGCGCCGCTCTCCCTGCCTCTCGCTGCCCACTCCCTTTTGTGTCGGTGGTGCTGCTCCGACTGCTTGCCACCCCTGCCGCTGCCCGCCTCCGCAGGCTGCGTGACCTGGGACGAGGAGCTGAGCCAGATCGCCACCCTGGTGAAGCTGCCCGCCAGCTTTGAGGCCAAGGAGTATGAGTTCAAGCTGCAGGCGCCCGGCGGCGGCCAGAAGCCTCCCGCCACCATCGGCAAGGCCAGCCTGGACATGGCGCGCTTCGCGGCGGCGCACGGCGCCCAGGCCGTGGCGCTGGCGGTGCCGGTGCCCGGGGGGCGCGCCACGCTTCACCTGGTAGTGGGCGCTGCAGAGGTCAAGGGGATGGCGCTGGATGATGATGCCATGTCGGTGTTGACGGGCGCCTCGGGCATCACAGAGTCCAGCCCCGGTGAGCGCTGCAGGCAGGCAGGCCAGGCCAGGCTTGCTCCAGCCGGCCGCGCAGCCGGCGCGGCCGTCGCCGCCCGCCAGCCGCGTGCCGGCCTGTCGCCTGCCGCGGAGTTGCGGGGGTGGGGCAGCAGCGGGGGACTGCGCCGGCTGCCCCGTGCATGCATGCATATGCCTACCTCGGCCTTTCCCTCGATGCTCGCCTGCCTGCAGGCATGGAGCAGGATCTGCGAGGCTTTGGGGTGGACAGCTCCAGACATCTTGGCGGCGCCGCGCTGGCGACCGCGGCGCCCGCCGGTGCAGCAGCAGCGGCGGCGGCGTCCGGCGGCGCTCCTGGCGCGGCGCCGACCTCTGCCAGCCAAGAGGCCGTCGTCAGCCGCAGCAGCACAGGCGGGGAGCGGCAGGCGGAGGTGGACGCTCTGAGGAAGGTGTGGCCGTTGGCTGCCATGCGGGCAAGGGCTGCTCTGTTGCCTGGCTGGCTGGCAGGGGCTGGCAGGGAGTCTGTCTTGCATCGGCCGAGGCCCCAAGCTGTGCTGACTTGCGCTGCTCCTGGCCTGGCCCATGTCCTGCCTGATACTGGGCAGGAGGTGGAGGGGCGCGACGCCAGGCTGGCATCACTGCAGAAGCAGCTGGCGGAGGCGCACGCGGAGCTGGCGCAGGCGCACTCGAGCGGCGGCGCTGCAGCGGTGCCCGTCCCCGTGCCGCTGCCCGCCGCCGACAGCGGCCGGGCTGCTGAGCTGGAACGGCAGAATGCCGGTCTGTCGCGGGAGGTAGAGCAGCTGCGGGCTGACCTGGCGGCTGCCACATCCACCGCCGCAGTCGCAGCCGCAGCCGCCTCTGCCTCTGCCGGCGACGACCGGCTGCGGGAGCAGCTGGCAGCAGCACAGGCACGGGTGGGAGAGCTGGAGCAGCAGGTGGCGGCCGGCGGCGAGCGCAGGGGCAGCGGTTCGGGCGGCGAGGAGGCTGCCGCCAAGCTGGCGCTCGCGGAGCAGAAGATCCAGCAGCTGATGGTGCTGGCGCAGCATGGAGGCGGCGGCGGCAGGTGGGAGGGCTGGCGGGGCGGAATATAGAGGGCACAGGGGCAGCGGCAGCGTTGTGGGTTGCGGAGAGGGCAGAGGAGGTGTCGGGTCCCCTGCCTCAGCGGCGCACCCCCTTACCCTTTGCGGCACACACCCGTGCCTACCTCCCACGCCTGCCCTCCGCCCCGCCTGCGCTGCTCGCTGCAGCGGCCGCGAGGCCGAGCTGGAGGCTGCGCTGCAGTCTGCGGAGCAGGATGTGGAGGAGGCGGAGGCGATGGCGGCGGAGGCGATGGAGATGGCAGAGGCGGCGCAGGTGCAGCTGGTGTGGCGGCGGCGCAGTGGGTGTCATCATGTGTGGCTGTGGTTTGCGCCTCGAGGGGTTGCAACTGCTGCGGGGTGGTACTGCCTGGCTGCACCCTGAGGCGCCCCTGATGGGTACCGCCTGCAATGCCCATCTGCACTGCAGGCGGAGGCTGCGGCGCTGCGGGACGAGAAGGCGGCTATCGCTCAGGAACTGGCTGAGCTGCAGGAGCAGGTGGGCGGCGCTGCTCGAGGTTGCCGCCTGTGGTGGTGTGCCAGGCTGCCGTGTTGCCGCTTGGCCTGCCTGCCTGCCTGCCTGTTTTGAGCACCAGCCTCGCTGCACCTGCTGCCCCAATGCCTCCAGAGCGAGCAGGCGCTGCGCAGCACGCGGTGGAAGGAGGAGCGCGAGGCCAAGCGTGAGGCCGACTGGGACGCGCGCCTCAAGGAGGCCTACAAGTGAGCGGCTGGGCTGCACCCCTGCTCCCGCCTGCTGCTGCCTGTAGGCGCACGCTGCCAGCCCTGACCGCTCTGCTGCCTTGCCCCTCCTGCCCTGCAGGCGCATGGAGGAGTCTGTGGTGCTGGCTGAGCGCATGCAGCGGGAGAGGGATGAGCTGGAGGTGGGGATCTGCCCGGCAGCTGCCTGGAGCCAGGCGCAGCGGCCATTTCATTCGAGGCACACGGATGTGTTGCAGCGGCCCAGCGCCCCCCGCCGGCCGCCTGCTCTCGCCGCCTGCTGCGCCCGAGTGCGTGTGTGCCGCCTGTACTGCCAATTGTACCGCAGGACAAGTACGCTGTACTGCTGAGCGAGAAGCAGGCGGTGGAGGCCAAGCTTGACCCAGAGGCGGTGGACCAGCAGGTGGGCCTGGGCAGCGGCAGCAGCTGTTATCAGAAGGGAAGCGCGGCAGCGCCATGTTGGCTGCCACAATGTTTTCCTTTTTTGGTGGTGGGTTCGCATCGGCCGAGTGCGCAGCGCTGTGGTGCCTGCTGCGCCGCGCTGGCGCCGAGGCTTGACATGCTGCTGCCGCTGCCCAGGCCCACCTGCTGGTCCACCGCCTCTGGGTCA
>NW_005435087.1:67397-70439 GCF_000147415.1 Chlorella variabilis | reverse complement strand
TGGAGGAGTATGTGGAGGAGGCGGATGCCAAGCGGCTGGCCATGGCCGGGCAGGTAAGGGATGCTGGGGGGGTGACCGCTGCTGGGAGGCCTGTTTTGTGGAGGCTCGCAGCCCGGCTTCTGCACCCTGGGCTGTCTCCCTCGTGCCACGCCGCCGTCTGTGACTCCCGCTTTCTGTCTTGGCTGCGGCTGCCTCAGGTGGGGGAGCTGGAGAAGCAGCTGGCCAGCGTGCGGCTGGGAGAGGAGGACAGCTACGACCAGGTGGGGCATCTGTCCCGCTGATGTACCGCTGACGTACCGCTTCAGTACCCCCTGCCGCCTGCCTCGCCACCTGTGTGCCGCTGCCTGCCTCCCTGCCTCCCTCGCCCACCCGCCCCCAGCCCCCCATTCCCCTCAACCCACTGCTCCCTCCTGCCGCCTGCCCACTGCACCGCTGTTTTCCCGTCTGCAGGTCCAGGCAGCCGAGGACCGAGCCGACTCTCTCTCACTGGAGCTGCAGTACTCTCAGGGCGAGGCGCAGCGCCTGGCGCACGAGCTGGCCCTGCTGCGGGACGCCCAGGAGAGGCACGCCAGGTGGGGACAGGGGCCGGGTTGGTGGCGGTGCGGGACGCAGCTGGCGGCGTTGCTCGGTGGGGGGAAGGCGCGGGGGGGTGTGATGGGATCGAGGTGGTAAGGAGGGGACGGCATGTGGAGGGCCAGTGAGAGGCGGCACGCCTGGCCCGGTGTGTTTGTGCACCGGCGCTGCTGACCAACCACGCTTCTCCTGTGCTGCTGCCATGCCTGCCTACCTGCTCTGACGCTGACGCTGGCTCGCCGCCTCTTGCCTGATCCTGGCGCCCTGCTGCTGCCGCCTCTGCTGTGCAGCGACTATCAGCGGGAGCTTGCAGAGGCATCCAGCCGGGCGGATGCGGCCCAGCACCAGCTGGAGGAGGCGCGGGCGCAGGCACGGCTCCGTTTCGCCCGCTTTGCTCTGCTCTGCTCTGCTCTGATTTGCTCTGATTTGCTTTGCTTTGCTTTCGTGGCATGTGTGAGCATGGGGCAGCCACAGTCCCGTCGGTGCTGCCCTTCAGTGGGGCTGCTGCCAGCCCCGCCCTGCCTCCCCCTCCGCCCAGCTGACTTCTTCCTTGCCGTGTTTTGTAGCCACACAATCCACACACACAAACACTCTCTCTCCCTCTCGCTCTCTCTCTCTGAGCCCGCCTGCAGCTGCGCCAGGAGGCGGCCGTGGCCGTCGAGCTGCGCAGCCGGGTGCTGCTGCTGGAGGAGGATGTGGAGGCATCCAAGCTGCAGCTGGTGGCGGCGGCGGCGGCCGGCGGCGCCGCGGCCGGGCTGGGCACCTCCCGGCTGGAGGCTGATCTGGCGGAGCGGCAGCGGGTGGCAGAGGGCCGCGCCGCGCAGCTGGATGCCCTGGGCAGGTGCGGCGGGGGCAGGGCGGGGCCACAGCTCTGTGGGTGGGGCCCTGGGTGCTCGCCCGGGCGCCGCCGAAGCGCAGGCGACCCCTCTGCCGCGCCGCCGTGCCTCTTTCTTTCTCTGCTGATCGCTGCCTGCCAGCTGCCGGCCGTTTCAGGGAGCTGGCCGCCTCGCCGCTGCGCCGCTCCACGCTTCTGCCTGCCCCTCGCTGCTGGCTGGCGCCCTTCGCTGCCGGCTTTTCGCTTTCGCCGTTTGTGTTGCCAGTCTGCATATCCGCAAAGGGACTTGCGACACAGGACCCGACACTGACCCCCTTGGCTGGCTGGCTGGCTGTGCAGAGAGCTGGCTGACACGCGGGCTGACCTGGCGGATGCGCTGGCCCAGCGGGAGCGGGCGGAGGGGCAGCTGGCGGAGGCGCGGCGCTCGCTGGCGGCCAGCGCGTCCACCGGTGGGCGGGCGGGATGCTGGCAGGAGGGCTGGGTGTCGGGGGGTCAGGCCGGCAGGGAGGCAGGGGGCGGGGAGTGGAGAAGCAGGAGCGGCTGGCCGGCGGCGGTGCTGCCGAGCTGCTGTCGAGGAATGCAGGTTGTGCCCATGCCTCACGACCGCCCGTCTCTGCCCTGCAGTTACCGGGCTTGAGGCTGTGCTTGCGGCGCGCGAGGCCCAGCTGGCGCAGGCGCAGGAGGCGCAGCGGAGCAGCCTGGCGCTGGTGTCGGCGCGCGGGCGCGGCAGCAGCGCGGAGGAGGGCGAGGGCGGCGGCGGGGCCGGCGAGCTGAGGGGGCTGCTGGAGGCGGAGCGAGGAGCCCACGCCGCTGAGCTGGCACGCCTGTCCACGCAGGTGAGAGCCCTTGGATGGGTTGCACGCTGAAAATGTGCGGCGGCCGGCCTTCAGCGTGCGCGTGCTGCGCTGTGGGCTGTGCCGGCCTTGTGGCAGGCTCCACGCTGCGCTCATGTCGCCCGTTTCCCCTGCTGCCACCCCGCCCCCGACCTCCTGCCCTGCCTCCCACCCACGCATGCCTTCCACTGGCCACGCAGCTGGGCGAGGCGCAGCAGCTGGCGCAGTACAGTGCGGGGGAGATGGCGGGGCTGGTGCAGCAGCTGGCGGAGGCGCAGGGCGAGCGCAGCGAGGTGGCGGCCAAGCTGGCAGAGTCGCGGGAGGAGGTGGCGCGCCTGCGGGCAGGTGTGTGTGTGTGTGTGGTGTGTAGGGTGTGTGGGGGTGGCGTGTGGAGGGGGGGATGGGGTCAAGGGCTCCGTGTGGGTGGGCATGTGCTGCCTCGCCGCCGCTCTGCCCGCCCCGCTGCGCTTGCACTCGCGGCGTTCCTGGCTTGCCTCTCGCCTCCTCGCCGCCTCCCCGCGCTGCCTCCTCGTCCGACCCCTGGTACCGCCTGGCACCGCCTGGTACCGCGCCCGTGCGCAGGCCCCGACGGCGAGCTGCGCAGCCGCATCGAGCGGCTGGAGAAGGATCTGGTGATTCAGCGCAACAGGGCCGAGGTGAACGCGCTGTTCAAGGAGGAGCACGACAGGTGGGCGGGGGGCTGGTGAGGTTGGTGGTGGTGGTGGTGGTGTGTGTGTGTGTGTGTGTGTGTGTGTGGGGGGGGGGGGGGGGGGGCCGTGGGGTTTTTTCTTTTTTTTTGCC
>NW_005435087.1:52867-66737 GCF_000147415.1 Chlorella variabilis | reverse complement strand
CGATCAACTGATTTGTGTGCCTGTGATGCAGTGTATCAGTCCTTCAACGGCACAGGTGAGAGTGGCGGTTGGCAAGGGGCGGGTGGGACCCTTGCCAGTTGGGACCGACGGTGGCGCGGTGCAGGAGGCAGGGCCAGCCGGCACCTCCCTTGCCTGTGCACACAGCGCGCAGCAGCTGTGCATGGTGTGGGCTGTGGTGCGGCTCCTGCCTGCTGGCCCCGGGTTGCTCCCCGGCGTGTGCCCCCGCCAGCGCCCCCAACCGCAGGATGACCCACCTTGCCAGCGCCCCGCGCGCCTCCCCGTGTGCCTCTGCGGCCGCCCTGCCGCCGCCTGCTGCAGCCGACAGCGTGCAGAAAGGAGCCAAGAAGCTGGGCTCCAAGCTGGGGCTGAAGCGCGGCAGCAAGGACAAGGAGGCGAGGCGGGCGGCGCTGGGCGGCTCAGACACCTCCTCCCCGCTGCCCTCACCCTTAGAGTGACGCGGCGGCAGCCGCAGGCAGCGGGCCGGAGAGCGGCAGCGACCAGGCGCAGCAGGCAAACCTGCTGGAGGCGCGACGGCAGGCAGCACGTCTCGGCAGGCAGCCCCGCCAGGCTAGGGTAGTAGGTAGTTTGGAGGTGCAAAGGAGCGAGAGCGGCGTGCTGAGTTACATCATTACAAGACATCGAGTTCCGTTTGATTTGTGTTAGGCCTTTAAGCTCCAGTTCAAGATCTGAGCCCCAACAACAGAGCAGGAGCATCGAGCGGCTGGTACTGCCGCAGCATTGAGCCGCAGCATTGAGCGG
Source organism: Chlorella variabilis (assembly GCF_000147415.1). Lineage (NCBI taxonomy): Eukaryota > Viridiplantae > Chlorophyta > Trebouxiophyceae > Chlorellales > Chlorellaceae > Chlorella > Chlorella variabilis. Next base: position 65,957 of record NW_005435087.1, on the reverse strand, counting down.
GTTGAGCACGTCGGCAGGTGCTTCGGCGCCTCCGGGAGCGGCACCCTATTGCTGCTGCAATTGAGTTTAATGTGTCAATGTCAGTCAATAATTATAGCTCGGCCACCGAAGCAAGGCCTCGTCATAGCTCTGGCACCCATCTGTCGGCCGTGCCTGCCCGCCACACGGCGCGACACAGGCGCGCCCCGCCCCAGGGCTGAGCCGGTCGCATACTACGCAGTGCAGTACGCCCAACAGCAGCAAGTCCCTTCGTCCGCACACAAGTGCGCATGAAGAGCCGCATGGAAGTCCAACCCAGTAACACGCCCGTCGCTTTCCGCCGCAGCAGCAGCCGCTGCCCCTGGCAGCTGGCAGCTGCCTGCACGCTGCCTTGTGCTTGCGCCAGGCACCGCGGCTGAACGCCTCAGGGCAGCAGCACACATGGTTGCAAGCGGCGCACTTTTGTGAAGCCGCTCGCTGGCGCCGCTGCGTTGATGCATGCCACGCCGGCACACCGAAGCCTGGCCAACGCATGTGCCGCCTCCAGCTGCTCTGCGCTGCTGCACCGCGGTGGCGCACCTTTAACAACCTGCACACAAGCTGAGGAAGGCCGTGTGGCACACCAGCTGTGTGTGTTCAAAGCAGCTGGCAGTCCTGGAAGAGGGTGCTTCGCCTGCTGGGATCTGAGCGCTGTCAAGACCGCCCCTCCTGCCCCACACTGTCCACATGATCTCAAAGACTGACAGCTTTGCACACGCTACATGTGAGTCAAAGAAAAAAAGAAAAAAAGCAGGCACCCCAGAAAGCTCACTCAGCGCACCCCGCAGCCAGGATGAGCCCAACAATGGGCGGCGGCAGCGAGGTGCCCAGTTCCTTCTGGGCGCGGTGTAGCGCCAGCGCCGCAGTGCGCAGCCGCTGCACATATGGAGGTGGCAAGTGGCGCACCAGCTGGCGCGCCTGCTCAGGCGAGTGCGCCAAAGCAGCCGGCAGTACTCCGCACAGGCCGGGGCAGGGGGCTGGCACCAGCGCCCAATCCTGCCCAGACAGCGGCAGGCGGGCGATGACAAAGTCGGCATAGAGCGGCAGGGCGGCGGGGCCAGCAGCAGCCAGTGATGAGAGTATGGGCAGGGCTGGGCCTGCTGCCAAGAGGCAGCGCGCCGCATCCAGGCTTTGGAATTCGTTGTCCAGCAAATCATCATCGCTGTCACCAACGTCAGTCAGATTTGATAAGGCCAGCTGCAGCGGCGTCATGCCTGATGCGTCAACAGCCAGCGCTGCTCCGTGTGCTGCGGCCAGGAGCACTTTGCATGCCGCAGGGTGGGCTTCGGCTGCTGCCCAGTGGAGTGGAAGCCTGCTGTCGCTGTCCGCCGCTGTGGCTGTGGCTGGCGCAGCTGCCAGGAGCAGCTTGCATGCCGCGGCATGCCCCTCAAGGGCAGCCCAGTGGAGTGGAAGCCTGCCTCCAAAGTCAGCGTCGGTCACTGCGCCAGGCGCTGCTGCCACCAGCAGCTCGCAGGCTGCGGTGTGGCCTGCACGTGAAGCCAAGTGGAATGGAAGCCAGCCGTTACTGTCAACTGCTGTGGCCGTGCCTGGCGCCGCTGCCAGCAGCACCTCGCATGTTGCGCTGTGACCAAACATTGCTGCCAAGTGGAGTGGGAGCCTGCCGAAATTGTCAGCTGCTGTGGCCATGACTGGCGCCGCCGCTAGCAGCACCTCGCATGTTGCAATATGGCCTCCTTCTGCAGCACAGTGCAGCGGAAGCCTGCCGGCATCGTCAGCTGCTGTGGCCGTGGCCGGTGCCACTGCCAGCAGCAGCTCGCATGCCGCTGTGTGTCCCCTGGAAGCTGCCATGTGGAGTGGAAGCTTGCCGGCACTGTCTGCAGCCGTGGCCGCGGCATTGGCTGCTGCCGTGGCCGTGGGTGGGGCTGCAGTCAGCAGCATGCTGATGGCTGCGGTGTGTCCCGCCATGGCTGCGATATGCAGCGGAATGCGGCCCTTGCTGTCCAACGCTGTGCCTAACCCCGGATCTGTCACTAGGAGCAGCTGGATCGCTGGTGTGTGGCCCAGGAAGGCCGCCGCATGGAGCAGCGTCAGCGAGTCTGCCCAATCGTAAACTGAATCTCAGGGGAAGCATGGCAACGCGTGTGCGCACTGGCCAGGGCACTGCTGCATTGCAACAAGCAGGCGCCACGGTGCTCACCTTCAGGCGGGTTCAGCTGGAATGATGCACAGGCCTGCAGCTGCTGCACCACCTGGCAGAAGCTTGTGGAGCCCAGCTCGTGGTTTTCGATAGCACCCGGTTGAAACCTGCAACGCACACAGTAGATCAAGTGGGTGGTTCCAGGTTACTGAGGGTGCTGCATGTGGCGGTGCCGCTGACAAGAGGGTGAGCAGCCACTGTAGAGGCCCATCCTGACTTGCTCACCTGAGAGCAGCCCACGGCGGCGGCTGTCGCTGGCTGTACAGCTCGAGTGATTCAAAGCCCATCTGGCCATCAAGGGCCTCCTTCACTGCATGGTAGCACGGAGCAGGGCTGCTTGGAGCCGACCCAGCAGCCTCCTGTGCCGCTGCTTGCTTATCACACTGAGCGCAGGGCAAACACCCTGCCAACCCAGCCCAGCGCTCACTCACATGCCAGCACATCACACACCAGGCGAGCGGCCTCGGATGATAACAGGCCTTCCACCTCGTGCTGCTCGCCATTGTGCGGAAACAGGACCTGAGGCAAAGTGGGACGCGGCGGGCGGGCGGCGACGGTGAGAGGCGGGCGGCGCTGCCCCACCAAGGCGGCCCGGGTAGCCCGGCGGCCATCACCCACCTTGAACGTGCCTCCCCTGACGGCTTCGATGGCGCCCTTGGGCCCCGCGCTGCCGCCCGCGGGCATGTTTGCCTGGGCGAACGCTAGCCAAACGGTGTAGAGCCTGCCCCTGGCAGTGGACAGTGCGTGCTAGATGGCGCTGGTGCAGACGAAAGCAGTGGAGATCGGGGCAGGGCTGGCCCCCATCATGAGGCGCCGCCGCTGCGCGCGACGAGCCACCTGCTGGCGGCCTCATGTGCTCCCTGGACTTCCTGCCCGATGTTCCTGCCTCGGCGTGGCGTTCTTCTGCTCCGCTCCCTCTGCTGGGAGTCGTCTGGAGCGTGCAGCGTGCCCCTTCTCCTGAGAGAGAGAGAGAGAGAGAGAGAGAGAGAGAGAGAGAGTGCCCCTCCCTCCCGCGACTGATCGCCACCTCCACCCGCACAGCATGCCCGCCCAGGGCGCCTCCCAGGCCAGCCTGGCCGCTCAGGCGACCGCCGAGGGCAGTCTGCTGGCCGCCGCGCTGGCCAAGGTGCGTGCGCTGCCCGAGGCGGAGCGCCCCGCCGACGCCGACGCCTGGCTGCGGTGCGAGGAGCTGCAGGATGACTTCAAGCGCCTGCTGGCCGGCTGGCGCGGCTGGCCCGAAGACGGACGGTGCGAGGGCAGCGTCAGGGCGCTGTGCACGCTGTTTGCAGCCGTGGATGCGGCGCCGGCGGGGCTGGAGGTAGGTGGCAGGGTGGGAGGCAGGGCTTTGCTGCCGTGCATGGCTTCGCTCGCCTGCCGCCTGCACCCACTTGTTCTCCCCAAGCCCTCTGTCTCCTGCTGCCTGCAGGGTTTTTCCCCCGCCCAGGACCGCGACCGCTGGGACACGCGGCTGCTGGGCCCCGCTCTGCTGCCCTGCCCGGGCGGCGGGCGCAAGCGGCGGCGCAACGCCCAGCTGCACAGGCAGATTTGGGGCGCCGACCACATTCGGGACGCCGGCAGCAACGTTGACGGCGCACGCCCTCAGCCCGACGACTTGCTCAAGTGGATTGGCTACGGTGGGTGGTGGCTGCGCTGCTGGCTTGAGCTGGTGGCAGCCGCCTGCCCGCAACTGCCTCTGTGCTTGCCTCGCCCATCCCCTGCCTACCCATCTCCCCGCCCGCCTGCCTGCCTGCCTGCCTGCCTGCCTGCCTGCAGCCTACTATTGGTCCTTTGGGTCCAAGGCGCCGCTGGGTGGCAGGTTGGAGTATGAGGTCACGGTGCAGAGCTACGTGCTCATGTCCCAGTGCGGCCTCGCCCTCAAACAACACCCAGCAGGCGGTGGCGGCGCGGCTGCAGGAGCTGGGCAGCCCGCTGACGAGCGGGGCAGGCCTGCGCCGCCTGGCTGGGCTGCACATCGCCTGCGCTGTGGCGCCTGCTCTGTGTGTAAGGAGCGTGCCTGGCAGGCTCCCAGGCAGCGCCAGCCCTGCTGCCGCCGACGGAGTGGTGGGTGAGACGGAGCAAGAGTGCCCAGGGCTGCTCGTCCTCTGGCCGGCCTGCAGGCGGTCGGTTGCAGGAGACTCTGCAGTGGCCACGCCATGCCCAGGCGACCAATAGGGCTGCACAGCGAGCCTGCGGCCTCTGAGCACCTTAGGCGGGGGCGCGCTGGTGCTGGAAAGGCACTCGCAACAATGCATAAACCGATTAAGGACCGATGGAAGCAATCCACGGAACGAAACATGCACGTGAAGGCTTGGAAAACCCCACCCTGCTGTGTGCTGCGCTAGCGCTCGTCCCCTCGACCGCCTGCGGGCTGAGGCACACCCCACTTAGATCGCCTTCTCCCAGACACACCCAGCCCCGCGGGACACTGCGATCAGCGAGCTGCCAATCGCTGCCCTTGCCAAAGCTTGCCCCCTCCTCCCGACCTCCCGCGGCGCTGTGCCGCCCGGGGGCAGCCATGCGACCATGCACAGCGCTGTCGCTGGCCCTAGTGTGCCTGTGCGCCGCGGGTTTGGCGAGGGCTAGCACCCCAGCCCCCATTCACGCCTGGTCCTCAGGTTCATACCTCACCCCCTCCTCCGATCGCAAGGTGGGGAGCGCCGGGCGCGCTGCCGTGCCCCGCGCCGCTGGCGTCCTTCATAGGGCTCCCGCCCTCGCCGCCGCCCTACCTACCTCGCATTGCCTGCTCCGCCTCCGCAGGCCGTGCCCTCTGTGCAAGCCCTGGAGGAGCTGTTTGCCGGCGTGGCGGGCATGGCGGGCGGCGTCCCGGCCGCGCTGGCCGGCCTGCTGGACCCTCAGCAGCTTGCCCAGGAGCGGCCGGATGCGGTGGTGGTGGTGGCCAGTCAGGCCGAGGCCTGCTCCCCACAGGTCGCCGCACAGCTGGCCGAGCTGAGCGGCGCCGCCGCCTCGCACCTGCAGCTGCCCCACGCCATGCACGAGGTGCGCGAGCTGGCGGCGGGGCCGTGGGTGCCGTGTGGGCACAGCGGCGGCCTGCCGTCGCGGCCCCGCTGAGCGCGGCCCCTGTGGTGCCGCTCGCACGCTCTCGCGTACCGCAGGCGCACTGCGCGCTGCCCCGCTGCTGCCGCGGCAGCAGCTGCAGCCGGCCGTAAGCTCAGCTGCCCTCCTGCCCTCTGCCGCTGCCTGGGTCCCCCCCATTGCAGGGCTCAAGCCACCCCGTGTTTGCCGGCCTGCGCCGCTCGGCGCGGCGCATGCGCGTGCGCGTGCTGGGGCGCTGCGGCGCGTCCACAGCCGGCTCCGGCCCCGCCACCCCTGAGGCGCTGCGTGCGGAGCTGGAAAGCGCGGCGGGCGGGGAGCAGCCCACGGTGGTGGTGCTGTGCCCAGAGGAGGCGGCCGAGGCGGAGGCAGGCGGGCGCGACGTCGAGGCGGAGCTGCTGGCCGCCGCCTCCCGCCTTCTGGCTGAGCTGGCGCCCCGGCACCTGCTGGTGCACACCGCCCACGCCGCCTCCGCGGCGGCCTCCCAGGCCCGGCTGGAGCGGCGGCGGCAGCTGCTGGAGGCGCAGGCCGCGGTCGCCTCCTCCTCCTCCGCTGCCAACCGCACCGCCAACTACACCACCTGCGACGCCACCTGCCAGAAGCACGTGCGTGCCCTGCCTGCCGTCGCGCCGCCCCGCCTGGCTTGCCTGCCTGGCGTGGCTGCCTGGCGTGGCTGGCGGGGCGTGGGCCTGCTCCTGGCTGCTTGGCCTGGCTGAGCGGCCTGGCTGAGCGGCCGCGCGGGCGTTTTGCCGTGCCATGCTTGCTTGCCTCCTGCCTCTAGCTTGCCTGCCCGCCCCTCCAGCCCTCCAGCCTCCTCCAGCCCTGCTCCAACCCCCACCAGCCCTCCCCACCCTGGCCCCTCACGCCCCGCCCCTCCCCCATCCCCCTCCCTCTCGTGGCAGGTCATGTGGTTTGAGGGGCTGATTGTGCTGGTGGTGATCCTGCTGGCGCTGTGCGTCGGCTGCTCCTGCATGCACATGGTGGATGTGCCCACCCGCTTCGCGCAGCCCCTGGCCTCGCGCCAGCACAACGACTGAGGCGGGCCGCAAGGGCCAGGCGGGGCGTGGGCCCAGGCCGTGGCTGGCGAGGCGCGGGCCCGCACAGCCTCCGCCGCAGCTGCTCAAGCTGCCAGGCCGAGACCGGCTGCTAGGTGGAGAATGCGTGCGGTGTGGGCTGTACCAATCCATCCAATTGCCCCCTTTCCTTTGCTTGTTTGTTTCAGCTTTGCTCCGGGCAACTGATGCGCCGGCCTAGTGGCATTTCAACCAACATTGTGCAACCGTCCCCGCTGCAACAACGCAACCTAGCACGCAAGCCGCATGCGCAAGAGAGCCTGCCCGGGACGAGGGGAGGGCAGGCTCGGCACGTGGGTGGACACATGTTCGCTAGCGGCATACATCTCTTCAAGGAGTATGGAGGCAGCGGGCTTTGTCCAGCGCCGCACGCTGCTCCCGCTGCATACTACTTCCTTTCCTCCAGGAAACCTTCCAGGCAGCTTCCCAGCAGGGCGCTGCGAATGCCCCCAGGGGCTGGGCCTCCGCTCCTTCACACAGCGCCCGCGCGCTCCCCAGCCAGAGGCTCATACTCGTACACCGGAGGCGGGTGGGGGGCGGTGGCGCTGCGGCAGCGGAGGAGGGCAGCCCAGCGCAGCCATTTTTTAGGGTTTAGGGTCGCAGGCGGCTCGCAGGCGGCTCGGTGTGGGGCATGGGGACGGGCAAGGAGTGTGTGGCGATGATGCTGCTGGCTGCACACAAAGCTGCGGACGCGGCGGCAGCAGGAGGCAGCGCCCGCCCCCACCTGAGGCCCACGATGGCGGCCAGCAGCACCAGCAGCCAGTGGGCAAACAGGCCGGGCAGCATCCAGCGCGACTGCAGGGCAGGGGAGGGGAGCCGGCACCGAACACCATCAGCCGGGCGTGGCGAGGCGCCAGCGGGGCGCAGCAGCGCAGCAGCTACTGGGGCCCTGGCACCGGGGCCGCCAGGCTGCGGCAGGGGCAGCTCCTCAACCCTCCTGCTGCGCCTCTTCCAGCCACCTCCAAGCGCAGATCTAGACCGGCCGCCCCGGCAGCAGCCTCGGCGCTCGGCTCAAGCCCTACACCCTACACCCCTAAACTCTAAACCCTAATCGCCTGGATGCCGCCGTCCACCAGCAGGCTGCCCAGCTCCAGGATGTGGAACAGCGCCGCCACCAGCAGCCCCACGTTCAGCACCTTGGGCACGGTCTGGGGCAGGCGCCCCGCCAGCGCGCGCTCCTGCGGGCACGGGGGCAAGCGCCCAGGCACAGCGGCATGGGCAGGCGCGCTCACATACACACACACACACGCCCGCACGCTTTGCGAGCGGCTGATTTGTGGGCGGGCGGGCGCCTGGCAAGGGGCACAGCCTGGCTGTGCGGCAAGGGCACGCCCTGCCTGCTGCCAGCGGCCGTGGCAGGCGTTGCGAGGCCGCAACGCAACCAAGCAGGCAGACGTTGCAGCGGCAGTCAAACCAGCCGGGCAGGCAGGGGCCTCCCCAGACCCCCTCCCCCCTCCCCACCTGCAGGGTGTAGGTGATGGCGGGGAAGAGGAAGAAGAGGGCGGCGCCGATCCACTGCCACAGGAAGACGGCGGGCTTGCCGGTGTGGTAGCCAAAGGTCCACTTCAGGGTCAGCCTGGGCAGGGGCAGGGGCAGGGCAGGGAAGGGCGGGGCAAGGCAGGGCTGGGCAGGAGAGTGTGGCAGAGGAGGATGGCAGGAGTGTGCAGACTCAGCAGGGACAGGACCGGGCAGGGCGAGGTATGGCAGGCCAGGGCGAATGACTGCTTAAAAAATGGCAGCTGCAGTGCCACAGTCAGCTGGGCGGGAGCAGGTGAGCAGCAGCGGCGGCAGCCCGGCGGCGGGGCGCACTGCGGCAGCACGACGTAGGCCAGGCCGGCCAGCGTGAAGAGCACGGTGAGCAGGGCGTAGAGGAAGACGGAGACTGCAGGAGGTGTGAGGGGAGGGAGGGGCGGCAGGGGGCACACATCAGCTGCCGCAGAGAGGAGCGGGGTGGCTCGGAGTGGCTGGCGCCAATAGCCTGCCCGGCTGTGGGCGCAGCTGTGCTGGAGAGACATGGGAGCGGCACACGGTCGCCCGGGTGCGTTAGCAGCCTGCTGAGGGCACTGCCAGCCAGCGGGCTAGCTGGCGGCGGCGCCTCGCCCCAGCCGCAGCGCTCACACGTGACGCGGCGCGGCGCGAAGATGTTCCTCAGGCACGCGCTCAGCGACTGCGGGGTGGGATGCGTGGGGCGTGGCAGTGCATACACCGCACCGTCAAGCTTCCAGCAGTGCCATGATCAGCATTTGGCGAGCTCGACGCAGCTGGGCCAGCGAAGACCAGCCGGCAGTGCGCCGCCTGCCCAGCATGCCAGCTGGCGAGCTGCCTTGCCGTGCCGGCTGCCGGCCCCGCCCACCTCCATTTCGAAGATGAAGCCGCCCGAGAGCCCCAGGTGCACCGAGGGGACCAGCATGGTGGGTGCCATGATGAGGGCGCCTGCAGGCGGGTGGCAGTGGCAGGGAGGGGGAGGGGCAAGGGGCAGGGCGAGAGCAGGGTGGTAGACGCAGCGGAAGGACCGGCAGCACAGGCGGCGCGTGCTCTGCGGCATGCCACACGCGCACGATCGGCCCTCAGGGGCCGAGCCGGTTCATGTGCCAGGCCCGCTTGTCCAAACGAGCGGGCTGGGCGATCAGCTGCCGCTGCCGGCGCCGGAGGGCCCGCGGGAGGCGCAGGGGGCAGGCGCTGCCAGCAAGCGTGCCGCCCATGGCTGTGCTTGCAGGGACACCCACCGATGAGGAGGCCCCAGAGGGTGAGCGTCTTGATGAAGGCCACATGTACCAGGTGGAGCACCACCGCCAACACAGCAAACCACAGCAGGCCGTGCTGCGGGCGAGGGCGGGGCGAACGGGAGGGGACAGGTCAGCCAGCTGGTATGGCGTGTGTGGGCAAGCTTGCGGGGGGCAGCAGCGTGGGGGTGGGCGCGGCTGCCTTGCCTGCAGGCGCTGGATTCCGTAGTCGGCCAGCAGGCGGCGGTCGGCGCCGATCTGCGGCGCAGCGGGAGGCGGGGGAGGGAAGGCGGCAGGCGGGCACGTTGTCAGGTGGGGAGCGCAGTGTTGTGCTGAGTGCTGCCTGGCGATGGTGTTGCCCTGCTCCAAGACGCACCCCAGCCTCCCTGCCCTCAGGTTGAACCTGCAGTCCTGCACCACCCTCCCTGGGCGGTTTGCCAGCTGCCCTCAGCCACCCAGCCAGCAGGGCAGCCAGCCAGGCAGGCGGGCACTGGCCAGCCAGCTGGCACAGCCAGTCACACAGGCACAGCTGCAGGCAGGCATGCAGGCAGGCAGCAGGCAGCGCGCCAGGGAACGGCCCCACCTTGAGCGCGTAGCAGGTGATGGAGCCGGTGAAGAGGCAGGCGCCCAGGATGCGCCACAGCTCCTCGTACAGCACGTCTGCGGTGCATGCGGTATGGGCAGGGAGGGCGGCACAGCAGGGGGCGGTACAGCAGGGGGCGGTACAGCAGGGAGTGGTGCAAGGGTGGCGACGACCATTCGGGGCAGTACAGTGCGATGGAGCCGAGCGTCACACGGTGTTCCTGCCCCCAACTGGTGCAAACCGCAGCGGCCACACGCCACCCCTCCCACCGATGAACTCGTGCTTGTGGGGCAGGTGCATGTTGCGGAAGAACAGCTCGGTCACCTGTGGGGCAGGGCAGGCAGGCAGGGAGGGAGGGAGGGCAGGGTCGGCAAGGATGCAGGCGGGCAGGCACACCCGAGATGGCGGCAGGGTGGGCAGGCAGCAGCGCATGATGCGTGCAGGGCGTGGCGGCGGCCCCTACGCCTGTTACCACAGCTGCTGCCGCCGCTGCCTGCTGCCTGCCACCCCCACCAACCTTGTACGGCGCGATGATGAACAGGATGCCCGCCACCAGCTGGAGGGCGGCCAGGATGGAGTACATGGTGGAGGCGCCTGCGGTACAGGTGTGTGGGGGGTGCGGTACAGGTGTGTGTCCACTTCTGTGATTTGTCAGTGTGCGAGTGAGAGTGCGAGTGAGAGGGGGTGTGCATGTGGCAACAGTGTTTGGCGTGGCCGAGTGAGCGAGGAGTGTGGGGACGATGGGAGAGGGCAGCGGGAGCGGGGCAGGGGGCGGGGGAAGCCGGGCGGGCACCGCGGCGCCGGCTGGGGCCGCGGCCGGGCCCACGCGCGCGGGCGGCGCGGGCGGCGGCGCGGCGAGTCGAAGGCCCGCTGCTTCTGTCTCCTGTGCGGGCTCGCCGCCGCCTTCGCCACCTCCAGCACTAAGCGTTGAAGGTTGAACCTCCAGCACAGGCGATGTGTAGGCCACATTATGGCACTCCCTTGAAGCCCACCTGGGATGTGCAGGCCGCCGGCTATGGTGCGCCCCTCATACGCCTCCTCAGACTCTGGGCGTGGCAGGCCGCCCATGCCGGGCCCGCCGCCGCCGCCGCCCACGGCATAGCGCTCCGAGGCGGGCGGGTAGCTGGCTGGGGGTGCTGCGCCAGGGGTGGAGCGGGGCAGCGGCATGTGCAGGCTGGGTGGGGCCAGGGTGGGCGTGCCGGCAGGGGAGCAGAGCGGCGTGGGGTTGACGGGCGGTGAGCAAGGAGGGGGTCGCAGAGAGCGGCCGTGGCCTGCCTGCGACCGGCGCGGGGGGCGGAGCGCCCGCAGGCCGGGGCGGGGCAGGCACGGTCGCCTCTGCCGCCTCTGCCGCCGCCGTGCCTGGGGCGGGGGTGGCCATCTTGAGGCTCGTGGACTGCCCTCCTGCTGGCCTCTGGGCGGCTGGGGAGCGGTCCAAGGCTTGGGGAGCTCGGATTGGCGGGCCGAAGATGCCTATGCTCGCTTTCCAAGGCTTGGGAGCACGCTGGCTGTGGCCCACGCACGCTCGAGCAGCAGAATGGCAGGAGGCAGGGGCGGCGGAGTTTTGCTGGCGGGGAAGCCGGCCCCGTCAGCGGGTGGAAGAAAGCGTGGCAGACATGCCGCTTAAGCTGGGTCAGCTGTAGCAGACCCAATGCGCCTCTGTGTCTTATTGCTCCTGGCAAAGAGGTAGCGTGCCCGCCAGCCGACGTCTCGTCCCAGAGTCTGCGGCCGGTTCTTGCTGCCGGCGGCGCCGCCGCATGGTGCGCACGGCCTTGATTCCGCTGGGCATTAGTTGCGTCAGGTGCATATCCCGGGCAGTAGCTCAGTTCCAGCAGTCTCATAAGCTCGCCGACTGCCTGCTACACTGCCCGGATGCCAAACGTGCGGATGCTGCGCCGGTGGCGGGTGGCGGCTTGCCGCCGCCAGGGGGGTACTGCTGGCGCTGAGGTCCCTACCTCCCACGTAGCTCCCACCTCTGACGTGATACAAGCTCGCCGCTGCCTCTCAGGGTGCAGTTGGCATGAATGGCAGGCCAGGCCTAGATCTGTTCTCCGGGGTGCTGCTTGGAAGCTGCGTCAGTGCACTGCATGCCATGGGCCTCAAACGGGGCGCTCTCTCTTTCGTTTACTCAGTTCTACACGCGTTATTCTGATCTTTGAGTAACTGAGCGCGATCCGCTAGCATGAAGGCCTCCGCCACTGCTCTCGCCGCTCTCGCGGCGGTGCTGCTGGCGCTTGCAGGAGGTGAGTTGTCGCGTGCATGGTGCATCAGAGGCCGAGGAGCACGCAGGGGCGAGCGGGTTGCAGGATAGCCTGTCCATTGGGGTGCTGCACGTCTGCCGCCTCACAGATGCCGCAGCACTGTGGTGCGGCGCCATCCTTGTTTCCTGCCAACCAGCCGGTGCTTGGTGCCCCTGCAGGAGCCACCGCCTTGAATCTCAGCCTGAGGGCCTGCAGCACCGGCCCTGCCTCGCCGTGTGCCACATGCTCGGCGCGTAAACCAGACACGTGAGCCGGGCGGCGGTGGCTGGCGCCAGCTGCTGGCCCAGCTGCTCCTGCCTTGCCGTGGGCCCCTCCGCTGCCGCCCCCTATCCAGACTCCCCTCCCTTGGCCTGCTGCAGGTGCGTCAAGTGCAAGGACGGCTACTACCTGCCCCAGAGGAGCACACTCGGCAAATGCAAGGAGGTAAACGCTCCCAACAGCACCCGCGAAGCAGCCGGTGGCGACCGGCTGCGCCGCCACCTCAGGGGAAAGGCTTCCCCCTCAACCATCCTCCTTCCCGCGCCTCCCACTGCAGTGCCCCGAGTGGTGCACGCTTTGCAACAGTGCGGGATTCTGCCTCGGCTGCGCCGCCGGCCACCGCCTCCGCGGCGACGGCACCTGCGCGCCGGGCCGTGCCACCGGTTGCATGCCCAATGTGGGAGGCTGCGTGTCGTGCTGGGAGGACAAGTGAGTGGCCACAGACCTCTTCTGTCTGTTGCAAGGGAATGCTGCGCGGCTCAGCTTGCTTGCTTGCTTGCTTGTGTGGGCTTAAAGTCTGGTAAAGCAAGAACTAGCTTGCAACATAGACTCCCCGCCGAAACGGGACGGGAACCGGGCGAAAGCAGAGAAAGCAATAAAACAGGGGTGGAGCAAGGCGACATGCAACGCAAGCAGCTGACAGGGCACGCATCGAAACGTGTGTATGACTGGCAAAGTGGCATGGCGCATTGGGGAGAAACGCAACGGTACGGGAGCATGGGCTGGCCAAACGGCAGTGCGGAACGCTAGGTCACTAGAAAAGCAGGGAAAGGCGCACTATGTATGCAATGAGGGCAGCCCCGGCTCGGGGCCGTTGAATAAGCAGTGGGCGGGAGGGGGGAGGCCCCGGTGTGGGCGGGCCCCATCGAGGGGGGATGGGGCGCGCAAGCGGCCAGATGGGGCGGGGCGCGGGCGGCAGTGGAGTCCTGCGGCTGGGTGGGATATAGGGCAATGAGCGTTGAGCAGTG
>NW_005435087.1:50080-52817 GCF_000147415.1 Chlorella variabilis | reverse complement strand
TTGCTGCCGCTGCCGCCGCCGCAGGGGTGCTGCTGCGGCGGCGGCGGCAGCGCACGTGGCAACCCCCCGCGTTTCCTTGCCTCCCATCCACCGGACCCCGTCTGCGCTTCACTTTGTTTAGGGAGGGGCTGCTCACTGCTCATTGCTCATTGCTCATCGCACACTGCTCAACGCTCATTGCCCTATATCCCACCCAGCCGCAGGACTCTACTGCCGCCCGCGCCCCGCCCCATCTGGCCGCTTGCGCGCCCCATCCCCCCTCGATGGGGCCCGCCCACACCGGGGCCTCCCCCCTCCCGACCACTGCTTTCTCAACGGCCCCGAGCCGGGGCTGCCCTCATTGCATACATAGTGCGCCTTTCCCTGCTTTTCTAGTGACCTAGCGTTCCGCACTGCCGTTTGGCCAGCCCATGCTCCCGTACCGTTGCGTTTCTCCCCAATGCGCCATGCCACTTTGCCAGTCATACACACGTTTCGATGCGTGCCCTGTCAGCTGCTTGCGTTGCATGTCGCCTTGCTCCACCCCTGTTTTATTGCTTTCTCTGCTTTCGCCCGGTTCCCGTCCCGTTTCGGCGGGGAGTCTATGTTGCAAGCTAGTTCTTGCTTTACCAGACTTTAAGCCCACACAAGCACAAGCAACAGCGGCGCCGGCGGCGCTGCTCCGCTGCCCGGCTCAGCCTGCAGCAGGCCTGCTAATTAGCCTTATAAGCCTGCCCGTTCCCCTGCGCCTGCTGACCTCGCCGGGTGGCACCTCCTGCCTCTACCTGCCACCCGCCGCCAACCCCGCGCCCCGCCCCGCCGCCGCTGCTGTGCAGAACGAGACCCAGACCTAGGCACTCAGCGAGGCAGCCGAAGGCCGAAGGCCCTGGGTCCTTGGCATTGTCGGCATGTGCCCGCCGACCGCGCCCACGCAACACTCCCCCCACCACCTCCCCCACCCGTTGCGAGGCTCCGGCACACCGCTCGCGGTGCATGCCCGTGTGTTTCCCCTGTGTGATGTGCCCCTGTGATGCGATGTGCCTTCCACCATGCCTCACCTCCCTGCCGCCTCCCTGCCTGTTGCTCGGGGACGCGCTCCGTTGAGTGTTTACTTTCATCCATCGCCTGTTTCTTTTTTGTCAGCTGAAATTCGATGTAACCCAGACTCGCTTCCAAACTGGGGCAGCAACACAAGAGGAAACTGCGCAATGAAGCTGGCCGCTTCATTCTCTCTCAAAGACAGCAGAGCCTCGGTGCCCCACTGGCTACTGCTGCTGCTGCTGCTGCTGCTGGCGGCGCGCCGCGGCCCAGCCGCTCTGGTGGATCACGCCCTGCACGCCGCCAGTCGCAGGCGCCGCCGCCGCCACCGTGCTTGCCGCTGCCACGCTCGCCGCCGCCGCGCCCGTCGCCGCCGCCTGCTTGGCCTGCTTTGCCTGCTGCCGCTTCGCCTCCGCCTTGAGCTTGGCCTCCTCCATCTCCTGCTGCTTCCTAAGCAGCTGCACCTTCTCCTCTGCCGCGCGGGCCGCCTCCAGCAGGCCCTGCGAATCCAGCTTGGCAGAGGCGCCGATGATGGCGCCCCGCCTGGGCCGCGCGGCACCGCCGCCGCCGCCGCGCCTGCCGCCGCCGCCCTCCTCGCGCTGCCGCTGCTGCGCGGCCAGGCTGAGGTGCTGGCTGGGCGCCTGCTGGCGGCTGCCATAGCCGTGCGCGCTGCCCAGCGCCAGCGCGCCGGCGGCGGCGCTGCTGAAGCCGGGGGCGGCGGCCGCCGCGGCCGCCGCCGCCGCCGCCGCCGCGTCGTGCGGCACAAACTGCGCCGTCTCGAAGTCGTAGGTGCCCCACTGGCCCACGGAAGGGTGGCAGTACAGCCCTGCGGTGCAGGCAGGGGCCGGGGCAGCAGGGCCAGGCCGTGGGCGGCGCACGTGAGCAGGCGAGCAGGGCAGGAAGCAGGGCTGCGGGACCCCTGGGTGGTGGCAGGAACCGAGCGCACAGTTGGGCACCTGTGTTGGCATCGTAATAGTACCCGCTCGTCGGCTCAAGCATGTAGCCGCTGGCAGCGTCAAAGGCAAACCCGGCCGCCTCCGCCGCCGCGCGCTGCTGCACCAGGGCCGCCGCCGCCGCCGCGTCGCCGCCGCCGCCCGCTGGCGCGGCCAGCAGCTCGTGCCCTCCGGCGGCCCCAGCAGGCAGCTGGCCTTCCTCGGGCTCCTCCGCTGCCGCAGCCTGCGCCTCTGCCGCCTGCTGCCGCTCCCAGGCCGCCAGAGGGTCTTCATCCTCCTGGTGCCCGCTGCCCTCCCCGCCGCCCTCAGCAGCAGCCCCAGCCGCCGCCCCTTCCCCAAACTCCTTGGGCTGCCAGCCCGCATGTGCCAGCGCCGCCTCAGCGGCCGCCTCCGGAGGCAGCCACCCCGCCCGCAGCAGCTGCTGCTGCTGGTAGTGCGGGTCGCCGGCAAAGCGGTCGCGCGCGTAGGACAGCTGCAGCGCCTGCCCCTCCTGCGTGTCCGGGGCGGCGCCCTGGCAGGCCGCCAGCGCCTTGCCCGCATCCTTCAGGCTGCGAGGAACGGGAAGGGGGAGGGCAGCAGAGGCAGGGGCAGGGGACGTGTGGGCGGGCGGTGCAGGGAAGCCGGCGACGGCGGCGGCGGCGGCATGGGATGCCCCGCGCGGGCCGACGGGCGCGGCCCCTGCCTCCCTGCCTGCACGCTGCTCGCTCGCCAGCCCACTCCCCATCTCCCCATCTCCGCACCATTCTGCTCTGAAAACTTGCGCACTA
>NW_005435087.1:26229-50030 GCF_000147415.1 Chlorella variabilis | reverse complement strand
CAGCGGCAGCCTCCGTCGTGGGCTGCTCTCAGGTGAGCAAGTTGGGTTGGGCCTCTACAGTGGCTGCACGACCTCGTCTGTCTCCTGCACCACCAGTCAATTCAGCATCCTCGGTATCATATGATTCCCACTTGATTCAATGTCTGCATTGCAGATTCCATTCGGGTGTTATTGAACACGACGAGCTGGGCAGCACAAGCTTCTGCCAGCTGGTGCAGCAGCTGCAGGGCTGTGCAGCGTTGCTACGGAACCCGCCTGAGAGTGAGCCCTGTGGCGCCTGGTTGTTGCAATGCAGCAGTGCTGCTGCCCTAGACAACCCCCTGCGCACACGGATGGCCATGATCCCTGAGATGCAGGATACGAGTGGGCAAGCTCCCTGTCGCTGCTTCATGCGGCGGCCTTCCTTGGCCACACACCAGCTATCCAGCTGCTCCTGACGACAGATGCAGAGTTGGGCACAGCATTGGACAGCAAGGGCCGCACGCCGCTACATATGGCTGCCATGGCGGGACAATCCGCATCCATCAGGATGCTGCTGACCGCAGCGCCTGCCACCGCCACAGCAGCTGACAATGATGGCACTCTCCCAATCCACTTGGCGGTCTATGAGGGACACACCGCGGCATGCGAGCTGCTGCTGGCAGCGGCCCCAACCACGGCCACAGCAGCTGACAACTGTGGCTGGCGTCCGCTGCACTTTGCATCTTACGGGGGCCACGCAGCGGCATGCGAGCTGCTGCTTGCATCGGCGCCAGCCACAGCCACGGCCACAGCAGCTGACAATGACGGCAGGCTTGCACTCCACTTGGCAGCTATTGATGGGGATGCAGCGGTATGCGCGCTGCTGCTGGCAGCAGCGCCAGCCATGGCGACAGCAGCTGACAATGACGGCTGGCTTCCACTCCATTTGGCAGCCAATAATGGCCACACAGCGGCTTGCGAGCTGCTGCTGGCCGCAGTGCCAGCCACGGCCACAGTAGCTGACAATGACGGCAGGCTGTCACTGCACCAGGCAGCCGCCCACGGACACACAGCGGCATGCGAGCTGCTGCTTGCTGCGGCTCTGGCCACGGCCACAGCAGCCGACAGCACAGGCAGGCTTCCACTCCACTTGGCTGCTGTTGATGACCATGCAGCGGCATGCGAGGTGCTGCTGGCCGCAGCACACGGAGCAGCGCTGGCTGTTGACGCATCAGGCAGGACTCCGCTGCAGCTGTGCATAGCAAAGTTGACTGGCTTTGGTGACGATGATAACTTGCTTTACAACAGATTGCAAAGCCTGGCTACTGCGCGCTGCCTCCTGGCAGCAGGCCCAGCCCCGCCCATACTCTCATCACTGGCCGCTGCCGGGCCCGCCGCCCTGCCGCTTTATGCCGACTTTGTCATCGCCTGCCCGCCGCTGTCTGGGCAGGAGTGGGCGCTGGTGCCCGCCCCCTGCCCCGGCCTGTGCCGAGCGCTGCCGACTGTGCTGGCGCACTCGCCTGAGCAGGCATGCCAGCTGGTGCGCCACCTGCCGCCTCCAGATGTGCAGCGGCTGCGCACTGCGGCGCTGGCGCTGCACCGTGCCCAGAAGGACCTGCGCACTTCCCTGCCGCCGCCCATTGTTGGGCTCATCCTGGCTGCGGGGTGTGCCGGGTGAGCATTTTTTTGTGCCTTTCTTTCATGTTCTGACTCACTTATAGCTTGTGTAAAGCTGTCAGTATCTGACATGATGTGGACAGTGTGGGGCAGGAGGGGCGGCCTTGGTAGCGCTCTGAGGCATTCAGCCGCGGTGCCTGGCGCAGGCACAAGGCGGCGTGCAGGCAGCTGGCAGCGGCTGCTGCGGCGGCAGAAAGCGATGGGCGTGTTAAGGCCTTGGGGCCTTTGGGCGCCGCAGGGAGAAAAACTGCACTGCAGTGGCACTAAGAAACTAGCTGCGGCTGGTGCCGCCCTGGCCGCCATTGCCTTCCATCCTAGCTGCCGTTGCTGCCTGGCGCTGCTCTTCCTCCATCCTCGACCTGCTGCCGAGGGGCGCGGCTGGTGCTGGTTCGGCGCCAGCGCCTGTGCACCAGCCGGCTCAGGGGGCTCTTCTAGCGGGAGCGGGCCGCCATCGCCGCACACTCCTCCCTGTGGCCCTCCCGCCAGTGCCTCGCCTGCGGCAGGGCAGCAGAAGGTGCGCCCTTGTCTGGCGTGTAGGCTGCCTTGTCAGCTGTGGGAGCAGGCGGTCGCACTCTGCACATGCCGGGCCCGGCAGAGCTCAGGCAGGCCAGCAAGCTGTGTCAGCAGGACTGCAGAGTGCAGGCCGGCTGGCGGCAGCCACGGCTGCGCCCAGCGCACCTGGCACTGGCAGCTGCAGTAGGCCACCGCCCTGCACCCGCCGCACTTCTTCACCTCGCTCACCACGTTGCCGCAGCCGGCGCAGCGGCTAGAGCGGCTGGCGCGGCAGGTGGGGCAGCCGCAGGCCTCCCGCGCGCCCTGGCCAGGCTGCACGGCAGTGACAGGAGCGGGAAGGAGCACGCCGGCGATGGGGTGAGCAGGGAGGCGAGCGGGGAGGCGAGCGGGCACCCGAGTCAAGAGAAAGCGGCCCTGTGAGCTCTGCCGCCAAGCAGCATCGCCCTGCGGTGTCCCGGCGCTGCCCCCAGCGGCAGCGGCAGCGCGCGCGCCCCCACAGCAGGCGCTGCCCGCAGGCACCTCATCTGTCGGACGGAGGTGCGCCTCGCCCCGCGCCACCAGCACCCCCAGCGGCTCAGCCAGCTCCACCACAGGCAGCGTGGCACGCCCGGCCTGCACCCGACCGGCGGCGTGCTGGCTCTTGCGGCAGGGCCGCAGGCCAGTGCAGAGAGAGGGAGCAACTGCCCAGCTGCTGCAGTACACGGCCGTTTCTGGTGCGCCGACCGCTCAGCAAGCATGCTGCAACCCAGCTGTGGGACGCAAAGCATGAGCGCGGCTTGCTGCCGTGGCGTGGTGGTCATGGTACCGCGCACCTGCACCGCTGCCTCCAGCGCCTGCCTGCCCACGCCCACCTCCGCCCGGCTCCTGGCCAGCTCGTTCTTGAGAGCGGTGGGCAGCCAGGGTCGGCAGCGGGCCATGCTAGCCCCGGCTGCCTCCAGCGCCTGCAGCCAGGGAGGAAGGCAAGGAGGGCAAGGTCGGCAGGCAGCTCTCATTGCCCGCGCTCAGCAGGCGGCCTGGCCAGCCACCCAAACGACGGCGGCTCGGCTGCAGGTACGGCGATCAACAGGCAAGGCTGGCCTGTCTGCCTTTGCTGGCGTGCGCCTGGCAGGCCGGAGGCAGTCGCCGGGGCCGGGCCCTGCCCCGCCTCACCTCCCTCAGCCTCCCCACATCCACCTCGCCGCCTCCCGCGCCGCCATGCGCCAGCGCCCTGGCCCCCGCCAGCTGCAGCTGGGCTGCGTGGTAGGGCTCTGCTGCCGCCGCCCCGCCCTGCTCCTCGCCCCGCTGCGCCGCCAGGACGCCCTCGCCTGCCACCACCAGCGCCAGCTCAGGCAGGTGCAGGCGCAGCAGGGTGTGTGCCACAATGGCGAAGGAGCGGGGGGAGGAGGGGCGCAGGAGCAGCATGTAGTGGAAGATACTGGTGCCAGCCACCATCTGCATGCGAGGTGCAGGCGGCCGTGCGCTTGGCGGCAGCTGGTGGTGCCGCTGCGGCACGCTGCCCCGAGCCAATTTGCGCAATGTGGGGCGTCGCTATCACTGCATGTTGCCTTGCTATGAGGCAATCCGAGGAGGTTAGCGGCGAGAGGCGAGGACAGCAGCAGCTGCTGCGGCCGAGCAGGCGGCAAGCCCAGCAGGCGGCAGCCGCACGCACGCACCTGCAGCTGCTGGTGCAGGCGCTCCTGCGGGTGGTGGAACATGGTGGCTGCCATCACGCACTTCTGGTGGTGGATGAAGTGCAGCAGCGCGGGGGCTGCAGGCCGGGCAGGGGAGGCGGGCGAGGATGGCGAGGGAGGGCCGCGACTCGCAGCATTGCTGGCGCTGCCTTGGGGCCTGCCAGGCACGCGCATTGCAGGCAGAGCAGGCTGCTGCAGCGCAGGCAATGTACGGCCCAGCCAGGCGGCGCAGGCCTGCCCCGCTCGTCAGCGGGCTGCCCAGCTCCTGCAGCCGCGCCGCCACCGCCTGCTGGGTGTTGTTTGAGGGCAAGGCCGCACTGGGACATGAGCACGTAGCTCTGCACCGTGACCTCATACTCAAACCCACCACCCAGCGGCGCCTTGGCCCCAAAGGACCAATAGTAGGCTGCAGGCAGGCAGGCAGGCGGGCAGTCAGGCAGGCAGGCAGGCGGGCGGGGAGATGGGTAGGCAGGGGATGGGCGAGGCAAGCACATAGGCAGTTGCGGGCAGGCGGCTGCCACCAGCTCAAGCCAGCAGCGCAGCCACCACCCACCGTAGCCAATCCACTTGAGCAAGTCGTCGGGCTGAGGGCGTGCGCCGTAAACGTTGCTGCTGGCGTCCCGAATGTGGTCGGCGCCCCAGATCTGCCTGTGCAGCTGGGCGTTGTGCCGCCGCTTGCGCCCGCCGCCCGGGCAGGGCAGCAGAGCGGGGCCCAGCAGCCGCGTGTCCCAGCGGTCGCGGTCCTGGGTGGGTAGGAAGACCTGCAGGCAGCAGGAGACAGAGGGCTTGGGGTGAACAACTGGGTGCAGGCGGCAGGCGAGCGCCGCGCTGCACGGCAGCCAGGGCTCCTCCTTCCTCCCAACCACCTACCTCCAGCCCCGCCGGCGCCGCATCCACGGCTGCAAACAGCGTGCACAGCGCCCTGACGCTGCCCTCGCACCGCCCGTCCTTGGGCCAGCCGCGCCAGCCGGCCAGCAGGCGCTTGAAGTCATCCTGTAGCTCCTCGCACCGCAGCCAGGCGTCGGCGTCGGCGGGGCGCTCCGCCTCGGGCAGCGCACGCACCTTGGCCAGCGCGGCGGCCAGCAGGCTGCCCTCGGCGGTCGCCTGAGCGGCCAGGCTGGCCTGGGAGGCGCACGGCGCGGGCATGCTGTGCGGGGGAGGTGGCGATCGGTCCGTAGGAGGGAGGGTGAGAAGGGGCACGCTGCACGCTCCAGACGACTCCCAGCAGAGGGAGCGGAGCAGAAGAACGCCGCGCCGAGGCAGGAACATCGGGCCGGAAGTCCAGGGAGCACATGAGGCCGCCAGCAGGTGGCTCGTCGCGCGCAGCGGCGGCGCCTCATGATGCGGGCCAGCCCTGCCCCGATCTCCACTGCTTTCGTCTGCACCAGCGCCATCTAGCACGCACTTTCCACTGCCAGGGGCAGGCTCTACACCGTTTGGCTAGCGTTCGCCCAGGCAAACATGCCCGCGGGCGGCAGCGCGGGGCCCAAGGGCGCCATCGAAGCCGTCAGGGGAGGCACGTTCAAGGTGGGTGATGGCCGCCGGGCTACCCGGGCCGCCTTGGTGGGGCAGCGCCGCCCGCCTCTCACCGTCGCCGCCCGCCCGCCGCGTCCCACTTTGCCTCAGGTCCTGTTTCCGCACAATGGCGAGCAGCACGAGGTGGAAGACCTGCTGTCGGCCGAGGACGCTCGCCTGGTGTGTGATGTGCTGGCACGTGAGTGAGCGCTGGGCAGGGTTGGGAGGGTGTTTGCCCTGCGCTCAGTGTGATTAGCAAGCAGCGAGGCACAGGAGGCTGCTGGCTCGGCTCCAAGCAGCTGGCCCTTCTTCGGGCTGCACTGTAGTGATGGAGGCCCTTGATGGTCAAGTGGCATTTGAATCGCTGCAGCTGCACCGCCAGCGACAGCCTCCGCCGTGGGCTGCTCTCAGGTGAGCAAATCGGGATGGGCGTCGCCAGCGGCTGCTCACCCTCTTGTCTCGTGTGCCACCGCCGCATGGAGCATCCTTGGTAGCATGCAAGTCCTATTGTTTAACGTCTGCATTACAGGTTCCAATTGTGCGCTGTCGAAAACCACGAGCTGGGCTCCACGAGCTTCTGCCAGCTGGTGCAGCAGCTGCAGGCCTGTACAGCGTTGCTACGGAGCCCGCCTGAGAGTGAGCCCTGTGGCGCCTGGTTGTTGCAATGCAGCAGTGCTGCTGCCCTTGACAACCCCCTGCGCACACGTATGGCCGTGATTTCCCTGGACTGCAGCTCACCGGTGGGCAGACTCGCTGACGCTGCTCCATGCGGCGGCCTTCCTTGGCTTCACACCAGCTATCCAGCTGCTCCTGACGACAGATGCAGAGTTGGGCACAACGTTGGACAGCAAGGGCCGCATTCCGCTGCATATGGCTGCCAATGAAGGACACACGGCAGCCATCAGGCTGCTCCTGGCCGCAGCGCCTGGCACGGCGACAACAGCAGATCATGATGGCTGGCTTCCACTCCACTTGGCAGCCGGGGAGGGGCGCACTGCGGCATGCAAGCTGCTCTTGGCCGCAGCACCAGCCACAGCCACAGCAGCTGACAACTGTGGCTGGCGTCCGCTGCACTTTGCATCTTACGGGGGCCACGCAGCGGCATGCGAGCTGCTCATGGCAGCGGCGCCAGCCACAGCCACGGCCACAGCAGCAGGCAGTGATGGCTGCCTTCCACTCCACTTGGCTGCAAGTGAAGGCCACATTGCGGCATGCGAGCTGCTGCTGGCAGCAGCCCCAGCAGCAGTAACATCAATTGACAGTGATGGCTGGCTTCCACTGCACCGGGCAGCTTATTATGGGCAAACAGGGGCATGCAAGCTGCTGCTGGCCGCAGCGCCAGCAACGGCCACAACAGCCGACAATTATGGCTGGCTTCCACTGCACCGTGCAGCTTACAACGGGCAAACTGTGGCATGCGAGCTGCTGCTGGCCGCGGTGCCAGGCGCTGCTACCACAGCAGCTGACAATTACGGCAGGCTTCCACTCCACTGGGCAGCAGCCGAAGGCCACCCTGCAACATGTGAGGTGCTGCTGGCCGCAGCACACGGAGCAGCGCTGGCTGTTGACGGATCAGGCAGGATTCCGCTGCAGCTGGCCTTATCAAATCTGACTGACGGCGACAATGATGATGAATTCCTGGACAGTGATGATGAATTGGAAATCCTGGCTGCTGCTCGCTGCCTTCTGGCGGCAGGACCAGCCCCGTCTATCCTCTCATCACTGTCTGCTGCCGGCCCGCCGGCCCTGCCGCTTTATGCCGACTTTGTCATCGCCCGCCCGCCGCTGTCCGGGCGGGAGTGGGCGCTGGTGCCAGCCCCCTGCCCTGGCCTGTGCCGAGCGCTGCCGGCTGCTTTGGGGCACTCGCCTGAGCAGGCGTGCCAGCTGGTGCGCCACCTGCCGCCTCCAGATGTGCAGCGGCTGCGCACTGCGGCGCTGGCGCTGCACCGTGCCCAGAAGGAACTGGGCACGTCCCTGCCGCCGCCCATTGTCGGGCTCATCCTGGCCGCGGGGTGCGCTGAGTGAGTTTTTGGTGGGTGCATGTTTGCTTGGCTTCCAGCTCAGACATAGCTTAGCCTGTGTAAGCTGTCAACTCCCCGAGGCGCGTGTTGACAGTGTGGGGCAGGAGGTGTGTGCGGCAGACGCAGGCGCCAGATGCTACCAGTGGCGGCAGCCTGTTGCAGGACCGCCGCCTGTGTGCATATCGATGCCGGCTCCTGCTGTTGACCTCCACACGGTGTCCTCCTGAATTACAACCTCATGAGCAGAGCAGAGCGCATGCCCTATGCACAGAGTCGCGGTGCCACACACGCAGCCGCGGTAATGGACCGGCAGAGCGGCAACAGCAGCAAACAACAAAATCTGAGCAAGAAACTGGCTGCTGACAGTACACAGGAGGTGAAGCTTTAGCAGGCTGCCAGGATCGCCCCCCTGTCCCTCCTCTCCTGGCGCACCCTCAGGTGGCGCCCGCAGGCGCCGCCTTGACCCACACAGTCTCCGGCTCCCCTGCTTTGAGGGCTGCATAGCGTGCCGCGGTGAACAGGTAGTCGGAGAGGCGGTTGAGATAGATGGCCACGGCTGCCTCGGTGGCCTGGTCCCGTACCAGCGGGACCACAGCGCGTTCAGCGCGGCGGCACACGCTGCGCGACATGTGCAGCGCCGCGGCGGCCAGCCCGCCTGCACGCACGCGGCGGGGCAGCGGCTCGAGCACGCGTTGGGCAGCGGGGGGACCTGCGGCAGGCAGAGACAACCGGCCAGCACACACAGCGCGGGTCCCAGCAGCTGCCACAGACATGCAGACATGCATGCAGGCAGGCCGGTGAAGCAGATATGGCATGCGGGCGCGCCCACCAGAGGGCAGTATGAACTGCGTGAGCGGCGGCAGCTCCTCCATCATCTCATCTATCCACCTCTCCAGCTGCGCCGCATGCGCCTCGCTGAACGCTACCCGCTGCAAGGAGCAGGGCAGGGCAGGCGGCGGATCAGGTAGGCCCGGCGAGGCGGTGGCGGCACGCAGGGCTGTGCCTCTTGTGAGTCCAGAACAAGCAAGCCTCAGCGTGCGGGGCGCACCTGCAGCTTATGGTCACTAGAAGTTGGGCGGGGCGTGGCCACGGCAGACCCCACATCAAACAGCCGGGACTGGATGACCTCCAGCTGCATGGTTGGCAGGTCGAAAAGGTTCAAGGCGCTTCAGGTGTGGCGACTGAGCGAGGCTGGCGGCAGCTCCGGGCCGGCAGGCGCATGCGACCCGCTCCACACCCTGGCCTGGGCGCCCAGCACCGCCCCCGCAGTACCTGCTGCGCCAGACGCATCGCGCCCGCCAGCTGGCGCGCGTGCTCGCGTGCCAGCCCCAGCGTTGAGTTGACCTCATCCACGTCGCCCAGCGCAGCAAACACGGCGTCGTCCTTGGGCCGCCGCTCGCCGCTGTACAGGCTGCTGGCACCGCCGTCCCCGGTCTTGGTGTAGATCTTCATGGCGCTGCGGAGAAGCGTGTGAGGGGGGAGGGACACATGCAAGAGGAGGGTGGGGAGCAGGTGGCGGCACGGAGGGGCAGGAGCAGGGGCGGGCGGCGGCAGTGGGCGGTGCAGCCGATGGTCTTCGATGGCTGGCTGTGGCGACTTGGTGTGATGCTGCCGTGCTGGAGGAGAGCCGGGGAGCGAGGGCCGGCCAGCCCAGCCGCCAGGCACTCGCTGGCCGGCTGCAAGTGCGCGCACCGCGGGAAATGCGGGTAGCTTTACGGCCCCTCACCTCCAGCTACTGCTGTGGAATGCGACAGAAGACAGCAAGGCTGCCGCCTCGCGAAACGAAACACCGACAAAGCCAAACCCCCCACCCAAGCTGCCAATCTGGAGCGATGAACGAAGCAGCATAAGTGATCAGAGGTTCTGTGATCGCCGCGAGGCCGTCTGATGGGCGGATGGGCGAGATGCCAGCGACAGCCGCCAGCGGGGTGGGCCGGCCGGAGGCTGTAGCGGCCTAGCCTTGTTGTGGGCAGCCTGCCGATGAAAGGCCAGCCAGGGCAGCAGCAGCTGCGATGCATTCCGATATTGTGTCCTGATGGTTTCAGGCAGTCACCGCATCCAAAAATGCAAATGCGGCGGCTTAAGCGCTGGCGGCGCGGGCGGAGGCGGAGGAGGTGCCTGCTGGCTGGCTATCAGGGCGCTGCCCGTCCCAGGCCCCCAAACTCACCAGGCGTCCACAGGCATCCAGATAGGCCCCACTTACATGCCTTCTCGTAGCAGGGTGTGGGTGTGCGAAGCTGCATGGACGGCCACGTTCCTCCGGTGGACGGCCGCGCAGCTCCGACATGCCGTGCGAGGTGCAAATGCAGGAGTGTTCAGGCTTGATTGTTGCTTATCGCGAACCGCTTGAAAGTTACGACACCAGCGGTATGGGTGTTCCGGCTGGCACACCAGGCAGAGGCTGCTGTGCCTGGCTGCTCTTGGCGTGCCTTGCCAGCAGCGCGGCCGCCTCACGAGACGCCGACGGATGGATGTACGGGCGGCAGGGTCGGGCGCTGGCTGGCGCGGCTGCAGCGCGGACGGGGGCGGCAACGGCGGCGGGCGACGCGACTGTCACCGCCGCGGTCGTCGCGGTGCAGAAGCCCACCGGCCAGCCCTACGAGATAGGCAACATCACGGTGCAAGATGTGTGGGTGGACCCGGCGGCAGGCCGCGACACCAACACCGGCGCCAGCCGCGGCCAGGCGCTGCGCACGCTGAGGGCCGCCTTGCGACGCATCCCCGCCCGACGCACGCTGACCGCCGGCTACCGCATCCGCATCAAGCGTGGAAGGATGACGGAGCAAGACATGAGTGGGTGCTGGCAGTGTTTCGGGGATACAGAAGGATGATGTCGGCAGCTTCGTACTGCTTGGCAATAGCCCAACTTCATCCCTCTTATTCTGCCCTCCCATGATGCCCGCCGCCGCTTCTGCCCGGCACTGGGCCCCCATGCTTTGCTGCAGTGCCGGCGTACGAGGACTGGGCGGGGCGTTGGGGCAGCCGGGCGGCGCCCATCATCGTCCAGGCAGAGGACGGGCGGGGGAGCACCATTTTGGAGGGGGCAAACATTTACGATGTCAGGCAAGCGCCGGCCACGCCGGCGGCATGAGCAGCTGTGGTGGCGGGCGGGAGCAGGGTGGCTACCTGTCCCGCATAGGCTTCAGTACTGGCTGATGCACTGCTTATGTACCGCAGGCACCTGTACTTCATCGGAGTGCGCTTTGAGCTGGGCGGGGACCACCCGCTGCATTGCGAGCGCTGCGTTAATCTGCTGCTGCGCGGGTAAACGGGACTTCCCAGCGGAGGTGCAGGGTTAGGGAGTTGTGAGGCTGGGAGCAGCGCCGGCCCTGCCACTGCCGCCGACGCCACCTGAGTCGGCTCCTCGCCGTGCTCTGCAGCTCGCTTTGCTGCCGCTGCGCAGCGGCATGCGCCCTGATCACACCACGGACCCTTTCAGGCTGCCCACCCTCCCGCCTCCCACCCTGCCCTGCAGCGTGACTGTCAGGGGTCTGTGCCCCGGCCCTTACACGGAATGCCCGGTGCAGGAGGCGGCCAAGCTGAACCAGTGCACGGGAGTGTGGGTGGAGGACTCCGGTGGGCGCTGCTACTGGTGCTGGTCTGGCTGGCTGGTGTGCGAGGGGCGGGCCATGCCTGCTTCCCGGTTGCTTGGCGGCATGCCTTGCTGCCGGGCACTGGCCATCGGCCCGCCCGCAGCCTGCTCTGGCTGCTGGCTGCTTGGCTGCCCTGCCACACACCGACGCGCCGCGCCCGGCGCAGCACGCCCTGTCGCAGACATTGGGTGGGGCTGGAACGCCGCCTTTGACTGCATGGTGTGCCAGGTCAGCTGGGCTGTGCTGCGCTGTGCTGTGCTGTGGTCATCTTTGGCACTGGCTCGTTGCTGCGCTATTGCTGTGGCAATGCCCTTCCACCCCCACCCTCGCACACCCTCACAGTCGCCCCGAAAATGAGCCTGAGCCCTGCCCCGCAGTACGGACACCTCCTCAACTCCCGCTTCCACCACGGCGGCTGGTGCGCCTTTGTCAAGGGCGGCTCAGGTGCTGCCTGCAGCTGCCCTGCTCTGAAACTCTGGAGCACCGCCATGCCCGCCCGCCTCTCGACCCTGCTGCTGCCCTACTGCATCCCGCCACTGCTGCCGCCGCTGCTTGCGATTGCCCGTCACACACACACACACGTACACACCATTCCCACCCCACCCCGCAGCCCACTGGCTGGTGGCAGGCAACGAGGTGCACCACTGCGACCAGTCGGGGCTCAGCGCAGGGCAGGGCACCGGCTTTGACTACCTGGTGTCCCCCTGGATACGATACGACTCGTATGATGTGAAGGCAAGGCGTGCCCCCCTTGCTCGGCTTGGTCATGCTGACTGAAACAGTGCGGGTGGTGGCGGTGCCGGTGGCCGCGCGGATGTGTGCCGCTCGCAGGCCCGCCGACGCCGACGCCGCGTCTGCCGCCTCTGCTGCCCTGGGCCCATGAGCGCCTGCCGCAGTGCCGTTTCGTAGTATTCACCTGCTAAGCGATGGCATGCGCACCATCCCTCCTACACCGCCTTCTCTACGCGGTACTGTCCTTGTGCCTGTACCGCAGATGTACAACAACTACATACATGATGTGGAGGGTGCGGGGCTGGGCGTGTGGGGCTGCTACGACTGCCTGCTGGCACACAACACGCTGGTGCGGGTGGGGCGCCGCAGCCACACCATCGAAGTGACGTACGGGCCCCGGATCTGCACAGGTGAGGCAGGGGGGTGGGATGGGTGGGGTGTGAGCGGCAGCAGCACGGCAGCTTGGGGCCGCTGCTGCCCGGGCAGCAGCCCGCCGCCGCCGCCGGCACTACCTAATGCACATCCCGCCGTGCTTGATGCTGTTGGCGGCGCCCTTGCCCGCCCTTGACCCTGGCCCCGCAACCCCACACATGTGCAGGCGACAACGTGGCCCGCTGCGCCGCCCACCACGCCGCCGGCGGCTGGGGCCCGCCCAGCCCCGGCGGCCCCGACATCAGCATCCCCAACAAGCACGTGCTGCTGCTGAACAACCTGGTGTTCAACCCGCCGCCCTACCGCTCTTGCTTGTGTGGGCTTAAAGTCTGGTAAAGCAAGAACTAGCTTGCAACATAGACTCCCCGCCGAAACGGGACGGGAACCGGGCGAAAGCAGAGAAAGCAATAAAACAGGGGTGGAGCAAGGCGACATGCAACGCAAGCAGCTGACAGGGCACGCATCGAAACGTGTGTATGACTGGCAAAGTGGCATGGCGCATTGGGGAGAAACGCAACGGTACGGGAGCATGGGCTGGCCAAACGGCAGTGCGGAACGCTAGGTCACTAGAAAAGCAGGGAAAGGCGCACTATGTATGCAATGAGGGCAGCCCCGGCTCGGGGCCGTTGAGAAAGCAGTGGTCGGGAGGGGGGAGGCCCCGGTGTGGGCGGGCCCCATCGAGGGGGGATGGGGCGCGCAAGCGGCCAGATGGGGCGGGGCGCGGGCGGCAGTAGAGTCCTGCGGCTGGGTGGGATATAGGGCAATGAGCGTTGAGCAGTGTGCGATGAGCAATGAGCAATGAGCAGTGAGCAGCCCCTCCCTAAACAAAGTGAAGCGCAGGACGGGGTCCGGTGGATGGGAGGCAAGGAAACGCGGGGGGTTGCCACGTGCGCTGCCGCCGCCGCCGCAGGCAGCACCCCTGCGGCGGCGGCAGCGGCAGCAAGCCGAGGACCCAAACGCCGTGCCGCCGCCGCCGCAGGCAGCACCCCTGCGACGGCGGCGGCAGCAAGCCGTGGACCGAAACGCCGTGCCGCCGAGTCCCGTGGCTGTGGCCGTGGGCTTCTGGCAGGAAACTACGGCCGCAACTCGGCAGCACGGGGGCGTCGCAGCGTGCCCCCGCCGCCGCCGCGCTGCCCCCCGGGCACGGCGGCGGCGGCAGCAAGCTTGGGCCCAAACGCCGTGCCGCCGAGTCCCGTGGCTGCGACCGTAGACCGTGGGCCGGAAACTGCGGCCGCAGCTCGGCGGCACGTGGTTCTGTTCAAATCGCCAAGCGTGCAGCAGCGCCGAACCACGCTTCCCGGCCTCGGCGCATGCCTTCAGGGC
This sequence comes from Chlorella variabilis, assembly GCF_000147415.1. Taxonomy (NCBI): domain Eukaryota; kingdom Viridiplantae; phylum Chlorophyta; class Trebouxiophyceae; order Chlorellales; family Chlorellaceae; genus Chlorella; species Chlorella variabilis. Next base: position 36,593 of record NW_005435087.1, on the reverse strand, counting down.
CCCCCTATCGCTGGGCACACCCCTCCAACACCGAACATGCGCCCGGGGGGGAGGGCGGCCCGGGCTGCCCAGGCCAAAGTGGGCCGCCCTCGAGCAAGAGGCGGCCGGTCTGTGTGCTGAATGAATGAATGAATGCACGGCAGGAAAGGCTCCGAGGTGATTGCAAGCTGGTTGGCACCGCTGGCTCCGCATCCTGCGTTTGCAATCTGCGTGCCTGCAGAGGAACTTGCGGCAAAGATGCAGCGGGCCAGAGGGGCCGGGCCTCCTCCTGCGGCTGCCCATCAGGCCGGCGCCGCCGCTGCTCGCCGCCGCTGCCTCCCCGCTCCACCACACCAAACCGCACCGCCTGCCATCCCGCCCGGCCTGACCTGCAGTGGACCCACCTGTCGGTGGCTGGACCTACAGCAGGCAACCTGGCGGGGCGGCTGCCGACCACCATCTATGCCGACAGTGGGCTCATCATACGGTGAGCCTACGTGCCTGTCCGCCTGCCTGCCTGCCTGCCTGCCTTCCTTCATGCATGCATGCATGCATGCAAGCATGCCGCGGCAATCCAGCCGGCGGCAGCGGCGGGGCAATAGCGCCAGCTGGCACCGCTCAGCGCTCGGCTGCCAGGTGCCGGCGTTGCGGCTGCCGAGCGCTGCCGCCCCGCCCTTGGCCGCTCACCCCTGCAGGGGCAACTTGTTTTGGAACGGGCCGCGGGAGCACCCCATCGGCTTGGGGGACGGCGCCGGCTGCGCCGCCGCCCACCCCACCTGCAACGAAACGACGCTTCGCCGCCTCAACTACTTCAACACCAAGCAGCCTGCCCTGGCAGCGGGCGCGTCCTTCCCCCGCCTGCTGAGCACCAGCGGCCTGGGAGGCCTGGCCCGCCTGCTGCGCCCGCTGCCGGCCTTTGGGCCCTGGGCGCCGGGCGGCCCCGCCTCGCCCACGGGCCGGCTGACCAACTCCGTGCCGCGGGACAGAGACGGTGCCTCTCGGGCCGCCGCGGCAAGGGATGCGCCAGGCGCGTACGTCGTGCCCCTGCCGGCGTGAGCGGCAGCCAGAAGCGGCTGGAGCCATGATGCCGGCGTGGTGCCCCTGTAAACCACCGCGAGGCTGCCTGAGGCAGATGGGCGGAGGGTGGGCTCTGCTAGCCGCCGCTGCTGCCGGCAATGGGGCGGTGCCGTGGCTGCGTTGTTGTGGGCAGCCTTTCGCAAGAAGGACTCTGGATGCTGTGGCGTCTGTGTGTTGCATTCGGGCATTGCGTTCTGGTGCTTTCAGGCATTCACCGCATCCAATTTGCTGTTGCCGGCTTAAGCTCCGGCGGCGGCGCAGGCGGAGGCGGTGTGCTGCCGGCTGGGGCATCAGGGCGCTGCTTGACCAGCTGCCCCCAACCTCACCCGGCATCCATTCCACACATGCTTTCACCGGAGACTACGCCGCAGCTACCACCTTCCTCAACCTTCCTCCGGTCGACGCCCCAGCTCCGGCATGCCGCAGCAGGCGTGAGGTGCAAACACACGAGTGTTCAGGATTGCATATTGCTCATCGTGACCTCTTGAACTTACGGCGCCAGCGGTATGGGTGCAAAGGCGGGCACACCCATGTGCCACTGCTGCTGCGCCTGGCTGCTCTTGGCGTGCCTTGCCAGCAGAGCGGCCGCATCACGAGACACCGGCGGATGGAGATACGCGCGACACGGCCGGGCGCTGGCAGGCGCGGCTGCAGCGGGGACGGCGGCGGCGCAAGCAGCCGGCGACGCGACGGTCACCGCCGCGGCCGTCACGGTTCAGAAGCCCACCGGCCGCCCCTACGACATAGGCAACCCTGCTGGCATGAAGCACCTGTGGGTGGACCCCGTGAAGGGCAGCGACAGCCGCAGCGGCGGCAGCCGCAGCCAGGCGCTGCGCACGCTGGCCGCCGCCTGGCTGCGCATCCCCGCCAGCCGCGCGCTGACCGCCGGCTACCACATCCACATCCTGCGCGGCACGCTGCCGCCCTCAGCAAGTGAGCCTTGCGCCTGTTTTTTTGTGTGTGTGCTTGTGCATGGGTGTGCGCTGCGCATGCTGCGCACCTGCCCGCTCTCGTACCCCTCGCTTCCCCACACACCGCCCGCCCTGTACTGCCTGCCCGCTTGCCGCCATTCCCTCCACTCGCACTCCGGCCCTCCCTCTCACACCCCCACCCCCTGCCCTGCAGTCTATCACTACTGGGAGAGCCGGTGGGGCAGCCGGGAGGCCCCCATCATCATCGAGGCGGTGGAGGGGAGGGGGTCTGTCGTGCTGCAGGCCCCTGTCAATGTCTTCGACGTCAGGTGGGCTTAGCTGCCTCTCTCCGCCACTGGGGACGGTCAGCAGCCGGCGTGCTGAGCTAGCTGGGGCCAATGGGGTGCCACATGGGGAGGCATCCCACTATGTGGACCACATTGGGGGCGCCACGCTGTGCCGGCGCGCCACGCCCGCGCTGAGCTTTCCCGCTCAGCATGCTGCCGCCTCCCCGCAGGCACCTCCACCTCATCGGCCTCATCATCCGCGCCCCGGGAGACCCCTTCCACTGCGAGAGGTGCACCAACCTGCTGCTGCGCAACGTCACAGGTGCGGCTTGTGTGTCTGTACAGTCTGCTTCTGTGTGTGTGTGTGCGGCGGACGTCTTAGGGCATCCATCCATACATTTGGCACCGTGCTGCCCCGGCAGGAGCGGTGTCCGCTGCGCTGCTGGCCCTGCCGTCACGGCACTGCTGCCCGCGCCCACCACCTCGAGTGCCGCTGCTGAGAGTTCAGCAGAAGCATGCCGGCGTGCCTTTCCCAACACACTCACCGAGACACACACACACACACACACACACACACACACACACACACACACACACACACACGCGCGCACACACACACACGCATGCTCCCTGCCTTGCGTCCCCCGCAGCCGAGGGCGTGTGCGCCAGCGGGTCGTGGCTGGACTGCGGGGTCCAGGAGGCCATCAAGATCAACCAGTGCCGCGGGGTGTGGATCGAGGGCGTGGGTGCGCCCCCGCTGCCGCCGCTGCATCCGCTGGTGGCGGGCCTCGCTGCCTCTCATGCCCGGGCCCCTCCGCAGTGCCGCTGCCTGCCTGCCTGGCTCTCTCTCGCTGTGCTGCTGCCAGTCATGCACGGCAGGCAGGGGGCACCCCGCTTGCTGCCTGCCCCCGGGCACGCCCACTGAGCCCCTCCCCGACCCTCCGCCTCCCGCCGTCCCTAACACACACGTGCCGCAGTGGCGGGGTGGGCAAACGACAACGCCTTTGACTGCGTGTCCTGCCAGGTGGGTGAGCTTTCGCGGCCTGCCTGGTGGTACGCTGTGCTGAGCTGCGCTGTGCTGCACACCTGCCAGCTCACCCCCCACCACAGGTGGCACCAAGCCGCCTGCCGATGCCGTTAGCGCTGCGCTGCGCCGAAGGCGCACCTGCTGTCCCTGCACCTTACCGCCCCACTCACTCCTCCCTGTACCGCCCCTATCCTCCCTGTACCGCCCCTCGCTGCAGTACGGCCACATCCTCAACTCCCGCTTCCACCACTCCGAGTGGGGGGTGTACCTCAAGGGTGGCTCAGGTGCGCCCAGCCATGCCGCCCTGCCTTCTGCCTCCTTTTGCCAACAGCCGGCGGCGGCTCACGCGGTCAGGACTCCCGCATAATCTCCTCTTTTCCCCTTCCCTGCCTTCCCTCTACCCACCTCGTCTCGAACCTCTCACCTCTCCTGGCTGCCTCCCCCCTCCTGCACCCTCCCTTCCCGTCCTCCCCTTCAGCTTATTTCATCGTGGCTTCCAACGAAATCCACACCCACGGCTCCTCCGGCTTTGCGGCGGGCCAGGGCACCGGCTTCGAGTTCATGGACGCGCCCTGGCTGCAGTACGAGGCGTACGACATAAAGGTACGATGTACCGCACGGCACTGCATGATGATTCTGCAGGCCTGCATTGTACCGCTGGCAGCTGCACCATGTGAGCTTCCCTGATGCGCTCCTGCCCCTGCCGACCCTCAGCCAGTGCTGACTGGGACGCTGCGCTGAACACTGCCCTGCTGCACCACGCTTCACCGCTGCTGGCTCCTCCTCTTGTACCGCAGCTGTACAACAACCTCATCCGCAACATCGAGGGCGCCGGCTTCGGCGTGTGGGGCTGCTACAACTGCATGTATGCTTACAACACGCTGGTGGGGGTGGGCAACCGCAGCCACCTGATCGACATCAAGTTTGGGGAGCGGACGTGCGATGGTGAGGCGGCAGGCGTGATGCTGCCGAGGCGCTGGCACTGTGCCCCCATTGCGGCCAGCCAAGCCGGCGGCGGCTGTCTTCGGACCGCGGCGCTGCCAGGGACCGTCAGGGCTTGGAGCAAGGCCCTGTGTGGCCCACACATTTCATGAACCCGCCGCCAGGTGCCACCCACAGCCGTGCACGCCCGCCCCGCCCCGCCCGCAGGCAACCCGCGCGTGTGCTCCGCCAACAAGGCTCTGGGCGGGTGGGGCCCGCGCACGGTTGGCCCCGTCACCTCCATCCCCAACCGAAACGTGTTCATCATCAACAACGTGATCTACAACCCGCCCGGCACGCAGTCGCAGGTGGGCACATTTTTTCATTGTTTTGTCATTGTTTCTAGCTCAGAGGCCTGGCGGAACCTGCTGCAGCAAGCGGCCGACAGCGCCGGCGCCGGCAGCAGGCCGGGCCGGCAGCAGGTGAGGGGTGAACAGGGCGATGGCTGGTAAGGGGCAGGGCAGCGCGCCAGACCCGGCAGCCGAGCAGGCCGCGCATGGGGCGCGGCCACGGCAGCCGTGGCTGGCGCAACCCCCACCCCACCTCGCTACCGCCGCCACCTCACCGCCACATCCGCTGCCACCACTGCCCGACCTTTTGCAGTGGCAGCACCTCCAGGTGGACGACCCCCGCGGATCCCTGACCTCCGACAAAAACCTGGTGATACGGGGCAACGTGGTGTGGAACGGCGGCGCCGACAAGCCGCTGGGCGTGGGCGAGGCGTGCACCGCCGCCAACCCCACCTGCAACCCGACCCAGGTGGGGAGCCGCCGCCGCCGGGGTGGACGCAATGAGGTGTCTCGCTGCTGCCTGCCAGCCCTGCAAGCCGTTGTCGTCGCGGCTAGCAGCGGCAACCGACTCCCTCCTTTCCGGCCGCCCACCTTGCTGTGCAGCTGGTGGCCCAAAACGCCTTCAACACCGTGCGCCCTGACCTCAGCCGCACCACCTTCCGCCCCGCCTCCGCCACCGGCAAACTGGCAACGTACACGGGGCTGTGGCGCCCCATTGCCGCATTCCCCGCCTGGGCGGCGGCGGTGGTTCTTGGGCCGGCAGTGCCGACAGGCAGGCTGGCCAATGCAGTGGCAGCAGACCGGGCGGGGGAGGCCAGGACGGCGCAGCGGGACGCTCCGGGGGCCTACGTGCCGCCAAATTCCATCGTGGGTTAGGCTGCCGGCAGCTGCGGCCAGGGAAACAAACCCCCATGCCTGCATGCACCTCTGCCCAAGTTTGTGCCATTTTCTCATTGATGCTGCATCGCCCTTGTTGACACAAGAAAGAGCATGAGCAGCTGTACAACGGCGCAGAAGCGGCACAAGGGCGGGTGGGCATCTAATTGGGCATCTAAATGAGATAGCATCCCAGCCCCGGCTCGCCAGCCAGGGGCCGCCATGTGACGCACGCGCCCTGCCGTGCTCACGTGCCGCAGCTGCCGCCAATCAGCGACACATTCCGCAGCGTCACGCCGCTGGTGCTGGCGGCGTCGATGTGCAGCTGGCGCCGCCAGTCGTCCCTTGCGGGGCACCCATACTCTACCTGCACCACAGCGGCAGCAGGAACAGCAGCCAAAAAAAAACTGAAAAAACACCAGAGGATGGCAGGTGGAAGCAGAAGTACCAGCGGCAAGCTAAGGCGGGTATCAACCAGCGGGGCAGCACAGTAAACGCCAAATCCTCACAGCCACAGCCTTGTTAACTCACCTCCACATCAGACAGCCGCACGTCGTCTGCTCCAGCAACCCACACCGCCGCAGTGCTGCCGCTGCTGCAGTCCAGGCCAGCGGGCCACCACCAGCCTGGGCTCAAGCCGCCGCGGCGGTGCGCACCCCCGGCCGCTGCTCCCGCTCCCAAGCTGGCGTTGCTGCTGGGGCGGTAATCCTGGCAGCCCCCAGCAAAGCGGCTGCGCTGGCGGAGCCGCACACTCACCCTCTCCATACGGATGCCGCGCAGACTGCGCTGCTGCTGCTGCTGCTGCTGCCGCTGCTGCCGCCGCATTTCTGCGCCGCCTGCGGTTCTGCCCACTGCCCCAGCGCCTGCCCCGCCCGGCTGGCTGGCCGTGGCAGGCCTCCCGCTGCTCCCAGCCTCGCTGCCGCCCGCGCTGCCGGCAACCAGGGGCCCGCCGGACAGGAAGATCCCGTTCTCAGCAGTGGCGGAAATGTTGGAGAAGGTGACATCAGCAACCGACCCCACCTGCAGGCGCAGCAGCCACAGCGGCCAAGGCAGGAGGCGGCAGCGGACTAAACGCTCCGTCAGCCGCGCCCCTGCTGCCAAGAATGGCAGCGGCAGCTGCACCAGCGGCTGCAGCGAGCCCCATGGTTGCTGGCAGCGCCAAGCACCAGGCCTGCCAGGCCCGCAGCGCTCTGCTCTCCCGGCAGCAGCTGTGTGCAACGGCATCCCAGGCGCCGGTACCGCCGCTGCCGGGCCTGCGCGGCAGGCTTGAGCCACGTGGCTGCCCACCTGCATGCCTGGCGCCCGCGGCAGCGCCGTGACATAGATGGGCTCTGCAGCACCCCACCAGCTGGGGTGGTAGTAACGTGTGGCGATGGTGATGCCCTCAAACCGCACGTCGCTGATGCTGCCGCCGTCCCTGCAGGCGGGCGCCGCGCAAGAGACAGCAGACGAGAGGAAGCGGCGGGGTGAAGGAGGAAGGACAGGCGAGGTGCGCAGCGCTGCCGCTCGGCAGCAGGGAGATGCGGGGCTGCTGCTGCGCAGAGCCGGGACCAGCCAGCAGCGCAACAGCGGGGCCCACACATCTCTGCCGGAGCGGCGGCGGCGCAGCAGGGCGGCTTGGAGGAGGCAGACATGTGGGCCGCAGGCGGGGTGTGGCAGCATGCGGGCATGTGTGCAAGGTAGCGCGTTGCGTGGTGCAGGCGCAGGCGCGCACCGACCTCAGCTGGATGGCCAGGCCTCGGTGGGAGTCGGCGATTGCCAGCCTGGCAAAGCGCAGGTGCCGCATGTCGGCCCGGCTCTCGCTGCCCAGCTTGATCGCCGAGGAGCGGGAGCGGAGCCTGCGGGCGGGGAGCGAGCGGGGGGCAGGCAGGGGAGCAGGTGCGGGGCAGGCAGGTCAAGGGCAGGAGGGGCAGCAGCCAGGCAGTCAGGCAGGCAGTCAGGATCCGGGCAGGCAGGCAGGCAGGCAGGCGCAAGAGCAGGTGAGCCCAGCAGCAGCGGCCCGCACCTGCAGTCGGTGACCGAGACATGTTCCAGCGGGAAGCCGGCTGCCGTGGTCTTGAGGCACACGGTGTCGTCGGCTGTGTCCACGTCAGCGTGGGAGATGCTGACGTGGCGGCTGCCGTCCACGTCGATGCCTGTGGCAGCCACAGGCAGGGAAGGGCAGGGCAGGCGGGTCGGGTCGGGAGCAGTTCGCCTGCTCAGCCGGCAGCCGGCAGGGGCCAGGGAGGCTTGTGGGAGGCGCTCAAGCGCCCACAGCGCACTGTCACACGCCCACACACTCCCCAGGAGCGGCTCCCCGGCCCCCCCGCAAGCCGCGACACGCCACACCCGCCCCACCATCATTGTTGGGTATGTCCCAGTCGCCCCGGATGCGCACGCCGCTAATGCGCACGCCGCCGCTGCGCAGCACGTGCAGGCACCAGTAGACGGGGTCTGCAGGGGTGCAGGTGCAAAAACCCTAAACAACCTGTAGGTGTCGGTAGGTGGCAGGCGGCGGTGTGGGGAGGAGGCAGGGCGGCAGCAGGGGCTGACCCTTCCGTACATCGGTGCGCAACAGACTGCCCGCACGGATCCGCCCCCTACAAGCACAACCACACAACCCCGCCACCTGCCACACTGCGTACCTGTCAGCGTGACGCCGGTGATGGAGACATCGGCAGAGTCCACCACTCCCACCAGGCGCGGCCTGCACCAGGCAGGCAGGCAGCGCTGGCGGCAGCCGGAGGCGGCTGCTTGGGCCGGCAGGCAGCGGCAGGAAAGGGTGGCGGCAGGGGCGCAAGGCGGCCTGGCAGCCGGTGGGGGGCAATGCAGTGTGGGGCTGAGGCTATGCCTGTTGGAGGCATCCTGCTGCTGTGCACCTGCCCCGCACCTGCACTCATCGGGCCGGGGGCAGGAAGGGTCCCGCCAGTTGCGTACCGCCTTGCGCGGCATCTCAGGCGGCGGCAGGCCGCCCCGGGCCCGCTCGCTGCCCCTCGCCTGCTGCTGCGCCTGGCGCCGCCGCTGCTGGCGCGCTGCCGAGCGCTGCTGCCCCTGCCGGGCCGCCGCCGCCAGCTGGCGGGTGCTGCCGGCCGCCCCGATGCCTAGTTCTCCCACCACTTGATGCACTTGCTGCTGCTGCTGCTCCTCCTCATGCCGTGGGTGCCGCTCGCCCCCTGCAGGCTCCACCCACAGCCGGGCCCTGCCATCCACCGTGCCGCCGCCGCTCAGCCTGCAGCCCGTGCAGTTTGCAAAGCGCAGGAGGTACCAGTCGGGCTGGGTGGGGCCGTAGTCGCGCCGCCGTGTGCCTGCCAGCAGGGTGACGCCGGCCGGCAGGTGCAGGTGCACGCAGCCGGAGAGGAGCAGGGAGGCGGTGAGGTAAGCGCCCGGCACATCCACCACCACCGTGCCGCAGCTCGCGGAGCAGGCGTCGATGGCGGCCTGCAGCGCCGCCGTGGAGTAGCGGGATGCAGAGGGGTGGGCGCCGTGGGCGCTGGTGGCGCAGGTGGGGCGCGCGAGCGCCGGGCCGCCGCCGCCGCTCGGCGACGGCGCCGCCGTTGGGGCGGATGGCGACAGGGCGATGGCCAGCGGCAGCAGGATGACCAGGGGCGTCTCGAGCGGCCACATGGGGCCTGCAGAAACTGCGGCAGGCTAAAAAACGAGGAGGCGCGAGATCGGTCACCGGCTCCAGCAAGGAGAGGCCCCCTGCCCTATGCAGCAACCACAAGGCATCCCGGCAATGCATTCGGTGGCTCCTCGAGTCTCGAGATCCCCTGCTCTGCACGGCGTACCCACTCAGCCGGCATTATGCAAAGACCTCTCCCTCATCGCCCTCCCCTCAAATGAAGGCGTGTTGTTTCCGAGTCTGTGCTCCGCCTGCCGTTCCCCGGCCTTTCCTCGCAACCTCGAGGCGACGCTCGTCCCCTGTCCCTCGGACAGCACCAAAGCCTTGCCCTGCACCCCGCCGTCCACCCAAAGCCATGGTTGGGCAGATCATCGACAGCAGCGGCGCACATCCTGCAGAGGTGGGGGGCTGGGGGCCTTGGTGGTCACCGCATGACTAAGTCACCCATGCGGTTTCGGTGCTGCCCTGCGCCCCTCTCGGGCCTGCGGCATGTTGTCGGGGTGCCTCTGGCCATTGGGGTTGACCGGCCGCGGGCAGGGCACCCGCCAGTCTTGCGCCGCAGCTGCCGCTGCCGCCCTGCCGCCGCCGCCGCCGCCGTGACACATCGCGGGCCGGCTGACTCACTCTTGCCCCCTGCGCTCCTCCCCCCACGCAGGGCATCCCCAAGGGTATGGACATCCTGGCGGAGATGAGGCCCGGCTATGAGGAAATTCTGTCACGGTGAGTGTGGCCACACGCTTTGGTGGGGCAGTCCTGTGCCGCACACGCCGCTGCTCCCGCTCACCCTGCCCCGCACCCTGCACCTCTCCCGCTGCCTGCGCCTGCAGGGACGCCCTCACGTTCCTGGCCGGCCTCGCCCGCAAGTACGGCCCTCGGTGAGCGCGCCGCACGCCACCGCCCGCCTCCTCCCTCCCCCGCCTCGCGTGCCAGGGCGCCTGCCGGCTCCTGCTTCGTGCACTCGACTTGGGCCCGCTTTCCTGGCCCCATCCCACTGTCCCGCCGTCCACAGCCTCCTGAACGTCCCTGTCCCTCCTTCCTGCTTCCCACTCCCCTCCCCTGCCTTCCCTGGCCCACCCAATCCCTCCCCCTCCCCGCCCCATCCTGCCCTGCCCTGTTCTGCCCGGCCCTGCAGCGTGAGCGAACTCCTGGAGCGGCGGCGCCAGCAGCAAGCCCGGTACGACGCGGGGGACAAGCCTGGCTTCCTGCCCGAGACCAAGCACGTGCGTAGGGGCGGGCGGCGGCAGGGGGCGGCGGCGGCGGCTCTGGGGAGCGCGGATGGTGTAGCCGGCGGCGATGCCCGTGTGCCAGCCTGCGCGTGTGCCGGCCACGAGGGGA
>NW_005435087.1:6420-25981 GCF_000147415.1 Chlorella variabilis | reverse complement strand
GAAGGGGGGCTGTCCCCGTGGGCAGGAAGCTGCTGCTCCGCGTGCCGGGCGGCGCGCCTGACGTCCCGCTGCTCCCGGCGCTTCACGTTTGCCTTCACCTTTAACCTGTACCTTCCCCCCCGCAGCGGCGCCAATGTGTACATGCCCGACTTTGAGGACAGCAACTGCCCCACCTGGGACAACATGGTGGAGGGGCAGGTGGGCTGCGCTGTGCACGCTGTGCAAGCTGTGTGTGTGGGTTGGCGGTGCCGGTCCGCGGGCCGCCGGCCCAGTGGGTGTGTTCTCCGGTGTGGGTGGGTGGATGGCGGCGGGTGCATCGGCGTTCGTGTGGGGCAGCGCCTGCGCCTGCGGCTGCCACTCCCTTCCCCTCCCTGCGCTGCCATGCCCCTGGCGCGCCCGCCTCCAACCCATGCACCCAGCTTCTCCTGCCCACGCGCCTCTCCCTTTCCCGCACCTGCGCCTGCACGCCCACCCCGCGCCGCCCTGCGCAGATCAACCTGCGCGATGCTGTGCGCGGCACCGTGAGCTACGAGGACCCCCGCAGCGGCAAGAAGTATGCGCTGAAGGAGGTGGGTCGAGGCTGGCTGCCAGCGTGTGGGTGTGGATGTGGGTATCGGTGTTGGGTGTGGTTGCCGGGGTGCGGTCGGGGTGATGGCCGTCTGGCGGCTGGCAGGCCCCCTGCACGCCAGCCCGCCTCCCTGCTCTGCCTGCCGCTGCCCTGGCCCCGCCTGCAAACGCCATCCGCTGACGCTACGCCCCTCCCCCTCCTCCACCCTGCTCCTCCTTTACCCTCCACCCCCACCCCTTACACTCGCCCACCCCACCCCACCTCCCCTCCACCCACACCACCACCCGGCAGGGCCCGCGCGCCACGCTGGTCATGCGCCCTCGAGGCTGGCACCTGTGGGAGCACCACGTGCTGGTGGACGGCGAGGCGGTGCCGGGAGCCCTCTTCGACTTTGCCCTCTACTTCTACCACAACGCCCGCCAGCTGTTGGCCTCCGGCCACGGCCCCTACTTCTACCTGTGAGCGCGCATGGCGGCGGGCTGGCCCCCAAGGCTTGCCTGCCTGCGATAGCGTTGGCCCGCGCCACCTGGCCTGCTTGCTGTTGCTGGCAGGGTGAGAGGCCGTGCTGCCGCGCCGCCGCCGCTGCAGGCCCAAGATGCAGAGCCACCTGGAGTGCCGGCTGTGGAACGAGGTGTTTGTGGAGGCGCAGCGGGAGCTGGGCATCCCCAACGGTGAGGGCGGGCCGCAGCGGGGGCGTATGCTGGTGGCGGTGCCGGCCACGGTGGCGGCAGCAGGCTTGAGGCCCGCGGCCGCCGCCGAAAGTGCCGCCTGTGGCGGCTGGCTGCAGCAGTAGACGGTGGCTCGCGACGCGCCTCCCCAGTCTTGCTCTCCACCTCTCCTCACCACCACCCGGACCTTGCTCCCCACCTCCCCTCACCACCACCCTCCGTGCCCGCTCGTCTCCCCGCCCGCAGGCACCATCAAGGCCACCTGCCTGATCGAGACGCTGCCCGCCGCCTTTGAGATGGACGAGTTCATCTACGAGCTGCGGGACCACATGGCGGGTGGGTGTACCGCTGCGGTACCGCTACCGCTGCAGCGCTGCTGCTGCACCGCGCCCGTGCTCAGGCGCCGCTGGGGAGGCTGCAGTCGCTGTGCACACTGCCGAGGCGGGCGGCTAGCCAGCGCTGCGGCTTGCCCGCGGCATGGATGCATGGGTGTCCCCGCTGATCACCACCCTCTCCACACAAGGCACGCCTGCTGCCCTGCTTCCCAACCTGCCCCCCCCCTTCCGCAGGCCTCAACTGCGGGCGCTGGGACTACATGTTCTCCTTCATCAAGACGATGCGCAGGCATGCGGTGGCGGTGGCGGGCATGCCTTCTACGGCTTGCTCCGCTGCCTGCCGGCCCAGCTGGAGACCCCGTCGCCGATCTTCCCACCTTTCCACCTGCCCACCTCCCGTGCCACCACCCCCTGCCGCTTACTCACCCCCCCCACCTCCCCGCCGCTCCACCCCCTGCAGCGACCCAACACGTGTCATGCCCGACCGCAGCTACCTGACCATGGAGATGCCCTTCATGCGCGCATACACGCAGGTGCGTGCTTGTGTGGTGGTGGTGTGGGTGCAGTGTGTGGTGGTGGTGGTGGTGGGGGGGGTGGTGGCGGCGGCGGTGGCGGTGGCGGCGGTGGTGGAGTTTCCTGAGGCTGCCGCCGCCGCCTCAGGCCCGCCCTGGCTCTCTCCCTCCCCCGCTCTAGTCGCCACCTGGCCCCACTCTGAGCCCCTGCCCGCCTGCCTCCACCCGCGCCGGCCCCCCTCCAAACACGCACAACCTCCCACACCCCCGCCCCCCGCCGCCGCAGCTGGTGGTGAAGACGTGCCACAGGCGTGGCTGCTTCGCCATGGGCGGCATGAGCGCCATGATTCCCATCAAGAACGACGCAGCCGCCAACCAGGTGCTGTTTGTTTTGTTAGATCTGGGGCGGGGTGTGGTGTGGTGTGGTGTGGTGTAGCGTGGGGCGTGCTGTCTTTGTGCGGGTGCCGGGCGAGTGTGGTGCTGATGGCGGCGGCGGCGGCGGCTCTTGGCCCCTGCTGCCATCCTCCTCGCCCCGGCAACACACCCCAGCTGCCCTGCCTCGGTGCCTTTGCCGCGGTGCCTTGCCCCGCTGCCGCCGCCCACCCCTTGATGGCGCCGCTCCCTCCGCTGCCCTGCCCTGCAGGCGGTGATGGACAAGGTGCGGGCCGACAAGCTGCGGGAGGTGCAGGATGGGCACGACGGCACCTGGGTAGCACACCCCGCCCTCATCCCCATCGCAAAGGAGGTGAGGGAGGCCCCGGGGGGCGAGGCTGGCACGGCATGGCAGCGTGGGGAGGGAGGAGGCGGGAGGGCAGGCTGGCTGCGCAGCGGCGGTGCAGGCTGCGGCTGGGTGCTCTGCACGCACCCCTTCCAGCTGCGAATACACGCAAAAAGCTGGCAGCTGGCAGCCGCTGCCGTCCCTGCGGCTGCCAGTCACTGCCGCCACCCCCTTTCGCACGACCCCCTGCATCCTGCCGCCAACGTTTTTACCCCCCGCCACACACACACAAATACACACACACATGCACACACACACACACACCACCACCACCACCCTGCAGGTGTTTGACGAGCACATGAAGACGCCCAACCAGATCAGCCGGCAGCGCGACGACGTGCAGCCGGATGCCGAGGCGCTGCTGCAGGTGCGCTTGCAATTCGCCGGCTGTACAATTCGTTCTGCATGGCTGCTGGCGCCGACCCCCGGCAGCCTCCCTGTCCCGCTCACCTCCCCTGCCCGTCCTTCGCCCCTCCCTGCCCAGCACCCCTTCCCGACCCCGCCTCGCCTGCCAACACGCTCATTTCCGGCCCCCTGCCCTGCTCCAAGCAGGTGCCCGAGGGCCCCCGCACCGAGGCCACGCTGCGCAACAACATCGCCGTGTGCATCCGGTACATGGCGGCGTGGATCGGCGGTACGGGATGCGTACCGCTGTACAACCTCATGGAGGATGCAGCTACCGCGGAGATCTCGCGCGCGCAGGTGCCTGGCCCTGCCGTGCCGGACGCCGACTTACTAAGCCCAGCTTGTTGTGGCCAGCGCGCCAGCAGGCCAGCAGGCAAGAAGAGCTTGGCCAAGCTCAGCCCTCGCGCCATGTTGAGTAACGCGGCTGGCCCCGCTGCTGCCGCCGACGCCCGCAGGTGTGGCAGTGGGTGCGCTACGGCGCTACGCTTGACGGCAGCAAGGTGTGCACCCCAGGTGAGCGCTGCCGCAGCTGCCGCTGCAGCACCACCACCATCCAGATACTTGTGTGTGAGGATTTGTGCATCCCCACCCTCTCCTTCCATCCTAACTCGTCCCTTCGTGCGACCTTACCTCGCCCTTGGGTGCAGGCCTGGTGCGGCAGGTGATTGAGGAGGAGCTGCAGATCATCCGGCGGGAGCTGGGCGGCAGCGAGGCCTTCGCGGCAGGTGAGCCAGCAAGCGATCGAGAAGAAAGGCAGCCAGAGTACTAGCACCTCACTTTGGGTGTGGATTGGGGGCTGCCGCTCTATTGCCAGCGACATGCCCGAGTGCAGCCCAGCCGGGGGCCCAGCCGGCGTACCCGGATGCGCCTTCCATTCTTTCTTCCCCCCGCCTCCTTTCCTCCCCGCAGGCGAGTACCTGGACGCCGCCTTCCTCACCAAGCTGATGTGCATCGGGCGCGAGCTGCACGACTTCCTCACCCTGCCGGCGCAGGTGGGTGGGGCGGGGTGGAAAGGAGGGAGATGCGAGGGAGGAACTCATGCGGCTGGGGTGGCTGGGTCCTGGCGGGTCGGGGAGAGCTGCAGGGGCTGCCTTTTCACACAGGGAGCACTCAGGAGACGGCAGCGAGAGGAGCGAGAGATAGGTCTGGGGCTTGGGAGCGAGCCCGCCCTGTATAGACCTATGCTGTTGCTGCCGCCGCTGCCGGTGCAGGACATCATCATTGCCATGGGCCTGTGAGGGAGGGCCCGCGCCCTGCGCTGCTGCCGTCGCTGCAGCAGCAGACTCCCACAAGACCGAGACCGCAGCTAGCGCCGGCAGGCAGCACTCGCTGAATTGTTGCACTGCTGCCTTGATTCTCTTGGCCCACATCTGAACGCGCCTAAAAGCGGCGGCGCACCCCCTCTTTGCCCCTGCTTGCCCCTACCTACTTGCTTGCTCCCCATTGCCTGCTTTCCCTGCTCGCTGCCGCTCCACAGCGATCATTCAAACGCGCACACACATTCCTGTATCATACGCTGCCCTGCAACAAGTTACCTGTTCAGGTCGTGAGCAGCATGATCGCCGGTGGGGCGGGCGGAAAGAGCGAGGTGCTCGGCAGCCACAGGTGCCACCCGTGTCGTGGTGGCGGCAGTGGTGGCAGCCGCTCCACTTATTGAGGAGGCTTACAAAGGCAGTACGAGGAGAAAAAAGGGCAGCACGGGCCACCCATTAATGAGATGCCTGGCGCTGGTTGATGAGTGCGTTCAAAGAAGAATGCAAAAGAAGACAACAGCGATGGCGCCGCAAACAGATCATCCAAAGCGCTGCGGCGCCAAGCAAACTGCGTGGCGGCTATGGAAGTGGGAGTGACTGGGGGACACTGGACATCGCTTGGACTCCAGGGGAAGCTGCCAGCTTGGCCAGGGGAGGTGTCGCCCTGTGAGCCAGAGGCCACGGCACCTCAGCGCTGCCCACGGGCCAGCCCACAGCGGTCCGCGTGGTCCAGTCGGTACCGCCCTACTTCTCCGTCAGCTCCCGGAAGCCGGCCCAGCTGACGGGCGCCCGGAAGTCGTGTCCCGCCATCACCCTGCGCTTGGCAGAGTGGGGGCAGGCAGGGCCCAAGGCCGTTGGGAGGCAGCATGCGGCACGGAAGCACAGGATGCAGAGTGTGGGGCGTGCAGCAGCAGCAGCAGCTAACTCAGCAGCCTGGAGCACCAGAGCGGCAGCAGCAACACCTGCGGCCCCAGCAGTGGCAGCGGCAGCAGACGGGTCAGCCTCCTGCTCCCTCACCGCAGCAGCGTGGCGCTGGGGCCGTCCTGGATGGGAACCCCCGCTCTGTCCTGCCGCATGGTCAGCGTCTCCATGAACACGCCTCGGGCGGCGGCCCAGTCGCCGGAGCGGTACGCCTCGAAGCCTACCGGGGCAGGTGGGGGTGGCAGGGACAGGGCAAGGGTTGGCGCCAGGTCATCGACCCGCTCACACAGCACGATTTCCGCCACCGCCACCGCCGCCACCACCACCATCACCACCACCACCACAGCCACAACCACGCCAACAGCTGTTTGTGAAAAAGCACGTATGCCCAGCAGCCAGGCCACCCCCCACCTGCCCCAAACTTGGCCAGAAAGTCGGCGTCTGCGCCCCGGGACATCACAATGTCGGGGTGCTCTGCAGGGGCGGCGGCGGTGAGGTGATGTGGTGAGGCGAGGCGTGCTCTGGTGCATGCGTGCGTGCGGGAGGGCTGGAGGCGGCGGCTGGGGCCGCTGGCCTCGGCGGCAGCAGGTGGCAGGTGTGGAGGATGGCAGCAGGCGAGGGGGAACAGGCTCCCAGCCCCAGCTGCAAACTCGTCGCTGTACTTGCGACAGGAGAAGGTTTCGTACCGCTCTGGCCGTGTACTGCTGGCCGTACTGCCCGCCGCCGCCGCCGTCGCGGCCAGCACCGCCGCCTTGTCGGCCGCCACGGCCGCTGCGGCCGCTGCCGCCGCGCCCGCCGCCGCGTCTTCCGCCACCGAGGAGGTCGCGGAGGCAAGGCGCATCAGCTGCAGGGTGGGTGGGTGGACAGGCTTGCATGGTAGGCTGGCGGGGCTCAGCGGCTGCAGCTGCCGCCTTCCTCCAGCCGCAACCCAGATCCAACCGCCCCGCCAGCCCGCCCACCGACTTCTGCTGGCTGCATTGCAGCCCCCACAGCCCGCCAGGTTCCCCCCGCCCAGCCATGGTTGGCGCCCCCATCCCCCCCAGCCCCCCCCCACCACTGAAGAAAGGAGAGGAGGCCCACCCACCGACTTCTGCTGGCTGAGGCGCAGGCCCTGTAGGCCGCCCAGGTCAACGTCGTAGGTGAAGAGGCCCACGGGCTTGGTGGAGCCCTTGACGGTGACGCAGTCCACCTGGCGCACCAGCGCCCTGCGGCACGGGGAGGCGGTACGGGCAGGCGGTATCCCATCAGCGGCACTGTCGGCGCGTGCCGGCTGAAACGAAAACGGATACTCGGCTGGAGTGCTGCACGCCTGGCGGCTGCCCCTGCCTGCCACCAACGCAGCCACAGCCAGCCAGTGGCGCCGCAGCGGCCACATGCGCTGAAGCGCCTCCAGCCCTCTCCCTACCCCACAACACACACCCTGCCCGCTGCCCTGCCTGGGCCCCCGGCGACAGCACGCCCACCCGACCCCCGACGACGGCATGCACACGCAAGCGAACGGGCCCTCGCTAAGCCTCCCCGCCACATACCACCCGTCCACAGCCCACCACCCATCCACAGCGGCCCCACCCATCCACAGGCCCCCCCAGCCAGCCGCGCACCTGACCCCCGGCGACAGCATGCGCACAAAGTCGTCTGACAGCAGGATGGATGCGCCGTACTGCTTGGTGGCGGCCTCCAGGCGGGACGCCATGTTGACGTGGGGCGACAGGTAGGAGGCGTCGATCTTGTGCTCGGAGCCGATGGCGCCCTCGATGGCCCAGCCTGCGATTGCGAGTGTGTGCGTGAGAGAGAGAGGAGTGTGAGAGTGTGCGTGTAGAGTGTGGAGAGAGTGTGGAGAGAGTGTGTAGGTAGGTAGGTAGGTAGGTAGGTAGGTAGGGAGGGAGGGTGGCGGGAGTGCAGTTGCGGAAGGCGGCCGCGGAGGGCGGCTGCGGCGGGCGCGCCGGCCTGGGTCTGGTGCAGCCAGGCGGCCAGCTGGCGCTGTCCATCTGGGCCCCTCCCTCGCTCACCCACGTGCAGCCCGAAGCCCATGTTGACCTGGTAGCCAGGCAGGCGGCGGCTCAGGTCCTCCCTGCGGGCCGGGAAGAAGGAAATATGAGGTGGCAGGCTGGCAATCCTGGCCATACCCTCCCACTCACCTCCTCCATGTACCCTCCTCACCGGCACCCTCTGGCCCTCCTGCTCCTCTCGCCGAGGCCTGCCCTGCCCTCCCAGCACCCCCGCCACCAGCCCTCCCTCCCCACCTGCTGCAGAACTCCTTGAGCTTTGCGCTGCGCTTGAGGGCGGCCTGCACGGCAGGGACGCAGGCACGCAGCGCTCAGAAAGCAGCAGCAGCGCCCGCACTGCCGCCGGCGCCACACTGCCCCTGCTGCTGCCAAGGCCACACCGGGCTCGCAGTGCCACACAACCTGTTCGGCATTGCATGCCGCCATGTGCCCGGTTGTGTGGGCCTGCGTCCATGCCACGCGGCTAGCGGGCCCTCCACCCCGAGGGTACTACCGGGGGGACTGCAGTACCGCCGCTTGCCTGTATGATGATGAAGGATGCCAGGGCCTGGTCTGCGATGTTGGCTGCCTCCTCCTTGCGCTCCGGCTCGCGGTCGCAGCCCATGAGCATAGAGATGCGGGCTGCAGGTTGGAATGTGGGGGTGTGGGGGGTATACGCGGTGTATGGATGTGGGCGGTGGTGAGAGGGCGGCGTGAAGGGCGGGTGGCTGCCGCAGCTGCAACCCTCCTCACACAGCGCTGCTACACACACACAGAGGCAACCCTTCCACACATGGCGCCGCCACACAACTCCCGGGCGGGCGGCCTCACACGAGCTGGCGCGGGACATGCGTGAGATGCCGCTGCCCTGGGACCGCGTGCGGGACAGGCTGGACCGCCCGGCTTCCCGCCGGCTGCCCGGCAGCTTCCACACCAGCAGGAAGGCGTCGCCGATGTTCTTGTTGGCGGCGCCGCCGTGCAGCGACACCTGCGGGGGCGATGGGAGGTGCGTGGAAGGAAGGACGGGGCATGTGTGGAGGCGACGGTGGGGCAGCGCATGCGGGGGGTGCATGGCAGAGGGTGGCCAGGTGTGGTGCAGCACTGGCAGGGCTGCAGGTTCCGCCCTCAGTGCAAGAAAAACACGAAAAGACGTGTGCCGCCACCCCCGGCGGCCCACCTCGTGGTGCACGATCTGTGCGATGCTGTTCACAAACTCCATCACGTCCTCCTGCAGCACCTCGGTGGCGTCTGCAGGCGGGGCGGGGTGGCGGCGGCAGGGTGGGCCAGGGCTTGCAGGCCTTGTTGGTGGGGAGGCGGCGCGTGGGCACCCGATCGGTGGCCCGAACGGGGCGGGCTGGAGGGCCGCACGCCGGACCTCGCCGCTCCACCCGCGCCCCGCCCATTCGCCCACGCCCTGCACCAAGCCGCCGCCCACGCCGGCGGCCCACCTGTGAAGGATCGGATGTCGCAGAATCCAAAGATGGCGGCCACCTTGCGGCCCGGGACCATGGGGTTCAGGTCGCCGCCGCTCCTGATGTTGTCGGCAATCACCTCGGCGCCCGCCTCCCCAAAGCCCACCTGCGGGGCGAGGAGCGCAGGCACGAGCAGGGTGGGTTGCAGGTAGGGCCATGCAGGCAAGGTAATGTTCATGGGGGTAAAGGGAAAGGCACAGGTAAGCACAGGCGCGTGGTGAGGGAGCGAGAGCGGGGTGGCGAGGGGAGCCAGGGGAGCGGTGGGACACGCCTCGGCCAACCCCTGCCACGCCCGGCCGCCGCTGCCCAGCCGCGCCCCTGCCACCCCGCCCTGCGCCACTGGCCACCCGTGCCTCGCCCCCCCGGCCGCCCCGCTGCTGCGCCCGCCACGCACCGACAGCAGGGAGCAGATCTTCTGGATGGAACTCTCCAGGACTTGCGTCTCCAGTGCCTTGTCCTGCTTGCTGCTGATGCTGGCAGCGGCGGAGACGCCGCCCTTGGCGGGGCAGGCACCGTTGCGGCCGCCCGCCAGCTGCGACACCTTGGCCAGAGGGTTCTCAGACACCTCCTTCACCTGCAAAGGGAGGAGCGGCCAATCCGCGGCAGGGAGGGGTGAGGAGAGCCCGGTGCAGCTGTGGCGCCGGGCAGCTGCGTGGGCATGTGCACCAGCCAGGGGCGCGGAGGGAACATTGCGTAGCACCAGGCGCGGTTTCGAGGAAGGCCAGCTGGGGCCGTGGGCAGAGCCGCCTTGCGTAGCGGCCGCACCGCTGCGCTGCCGCTCTCCCGCATGCACAAGCGCCACCCCTTGCTGCGCCCCTGCCCCTCACCCCAGGCACTGTGCAGCCCTGGCCAGCAGAAGCCCAGCGGGCACCCCCCACACCCCCACCCCACCCCACCCACCAGCGCCACCATGCGCTCCAGCGGCTGCAGCACCAGCCTGTCGGTGTCTGCGATGAACCACACCGCCCCCATGAGCAAGATGATGATGATGAAGGTGGTGCGCCCAATCTCCAGCAGGCCCTGCGGGCAGGGGGACCGGGTTTGGGGGTGTTGCCTTAAAACAACAGGGGGCAGCGGCGGTGGTGGCGTGTGCGGTGTGTGCCGGGTCGCCAGGTGGCAGATGCGATCGCCAGGCACCTCAGCCGCAGCAAGCGTGGCACCGCACTGCACGGCACAACAACACCAGGCAAGGTACGTCGTCACACCATCCGCCCCAACACGCGGCGCCCACCTGTATCTGGGAGTCCCAGTGCACGTTGAATGTGGCAAAGGAAACGTCGCAGGGGCCGTCGCCGCCAGCGCACCCCGACCCGCTCTGCAGCGCGCCCGCCGGGCCAGGGCCGGCACACAGCTGCTGAGCGACGTGTGCTGGGCTGGGCCCAATGCAGCACGGAGGGCGATGGCAAGCAGCAAGGCAGGCGCAGGTGGAAAGATGAAAGAAAGAAGGAAGCAAGAGTGGCAGCAAGGCACCTGCATGGTGTAGTTGGCAAACTCAGTCGTGCGCAGCCCCTCTACCCCGCCTGCATGCGCACAGGCACGGCGGGGTCAGGCGGCGCCTGCCCCACCCAAGCCGAACCCCGCCGTCGTCGCCCACTGGCGCTCACACACGTCTCCACCCTGCTCCTGCCCCTGTGCTGCCACCGCCACCGCCGCTCCACCACACGCGGTGCTGGCGCCGCACCCATCACACGGGCAACCCACCCGGCACGCTGACAAATGTGTTGTTGAACACAACCAGGTCAGTCATCTGGCCGGTGTGGCCTCGGCCCAGGCGGTACGGCGTCTCCTCGATGTACACCTGCAGGCGGTACAACATGAACGGTACATCAGGAGCAGTACAGCAGGAGCGGCACACGGGGCGGCAGCAGCGGGCATCAGCTGGCAGCAGGGACGTCCCAACGGGGGCTCGGCTGCGCCACCAGGCGCGGCCACCCTGGCTGCTGCAGCCTGCCCCGCCCGCACCTCAAGCGAGGCCTGGAAGGCGCTGCTGTTGCCCAGCGCGCCATAGGAGACGTGCAGCATGGAGAGGCCACCATTGTCCAGCATGGGCGGCCCTCCGTAGTACCCGACTGCAGCCGCGGCGTGGGGGGCATGCAATTACACGCCGGCTGCGTGGCGCGCTCCCCAGACGCCAGCTGGCGACGCGGTGGGCCAGGGGGCAGCACCAGCGCCAGCGGAAGGCCTGGGCGGGGCGGCAGTAATTGGCTGCCCCGCCTGGTGCCTCCCAAGCTGGCATCTCCCTCCATCGCTGGCGCCTCCCCGAGCCAGCCCCCGCTGGCCGCCTGCCTCACCCGACACATCAAACACGGGCATTGCAAACATGACGATTAGGACCATGATGACGACCTGCACGGGTTTTGAGGGAGGGGCACGCATACAGTACCTGTCAGATCATCTTGCATGGGGCGACTTGGTTGAGAGAGCTTGCGCCTGCGCGCTGCGGGCTGCGAGCTGCGGGTCGCAGCGGCCCCGCTGCCTCCCAGCCCACCCCGACACGCTGCCAGCGTTCGCCAGCGATGGACAGTCTCTCAGTCCCCAAATTGTCTATTCACCTTGCGGATGGTGAGCTCCGTCAGCTTCTCGCCCACCCGGCTCTGGCTGCTGGCCTCCAGCTCAGCCTCGAAGAAAGTGCGGCGGTCGATGATGTACTGCCTGGGGGCAGACGGCACAGGGCAGGCAGCAAAACAGACAGAGCAGGGTCGGCAGCGGAGGGAGGGCAGCGGCAGCAGGGGCGGCCGACCCGCACAAGCATTCACAGAGCGCCGCGAGGTGCAGCTAGGCGCCACGGCTGGAATCTGATCTGCATCCCCGCCAAGCTGCCCACTGCGATGCCT
This sequence comes from Chlorella variabilis, assembly GCF_000147415.1. Taxonomy (NCBI): domain Eukaryota; kingdom Viridiplantae; phylum Chlorophyta; class Trebouxiophyceae; order Chlorellales; family Chlorellaceae; genus Chlorella; species Chlorella variabilis. The sequence continues at coordinate 14,250 of NW_005435087.1, read as the reverse complement.
GCGGGCCCCGCCCCAAGCGCCCACTTGTGCTTGAAGTAGAAGGCCCAGAGGCGCATGATGCGGAACAGGCGCAGCCACTTGGTCACTTGCGCCAGGCGCGCCGCCCGCGTCGAGGCCGCCGTGATCTGCGCCGCATTCTCCAGGCCCCCGCGCTGCTGCATGTCGCCGTTGCCGTCGTTGGCCTGCGCGGCAGGGGAGGAGGGAAGGGCGGCGGCGGGAGCCGCTCGGCAACAGCGCAGGCGCGCTGGGGGAGCAGCTGTGCCACAGGCCGGTCCAGGCTCGAGGCGGCTGTGTATTCCAAAGCGGCACACCGACCGGGCGGTACACCATGCAGTACTGTACCGCACTCACGCTGTTGATGACCGGGTCCATGATGGCGGGTATGTCCAGCAGGATCGACGCGCTGCTCACCACGTCCACCACAAAGTAGAAGCTGCGGGGGCAGGCATATGCGAAGGGCAGGTGAGGTGGAGGGGAGGGGCGGGGAAACTGACTGCCCGAGGCTGCTGCTGATGCCGAAACCCTGCCTAAACGTGATGAAATCGGCATTACCACTCACACACACGTAACTAATCACACACACAACACAGACACAGCCCAGCAAACACCAGCCATCCTGCCGCTGCCGCCCCACCTCTTGGCGTAGTGCGGGTTGGCCAGGCAGGAGGCGGCCGCCTCCAGGCAGAAGGCCACCAGCACGAAGATGGTGAAGGCCAGGAAGTAAGGGTCGGCAGACTTGGGGGTGCAGGCCTGGCGCAGGGAGTCGCTGTACAGGATCTGTACCGTGGGCAGGCAGGTGGGCAGGGAAGCAGCGGTGAAGTGGTGGCAGCGGCAGGCGTGGTGCGTGCGTGCGGGCGGGAGCCCGGCAGCCGGCAGCAGCCAGCAGCAGCAGCAGCAGGCAGGTGGAGGGTGCCGCAGCAGCCGCAGCATGCATGCATGCAGGCAGGCGGAGGGTGCGGTGGAAGCACTGAGCGCTGCGCAGTGCTGCTGCGGAGGCTGCATGCCGCACCATGATGGTGAGCAGGAGGGAGGAGGCCAGGCACGCCCCCGACTGCAGGAAGGCGTTGAGGCCCGCCCTCCAACGCGCCTGCGGCTTGCCTCCCTTGCGGTCCAGCAAGTCAAACACTGCGGGCAGGCGGGGGCGGGCGCGAAATTGCAGTCGCTGCGGGAGACGGGACAGAATGGCGGGGCACACAGCGGGGGGGCACACAGACAGAGCAGGAGCTTGGGCATGCTGCCAGGCTGCACCGCCTGCGCCTGCGCCCGATGGCGCCACGCATACCGCAAGCAGCGGGCCGCAGCACGCACCCGAGCTCTTGCGATCGTCCCCTGTGCCCTCGCTGTCGTGCCGGCTCAGGCGCGCGACAGGGTACATCGGAATGGCTGCAGAAAGGGGCGCGGCGCAAGTCGGCGGCGCGTTCACTTAGTGCCGGCACCAGCGCAGCTGCTGGGGTGCCTGGGGCCAACGAGTGGCAAGCCCGGCCCGGCATGCAGGCAGGGGCACAGGCAAGCCGGCGGCAGCAAAGAGGCCAGGGCTGCACACCCACCCAGCAGGCTGGTGCGGGTCAGAGACTTGCGCGGGCCTGCATGGCTGGGCGGACCCGTGGGCTGCAGCGGTGCCGGCTTGGCGGGCCCTGCTGCTGCTGCCGGTGGCGGCGGCGGCGGCGAGATGCTGGGCACATCCGCAAAAGAGATGCGTTGCCCCCGCCGCTTGTAGGCAGCGATGGGCGTGCCGCCGTCTGCTGCAGCCTGCTGCCTGCCACCTGCTGGCGCCGCCGCCGCTGCCGCCGCCACGTCGCCGGCAGCAACCGTCAACGCCACCACCGGCACGCGCACCGGCGGCGGGGGCAAGGGCGGAGGCTGTCCCTGCTCTGCTGCTGCTGCTGTGTGCTCTGCCTCGCCTGGTGCAGGGTGCGTCGCCCGGCTGTCGGGCATGCCACCCTCTGACGCCTCTTGCTGCACCACCACGCTAACGGTGGGCTGATAACCATAGGTGGCACGCAGGCTCTCTGCCCGCAGGCTGGGCGCCTCTAATCCATCAGCCTCCTCTGCTGCTGCCGCTTCTGCCGCCGCCGCCTCGGCTGCCGCCGCCGCCTCGCCGCCGTCGGCTGGTGGCACGGCCGCGGCGGGGTGTATACGGGGGCTGACAGGTCTCTCTAGGCTGAGCGCCGAGGAGAGCTTGCGCAGCATGTCGCCACAAGGCGGGATTCAGTGAAAGCCCTGCGTTCAAGGGTCGGCAGTCAGGACAGGACTGCCGGCCAGATGGCCAGTGGGCAGGGGCCCCATCGAGGTCTGGCTCGGCGGGCGAGATGATCGCGAGCGCCCGACACGCGTCGCAAACGCCGCGATCACAAACCTGCTGCGGTTACAAAATGCGAGGCACCAGCACGCTCTGGGTTCACATGTGCCGCCCATCCCCAACCATGCTCGCTGTTACACGCCGGAGCGATCGCACGATTGCCAAAGCTCGACAAGCTGCCGGAAAGGCACTGCGAGGACACAGACGGGCGAGTTGGGGAGGAGGAAAGTGGGTCAAAGACGAAACTGACGCCCTGGCGAAGGCTGCTGATCCACAGAATGTGGCAGCGAGCCGTTGAATGAAGAGAAGAGCGTGATCGGCAGCTCCCGTGCATCGAAGCTGTCCAGACTGCAGGCCCACCAGGCGGCGTGGCGCGCCTACCTGGCAGAGCAGGGGTACGACGACTTTCTCTGTACCAAGGACTCAAGGCCCTCCCGCCATGCTACGACGGCAGTCGGCCAGCGCTTGCAGCGCTGCGGCACACTGCTGCACCTCTGCCAACAGCCTGAGCGCCGCCGTGGGCGCCACCGATGCGAGGTCTGCTGCCGCTGCCGCCAGGCGTGCCGCCACCGCCGTTGCTGCAGCGTCCACGGCAGGCAAGTGCTGCTGCAGGGCAGGGACGCCACTCAGCTGGAGCTGCGCCGTCCCAGAGGCTGGTGCATGGAATGCTGCAGCTTGCATGTCTCGCACAAGCCCGCCTTGGGCGGCTTGGGCAGCTGCCTGCTCTGCCTCCGCGGCGGGCGTTGGCGCCCCTTGGCCCTCCTGCTGCTGCTGCTGCTGCGGTGCCTCCCCGCCGAGCTGCTCCTCGCCCTCCCGCACCACATACAGCTGGCAGCCGGCGCAGTAGACACGGCGGTCCCTCGAGCGCAGCAGCGGGTTCAGGCAGCTGCACGGGCAGGTGGGAGGCAGGCGGGCACACGCGTCTGACTGCTGCTTGTAAAAGAGCGCGGACACGCAGCCTGGCCTCTGCGCACCGGCGCAGGCAACGCATATGCAGGGGAGGCCAGGCGTCAGTAGCGAGCCAGGTATCAAACACGGCAGCGAGAGCAGCAAGGGTGGGGTCGGAGACAGCTGCAGCCCGGCACCACTCCCATGCTCGGCGCCTCACATGGGGCAGTGGTCTGCCAACATGGCCCACCCATCCAGCATCAGCTCAGCTATCTCCTTGCTGGCATCGCGGCCCTGCTGCCGTCCAGCCTGCGGCCCGGCCGCAGGCGGCCTTGCCGCGCCTGCGGGCGCGGCCTGACGCAGCGAGTCGGCGAGGGGCGCGCCGCTGGTGCCGATGCTGTCGTCTGCAGGCTGCGCTGCTGCCAGGGCGGCATACAGGCGGGTGCGTAGCGGCGGCGGAGCAGGAAGGAGCCCCGCCTCCTCGCCCTCCTCCTCATCGCTGCAGCTGCCGCTGTGGCCAACCCCATTGGCCTGCGGCAGCGCCAGTGCCGCTACTGCTCGTGGCGCATCCTCTGGTTCGGCTGGCTCAGGTGCTGGGGCTGGCGCCGCCTGCGCTGCGGACGCCTCGGTGGTGGTCTCCCGGCCGCAGTTGACGCACAGCAGAGGCGACCCGGCGGGGTGGCGCATGAGCGGCACCTGTGGGAGGGCGGCGGGCAGGGCCGGCAGGCGTCGAGTTGACTGTGTGCACAGTGCCGACCTTCTGCTCTCGCTGACACAAAAACGGCACCTTGAGAACCGATCAGGTGCAGTGGAGTGGCAAACCAGGCAGGCCTCATCGCACCCCGCAGTCCGGGCAGGAGTCGGCAAGCATCGCCCATCCCGCCAACAGCAGCTGCGACATGCTGCCGATGCTCTGGGAGCGCACTCGAGGTGCGGAACCCTCCATCGTCTCCTGCATTGGTTTCAGGTGCTTGGAGGTGCGCGCTAACAGCAGTGAGTGCGCCCTGGGGAGGCCAATTGGGCGCAATTGGCCAGGCAACCTCGAGTTTCTTCCGGAGAGCGGCAACGGCTGACCAGCCCCAGCCGGGCAATGCAGCAGCTGAGCCCGAATCGATCGCGTTTGCCGCACATCTTACATGCTATTGACGCCCCTGCAGCGTGGTTCTGTGCCCAGCACCAGGCCGCTCGCGCTCCAGATGGCGTCCTCCGACAGCCCGCTGCGGCAGAAGATGCTGCTGATGCTGGCAGGCGCCACGGCCGCCAGTCTGGCACCCGCCCTGTGGCGGCGCTTGCAGCGGCGCTTGCAGCGGCGGCGCGGCGGCATGGCGGCGGCAGCAGTAGACGCCACCCGCAGCACGACCTCGTCGGCAGGAGGCGGCGCGGGCGCCTACGAAACGCGCAAGGCCGTGGAGGAGTACCTGCAATTCCACTTTGGCCAGCCAGACGAGGTCATGCCCTACAATGTGGGACCCAAGGCGGGTGCTGGGTGCCGGGAGCGGCGGCGTGCTGGCGAGCGGCAGGGGCCCGCCGCCGCCATGCGTGCCAGGCTCCCGCTGTGCCCTGCACACGTGCACATGCCCACCCAGCCCCGGGGAGTTGGCTGCAGGATGCGCTGCGGTTCACGGAAGAGCTGGCGCTGCTGTGCGAGCGGCACTGCCCCTCGCTGCGGGACTTTACCGGTGAGCAGCGCGCAGAGGGAGCATGTGCTGCCTTGGCTGCTCGCATGCCTGGCCCATGCCTGGCCCATCTTGGGCCCACCCTGCCGGAGGGTGGTGGACCATATGCATGCCGCACAGGGCTACCCATGCATGTCCTCGCCCGCGCCCCATGCTGCCAAGCTGCCCGCCCGCCAGCAGGCGAGGCCGGCGAGGCGACGGCGCTGGACGTCGGCTGCGCCGTGGGCGGCGCCTCCTTTGCCCTCGCCCGCGCCTTCCCGCACGTGCTGGGAATCGACTTCTCCCAGCACTTTGTGGACGCAGCCAACGTGAGCTGTGGGTGCACCAGGGAGGGCGGCAGCACCAGTGCTGTAGTGCCAGTAGCGGGGAGCAGGCGCCCAGGCTGGGGCAGCCGGGGCGCAGCGGCAGCAAGCCGTGTTGCGGCCCTGTTTGGCCTGTTGCTGCTCCTCGGCATTCCCTCCCCGTCCTGCTCGCTCCCGCCGACCTGCCACGCTGTGGCTGGGGCCGCGCAGACGATGAAGGAGCGGGGGTGGATGCGGTACACGGCGGCAGAGGAGGGGGAGCTGACTGCAGAGCGTGTGGCGGCGGTGCCCGAAGACGTGGACCGCTCGCGCGTGCGCTTCCAGCAGGCAAGGCGCGCGCTGTGTTGGAGGGTGGCGGCGGCTGTGTGTGTGTGTGCGCGCGCGCGCGCACGCGCGCGCATGGGTGGTGGTGGTGTATTGTTGCATGTGAAGATGATGTGCCGCATGTTGATGGCAATGGGCAGATTGGGCGGGACGGTATGGGGCCTAGTGCCACCGCCCCAGCCGGGCCGCCATTTCGCTTCCTTACTAAGCGTGCTGACCCGGTGCTGGCCTCCCTGTGCTGCCCATGTAGGGCGACGCGTGCAGCCTGCCGGCGCAGCTGGGCCCAGTAGATGCAGGTGTGACAGCCGGCCTGCCTTGCTCTGCCTGCCTTCCTTGGACTGAAAGGGAGCAGCTGCTGGCCCAGCCGAGGCTCCCACCCCTCTGCATCTCCCGCCGCCCCCAACTCTTACAACCTGCAGTGCTTGCCGCAAACCTGCTGTGCCGGCTACCTGAGCCCACCACCTTCCTGGCCCGCCTGCCCTCCCTCATCAAGCCTGGCGGGGTAAGGCGCGTGGAGTGCAGCGCAGGCTGCATGTGTCAGCCCCGTGCTGCACAGCCATGCCTACACAGCGCAGGCGCCCCGCGCCCTGGCCCCAACATTCCCGCACACTCTGGTCCCCGCCTGGCTGCAGGTGCTGGTGCTGGTGAGCCCCTACAGCTGGCTGCCGGCCTGGACGGCGCGGGAAAAGTGGCTGGGAGGATTCAAGGACCAGGCGCGCCTGCTGCCCTGTGCTGCCTGCTGCCAGCTGGCTGCATGCGCTGCCACGCTTGGTTGGGGATGCGTACTTGACTGGTGACGACATCACCTAACGCCCCCATGCCTGCTCAGCATGCATGCTGCCAGGAGCTCACACCGCCAAGTTGCGCGAAGCATGCCGGCTGATGTCGCCAGTGCCGTCCTGCCGCTGCTGGCTGTGCAGGAGGGCAAAGCGGTGTGGACGGCCGATTCACTCAAGCAGCTGGTGGGAGGTGCGCGAGGCCTGCACAACTGCTGCTACTGCTGGAACTGCTGGGGTGCAGGCACCGCTCGCCTCGGCCCCTGGCTGGCCGGCGCCCAGCCGCTTGCTCACATAGGGACCTACCCCCAGCCTGTGTAGCTTACCCTGCGCCCCACTCGCTCCGCGCTGGCCTGCCGCAGACCACTTTTCGCTGGTGGAGGAGAGGGAGGTGCCGTTTGTGATCCGGGAGCACCGGCGCAAGTTCCAGTGGGGAGTGTCGCACGCGATGGTGTGGCGCCGCAAGTAGGCGGCAGGCAAATTGTCCGGTGCAATGGCCTGGGGATCCATGGTGCCGCCGCATTGCAGCTTGTGGCATGTAACTGGCCTGCTGCAAGCCAGCAGCCAGGCCTGGTGGCATGGGTGGCGGTGGCGGCGGCAGAGGTGCTGCAGCAGAGCGGGAGGCAATGCTGAGCGAGGCACGCAAGTTGAATCACGTTGTGGGCAGCCATTCCATCCCATCTGTTGTGGTAGTGAGGACCGCAACGTCTTCTGCGCCCTCCGCCACTTGCTGGGGCGGCCCGTGCTGGGCGTGGCGTGTGGGTGAAACACCCACACATGCGATGGCCACAAAAGCCGGCCCCAGCATCATCGCCTCATTCTGCGCATTAGTTCATTCCCTGCGAGCCTGCCATCGAGGTGCCACAGCCTGCCCGCCTCGTTTGGTCACCCCGCCAGCCCACCCATCAGAATGCAGGCCCTCCAGCTCTCTTCCCGCGCCACCTTCGCGGTCGGCCGCCCCAGCTCCGCCCGCGCTAGCCGTGGTCAGCAGGTGCGCCGCTGCAGCTGCGAGGGGAGGCCCCTCCTGGTCTCCCTTGCATGGCAGGCGGCGGCAGCAGGGCCCTGCACTTGCTTGCGTCAGGGTGCCAGCCCTGCCTCCCAGCCAGTCTGCACGGCTCTTTTTGTCGCCAGCCATTGCCGAAGCAGCCCCCTGAGCCTCCCTGCCGCCACCCACTGACCTGCTCCGCCGCCGCCTGCCCCCACCCCCTACCTGCAGCAGCGCCTGCGCGTCCAGGCTGCCACTCTCACCGCCGACCAGCAGGCTTTCCTGGAGCGCAAGCGCCGCGAGTCCAGCGCGTCCCCCTCCGCCGCCCCCACCCGCGGCCGCAGCGCCGTTCCCCGCCGCGCCCCCAGCGCCCGCCCCACCAGCCGTCCCTCCGCCCCGGCCCCCTCCTCCTTCAGCGCCCCCGCCCCCGCCGCCGCCAACGGCCTGACCGCTGACCAGCAGGAGTTCCTGGAGCGCAAGCGCCGCGAGACCAGCGCCTCCCCGGCACCCCAGTCCACCCGCGGCCGCAGCGCCGTGCCCCGCCGCGCCCCCAGCGCTCGCCCCACCAGCCGCGCCCCCA
>NW_005435087.1:0-5406 GCF_000147415.1 Chlorella variabilis | reverse complement strand
CCTTCGTTTTTTTGCCACGACGATTCTTTCCCTCCGCTTGAATGAATGCCCTCCGCTGCGAACTGCGTCATTCCTGGTAACCCTGTTTGTCCCCCTCAGATGCTCCACACTTTGCTACACAACAATTCAACGCCCCATTTGATTCCTGTAATCACCTTCTTCATGATGTGAGCAGCAGCTGTGGGGAACAGAGCACGGGGGAGGCAGCACTGGTTGGGACGCAGCAGCTCCAAGCACAGCAGCGGGCGAGGGCCAGGCACAGCACCCATTTGGTGAACTGAGGCAGCTTGCAGCCACGCAGATTGGAGGAGCAGGCCTCCAGCCCTTAGGCTCAGGGGTGCAGCGAAGCCACTCGCAACGGCGGCGGCAGGGGGGGCGGCGGCGGCGGCGGCGGCACAGCGGCACTGGCCAGCTTCCAGCGCAGGCCCGTCTGCCATTGCCAACGCCGCAGATTGTGCCTGCAGAACTCGTTTGTGCGTGTCAGGGAGCGCCCCACGGTGGTTTCTCTCAAAGGTGGCCGAGGATGAGGTGGCGGAAAGCCTACCACGCTTTCACATGAGCAGCTCTCCCCGCCGCTTCCCAGTCGATCAGCCGCGGCAGGGGGGTTTCAGGCGCCTGTAGGACCTATTTATCAAGCGCACGGCCACAATGCAGGCGTCCCTGTCGCTGACCTCTCGGGCCTTTGCCGCCCGGCGCTGCAGCGCCGCCCGGGCCCCCCGGGTGAGCCATCGGCGTTTGTGGGCGGCTGGGTGCGGCAGGGACGGTGCCGGGGGCACTGGCATGCCCCCGCCCTGTCATCTACCACAGCCGGGGCAGACATGGGGTGTCAATGCAAGCCTGGCCGGCCCCCAGCCCGGCCTTGGAGCTCCTGGGGAGCCTGATGAAGCCGGTGCCAGCGCGCATTTCGCAGCCGGCGGGCAGGCACTGCCGCCGCGCCGCCCCCGGCCCTCCCGTCTCCCGACTCGGCGCCAGCCGCTGCCGCTGCTGACTGCCTGCCCCTCCCCGCCCCGCTGCTGCAGCGCATGCGCGTCCAGGCCGTGGCGCTGGACACCTCCAAGCTGTCTGCTGAGCAGCGGGAGTTTCTGGAGCGCAAGCGCCGCGAGTCTGTCTCGCCCGGCCCCGCCCCCACCCGGGTGAGCCCTGCCTGCCACCGGCGGCCTCCTCTGCATGTGACGCACCTGTGCACACCTTTGCCCCTGGATGGCAGCAGCCCGCACGGGCGCGCGTGCCTGCATCACTACCGGAACCGGCGACAGACGAGCACGGCGCGCAGCGCAGGGTGCCGCGCCGTCGCCCGGCGTGTGTGCCCCGCTTGCATGCGTCACCCACATCTAACTGTCCTTTGCCTCCTCCCCTCCCACTCCTCCTCCTGCAGGGCCGCAGCTCCACCCCCAGCCGCGGCCGCAGCCCCGCGCCGTCCAGCCGCCCCACCTCCTCCCCCGCCTCCTACAACCCGCCTGCCCCCGCTGCCGCCAACGGCCTCAGCGCGGAGCAGCGCGAGTTCCTGGAGCGCAAGCGCCGCGAGTCCAGCGCCTCCCCTGTGGCCCCGGCCCCCACCCGCGGCCGCAGCAACGCGCCCGCCCGCCCCTCCAGCCGCACCCCCGTGCGCCCCGCCGCCCCCGCCCCGGCCTCCTTCAGCGCCCCCGCCCCGGCCGCCGCCAACGGCCTGAGCGCCGAGCAGCAGGAGTTCCTGCGGCGCAAGGCTTCCGAGTCCCGCAGCGTGTCGCCCCAGCCCACCCGCGGCCGCAGCAACGCGCCGTCCCGCGCCCCGGCGCGCCCTTCTAGCCGCGCCCCCGCCCCGGCCTCTTACGCCGCCCCCAGCTCTGACCCCGCCTCTTACAGCCCCCCCGCCGCCGCCGCCGCCGGCGGCCTGAGCGCCGAGCAGCAGGAGTTCCTGCGGCGCAAGGCTTCCGAGCCCCGCAGCGTGTCGCCGGCCCCCACCCGCGGCCGCAGCAACGCTCCCTCCCGCGCCCCGGCGCGCCCCTCCAGCCGCGCCCCCGCGCCCCCGGCTGCCTCCTACAGCACCCCCGCTCCCAGCGGCGGCGCCGCGGGCCTGAGCGCGGAGCAGCGCGCCTTCCTGGAGCGCAAGGCAGCCGAGACGCGCGGCGCCTCGGCGGCGGCGCCCACCCGCGGCCGCAGCGCCGCGCCCTCTGGCGGCGGCGCCGCGGGCCTGAGCGCCGAGCAGATGGCGTTCCTGGAGCGCAAGCGCTCTGGCGGGCGGTGAGTGCCACCCACAGCCACACCACGAGAAGAGAACCGGCAGCACTTCCCCCGTACGCCGCGTGCCATGCGCACTCACCACTAAATAGCACCGGCCTGCGCCAGGCTGGGGCTCCCCGCCCCACCCACCTCCAGCCCCGCTGCCACCGTTGCATCTTGCCACCTCCACCTGCTGCCTGCCTCCCCATCCGCCGCGGTGTGCTGCACCTCGTATGCTGCGTTTTGTAGCCACACCGCCCCATGTCTTGTTTCTGCCACAGCCCCACCATCCAAATCGTCCTTGTCTCGCCGGCCCACTGTGCTGGGCCGGTGTATTTTGGGGGATCCCGGGGCTGCCTGCCTCCCTCTTTGCTAGTCTGCTGTGTTTTTTTGCGGCGCGCGTGCCGCACGTCCCCTCCTTTGCCCCATGCTTCATTCTTTCCTCCCGGTCCCGGGAGGCGCACACTGCCTGTTTCCTGCCATACGCCGGCCGAACTGATGTTTAAGAGAAGGCGACAGCTTGTCAAACCTGTGATGAGTTGCAGCAGGAGGAGGCAGGCTTGATGCGGTGGGGCGTCAGGAACTTTATTTTTTATGGCGGGTGGTTGGTGGGGAACTGTGCCTCCCCTCCCTGTTTGATGGGAGTCACATTCAGCTGCACCGAGTCTTGCTGCTGTCTTCACAGAGTCTGCCCACTGCCCACTGGGGAAGTGTCCGTTGGGTGGGGCGGGAGCAGCGGCGGTTGACGCTGTTGCACATTCCTGACAGCAGGCCCTGCCCACTGCTGCTCCCTTCTCCCTGCCTGCTCCAGAAGAGGCAGACGCTGCCCGACCAGATGCGGCTGTGTGCCTGTCCTGTCGCAGCCCTGACCGAAGGCCAGGTATCTAGAGGGGGGCCATGGCCAGCTGGCGGACACATGGAGGGGGATTGTGGAGGGGCACGACCGGTCAGCAGTGGGCAGCCCAATGCCGCTCGTCCACCATCGTGTCTTATGCCATGGCTTTCGATCCTTATTGAGCAAGGGGCAAACAGTGTTGATAGCACATCGGTGGGGGAAGGCATCCCGAGTCATCCATCGCCCCAAGATGTTCTCCCCGTTTGCCAACTACCGGCCAAGCTCGTGGGACCCCGAGGACGAGCTCGCCGAGGTGCGCCGGAGGGCCCACTCCACGCGGCACAATGGCCGCCGCCGCCCATGTGTCTTTTGGCGGCCGCGCGCCAGCCTTGCACCCCCTGGCCTGTCACCGCGTTCCGACCACGACCCGCCTGCTGCAGGAGATTCTTGCTGGAGAGGTGCTGGGCGGGAGCCTGCGGTCCAAGCGTGCACGGCTGGAGGCAGTGGACGCCATCGCCGCCGCGCTCGCCGCCGCCGCGCCGCCGCCATCGCCGCTCTGCCTCGACATGCGGGCTGCCGCCCCGGGCGTGGTCACCCTCAGAGTGGAGCTGCCTGGCCGTCAGCTGGCCGTCCGCAACACCGGCCACTGGTGAGCGCTGCGCCCAGCTGCTGCTTCCCCTGGGCCCACCCTGCCTGTGGACCATGGTGCGCCGCCACTCCGGCCCAGCACACCCCATATGCCCATCGCTTGCTCCCCGCTCCCCTTCCCACTCACCCTGCAGCGCCCTGGCCAGCTCTGGCCACCGGCTGGAGCTTCCACTCCTGGACGCCAGCGGAGCATGTTGCCTGGGGCGCTGCACCTTCACCCTCGCGCAGCACGCGCCACAGGGCGCCGGCGGCAGCGAAGCGAGCGAGGCGCGTGCGCTGGCTGCTGACCTGGCGGCGGCGCTGCTGCGCCAGGAGCGGGCGGAGATGGAGGTGAGGCCCTCCTGGCTGGCCATAGGGCATGGGGCGCGCAGGTGGTGGCAGGTGGTGGCGGCAGTGGTCACGAGAGCCACCTGGCAGCGCCCACCACAACTTGCACAGCTGGCCGCTGCTGTGAACAGGGGCTATGAGTCGAATTGTTTGTCAAACTGGCTGGCCTGCCCACTTGCCGCTGCCTGTGCAGGAGGTGCTGTCCCGTGTGGTGGACGCTCTGCCCCGCGCCTCATCCGAGCTAGTGCAGGGCACGTCCTGCGCGAGCGGGGCGGCCGCTCGCTCCGCCAGCGCCTGCCTGCCGCCGCGGGCGCAGCTGCAGCTGGCACGGGCCGCCTCGGGCCAGCCCTCCGATGCCTCCACCACGGTGCCCCTGGCGCTGCAGCAACTGGCCCGCGGGCTGTCCAGCCGCCTGCCCTCGCCGCACCACTGCTCCGGCAGCCTCCCGGCCGCCATGGACGCCGCCCTGGATGCTGCATTTGGTGGCCCGGAGTACAGCTCTGCCAGCTGCGGCTCCCCAGGCCCCAGCCAGGGCGCCCAGGACGCGGCCTGGGGCGCAGCCGCATTGGGCAGCAGCCAGCCAGCGGCGCACGGCTGCTTCAATCGCTGGTCAGACCTGCTGCCCGGGTCCCCCATGGAAAGCAGCTGCTGACAGGAGGGGCGGCCACCTCGCTGGATCCTCGGCTGGTGCCTAGCTCGCCCGCTGCAGCTCTAGTTTCGCTGCCCATGCTCATGCAGCATCTAGGATCTAGCTTGCCTACTGTGATTGCACATCTGTGCTGTGCGCTCCTGCACCTCTGTGCTGCCCTGCCGCCGCTTTGGCTCGGGGCGCTTGCTGCTCCCTCTCTCCTTGCTGCTCCCTCTCTCCCTCTGCTCATCGATTCCCTGCCTCCCACCGATGCCCATTTCGACCAAACTGCCTATTCCCTCGTTTTCTGCACCAGCTCTGCCGTGCGCCCTACCTGCCTCCATGGCAGCATGCCCTCGGTGAATGAATAGGAAGATGTGCTTTGCACGACACCCCACGTGCCAGCATTTGTCTGTATTCCTTTGTAGAGTGTGTTATTCAACTCCTGCATCAAATTGCTTTCAATTATTTCCAAATGCCCTTGCCCAATCTTTATTTCCCCTTGCCTGGCTTCCTGCCCAGCAGGCCTGCCAGTGCTCGCAGCTGCCCTGCGGTGCTGCTTGTTGAATGTTACACACAGACAGTCGCTTTTTCCCAGCGGTGGTGTGCACAGCTCGGCTGCGGCAAGAACCATGCTGCCATTGGGGCATGGGGGAGAGGGGCTGCCGATTGGTGCATATGGCGGCGAACGCTGGGCTGCCAGTGGCTGCATGGCGCCCATGCTCACCCACCCTTGCAGGCAACCGACACGCTGCGGCATGGCAGATAT